>NW_024080668.1:393859-559439 GCF_003009895.1 Hyaena hyaena | reverse complement strand
GGCTCCAGGCTCTGAGCTGGCAGTCAGCACAGAGCCCGACGCGGGGCTCGAACCCACGAACCGCGAGATCATGACCCGAGCGAAAGTCGGACGCTTAACCGACTACGCCACCCGGGCGCCCCTAAAGGTTTAACAGAAATTCTTAATGTCATAGACACTAAAAAGGTTACTTCAAACAGAGCCTGTGTGCATAAAGAATAGAGAAATGACCTAAAATCATACCAGAGCAGTAAGCAGGTAGGGAGGATGGGCCCAGGAGAAATCAATTAGCCTGTCCGGCAGAATGTGATCCCAGTGACCACTCTTCCCTTTCTTCATATTCTCCCCTGATCCCTCTCTTTTGTTGGATTCCATTTCAATTCTGAAGAGGCTGCCCCCATTCTCCACACACTCTACATGCTCTCTGAAGATCTGATCCACGCCTACTACTACTAGCTAGCAGACACCGCAAACCAGGTCACAGTAAAAAGTGTTGATGTGTAACTTTAATGATGGTATTGATGAGCAAAGGAATACTCAGTTCTCTCCAGAGGATTAGCCAAATTAACTGCTTTCATAAAAATAATGCACAAAGTAACATATGAAAAAATAGCAGTTATAAGGATAATGTTGTGCAAGAATAGTGAGCTAAGGGGGCGCCTGGGTGGCTTAGTCGGTTAAGCATCCGACTTTCGCTTAGGTCATGATCTCGCGGTTTGTGGGTGCGAGCCCCGCGTGGCGCTCTGTGCTGACTGCCCGCTCAGAGCCTGGAGCCTGTTCCAGTCTGTGTCTCCCTCTCTCTCTGACCCTCCCCTGTTCACGCTGTCTCTCTCTCTCTCCTAAAAAAAAAAAAAAACATTAAAAAAAAAAAAAAAAAAAAAAATAGTGAGCTAAGGCACACTATAGCAGATTAACAAAATGCACTGAACAGAAAGTGATCCTGGGGAAATTAAACTGCAAAATCTAAAGTGATTTAGAAATAGTCTAACTGGGATTTAATTGCAGATGAGAAAAATTGCTCATACAAATTTTAACCAGATCTAGAAGGCATTCAAAAAGAACTGCAGAATGAATTAACGGGAGAAGAATTCTAGGCTTGTCCTTATTCTGAGGAATGCAGGTGGGTCTTCCACATCCACATTCAAATCAGACAATGTCCTGCAGAATTAGCTGTAAAAACCAGAACTCCTAGGCAGAACCCTACGAAAAAAGATGGTTTCTCAGGTAACCGTGGCCCATATCCATATTATACACAATCTGACACATCAAAGTCATCACCTGAGCTTGTCAGAAATTAATTGGAAGAGCTGATGTGCTCTACTTGTGCCCTAAGGCTGCAACCCTTTAAACAAATGAACTCCATATTCTGTATTAGGTGAATTTGCCAGTGGCTTTCTTAAGGAGAAAATGTGCCTTTGTAGAGGTCAAAGAGAACTACGTGAGAATAATCTCTTCTGATGACTGTGCTCTTAATTCCCAATGGCCAGTGGAACCAAAAGTCCTTACAATATCACAGAAGCAGCTTTTAAAAACTTTTATTAAAAAGGTATTAAAAACAGAACACAGCTGTCCTGTGCATAGTCTCTTGCTAATTTTATTTCCATTTTACAGGAAGAAAAAAAAAAAGTCTGCATACTGTTCATCCAAGAAAGAAGCCAAACAAAGGGAGGGAGATGGTGCTCAAGTGTGCACTACAAACTACACCCGCACACCTCTGGGAACTGCAGCTCAGATTCTTCTGTTTCCCTTTTAAAGGAAATCCATTTCAACTATAAATCGACAGAATAATTTGTGAAGGCAAGACAAATTCCCTCTTTCTTCCTTTTTTTTACCCTATGAGGGGTGGGAAGGGAGAAGAGAAGGGCTCAAGAGAAATGGAGCTAATCTCTTCATACAGCTTAATCTATGAACACCATTTGGTATGTACCACAAATAATGTTAAAACTGGCAAAGTTTTTTTCATTCATTCAATCCAATTCTACTAAATGAGCTTGTATGTAAGTGGATCAGCTGTCACCACATTGTAAACTGCATTTGAAATTATTTTCCCTCCTCTTGAGAATTTCATTTAATAGGCTTATGTAAATTAAGTACCTTTATTTACTGCCCCATCTAAATAGAAAGAGAGTAAATTGTCAATAAGAGAAACATTTTGCAACAATATAAACCCAGGCATCCACATTAATAAAATACTTGAGTAGAATACTAAAAATATGTTATTTCAGTGCGTAGCAACAAAACAGCATCCCTTGGGACACAGAGACAAGTATACTTATGGAGGATGCGGTAAACTAAGGAGAATTACAAATCCAATTAGCACTTGATAAAGAACTCCAACACAAAGGTTTTTTAGAACTCTTGACTATTCAAATGGCAGCCATCCTGGAAACAGCCCAGATAATACAATTTGCTGACCTAAACACAAACAGTAGTCCTAAATGGGAGCAGAAGGGGGAGAAGCGGGGGGGCGGGGGGTGCACATGTGTCCAGAAACCACTCTTTCAGTCACCTCAAAAGGATGCCTTTTTGATGCACAAACTTGGGAGAACATGACGATTAATTATATCTTTTGGAAACCTGATTCAGCACCACATATGTACAGGGTAGTATTGTAAAAGCCTGTTCTTTAATCTTTAACTTTTGCTACCCTATCCTGTGCTCTGCTACTTAGAATCGCCCCTCTGTGAGTCACAAGTTACAGAGAAAGCCTGTTACAAGAAAGCAATCAACTGTAAATTGGCATTTTACTTCTGGAAAGCAAGATGGCAAAACACATCTGCAGCTGTGGCCATGATGGTCCTCTCATCCGCATTAAGCACCACTCCTTTCCCAGGGCTTTCTATAAACCATATAATTTCATCTTTGAACAGCCATGAAAGATGGATTTTCTTACCTTTTCACAGAAGATGAAAATGAGACTCAAACAGGTTAACTTGCAATTTGGGTCCAGCCCAGGAATGCAAAATCCATCAATGTAATCCACCACTCTACCCAAATACAGGACAAAAACTATGTATCATCTTAATAGATGTTATTAAAAAAAAAAAAAAAGCACCTGACAAAATTTTGGCTATTCATAATGTTAAAAAGAAAGCACTCAAAACTGGGAACAGAGAACTTTTTCAATTTGATGAAAGACAGCTATGATGCGGATAGACAGACATGTGGCTACGTTCCTAGCTGTCTCTCCTTTACCACGTATCTCCTACCTGACAAAGGTAGTAGGTCCACAACCTTTACACTTACAGTAAAAACAACCCTAGCGGCACCTGGGTGGCTCAGTCGGCTAAATTTCCGACTTCAGCTCAGGTCATGATCTTGCAGTTTGTGAGTCTGAGTTCCACGTCGGGCTCTGTGCTGACAGCTCAGAGCCTGGAGCCTGCTTCGGATTCTGTGTGTGTGCCTCCTTCTCTGTTCCTCCCCTGATCGTGCTCTGTCTCTCCTTCAAAAATAAACATTTAAAAAAATTTTTTTAAATGACCCTGGTTGGCAGACTGCATCCAAACTGAAAGAACTGATAATCCGATAAAAGTATAAATTCAAGCTTCTTCATAATGGATATTTCTCCTGCAGGGATCACTGAAGAGATACCTATGGAGTTATTATAAGAGACCCATACCTCTGAAGGAGCATGAAGCTTCTAAGCTAGTCTGACTCCCCTACCCACTCACGGTGAATCTTGTCTCCTTGCACCTGAACTCCCATCGGTGGTGGGGTGGAGGGGAGGAAGAGCAACATTAACCCATGGAATGCAGCAATGGCTCCCAAAGGGGGACCCCTGAGGCTGCTCTGAAGCCTAGTATGGTAATCTCAGTCTTTCTTCCCCATCCAAATGTTAGGTGAATGTTAAGGCAAACCGTGGCAGGACCAAATGGAATAAAAAATTTAAATACTATATCATACTGTTTAACAGTTAAATATTAAATGCATTTCCCCAAAGGTCAGGGAAAAGACAAGAATGTCCTCTCTCTCCACTTCTATTTAATATTACATTAGAGGTTCTAGCCACTGTAGTAGGCAAGAAAGGTGAATAAACACAGACCAAAAAGGAAAAATTAACAACTATTTTTAGAAAAGAGGATTTTAGGGATGCCTGAGTGGCTCACATGGTTAAGCTACAGATTCTTGGTTTCAGTGCAGGTCATGATTTCACAGTCCGTGAGCAGAGCCTGCTCAGTGCATCAGTGCAGAGCCTGCCTGGGATTCTCTCTCTCCCTCTCTGCCCCTCCTCTGCTCGCACATGTGCATACACTCTCTCTCTCTGTCTCTGTGTCTCAAAATAAAAAAAAAAACAAGACAGGATTGTTAATGGTCAAAATCCTAAAGAATCTATCAAAAAAAGAAAAAATCCTAATAGAATAAATTTACCAATGTTTCAGGAAACAAAATCAAAATACAAAAAGCAATTCTGAGTTTGTTGCATTAGCGACAACTTAAAAATATTTTTTCAAGTACAACTTACACATTATGAAAAATCTTAAAATACATAAGAAGCAAATTACAACGGGCAAAGCACAGAGTATTTTCAGGGAGTCACTCCCCTGAAAATACTCTGTGTGATACTATAATGGTGTATAAATGTCATTACATGTTTGCCCAAACCCACAGGATGTACAAGACTGAAAGAACACTCCCATGTAAAGTATGGACTTTGCGCATTTATGATGTCAATGTATGCATCATTTTCAACAAAGGTATCACGCTGTGGGAGTCTATGCATGTAGGGACCTAAGTGGTATACTGAAAATCTCTGTACCTTCCTCTCAATTTTGCTGTGAACCTAAAATTACTCCTAAAAATTAAAATCTTAAAAACACATCATAAAATACTTAAAAAAAAAAACAAAAAAAAAAAACTCTACGACCTATCACAGAAAGTTCCAAAACAATGCTGTCAGATTCCACCAATACATATTCCACGTTGGAGAACTGGAAGACTCAATATTGTCAATATTGACTTAACTTGTCAATTCTCAAACTGATCAATGCCATCACTATTAAAATCCCAACAGGGTTCTTGTAGAAACTGACAAGTATATTCTAAAACTTACATAGAAATTCAAAAGACTTAAAATAGGCAAAATATTAAAGAAAAATAAAATTGAAGGGCTTACACTGCCTGTTTCCATGACTTACTCTAAAATTTAAAAAGTGTAATATTGCCAATAAGGACAGATTTGGATCAAACAGAATAGGAAGTTCAAAAACAGACCCACAAAATAGATCAACTGAGTTTAGGCCATAGACAAAGTAATTTACTGGGAAAAGAATAAAAATGGAACTGAAAATCTAGATGGAAGTAAATACATCTTGATCCCTACCTCATACCATGTATTAAAAAAAATCCTTTCCCCTTGAACTTTGGCTGGCATCTAAAGTGAAGGTGGTCTTATTATGCTCTGTATTAATTATCTATTGCTATGTAATAAATTACCCCCAAACTTGTTGGCTTAAAACAATAAACATTTATTATCTTAGGAAAAAAAAAAAAAAATCCTTTCCAATAGAATATAAAACCTAAAGGTACAAAGCTTCTAGACAGTAACCAAAGAGAGTATATTACTGATACCTTGGTATAACCAAAGTCTTCATAGAGCACACTAAACACTATACTAGAAAGAAAAGAAATAGATGTGAACTGGCCTCCAAAGATTACAATTTCTGGACATCCAAAGTTACCATTAAGAAAACGGAAAGAAAAGCTACAGACCAAGAGAATATATGCAAGAGACATATATTTGGAAAATGATTTAATGAGACTGTGTAAACAACAGTGTTTCTATTTGGCAGAAGACCTGAACAGAAATTTTTGCAAAAAATATAGAACACTTAGGTCATTTCCATGTCTCGGCTGTCGTAAGTAACATTGCAATGAACAAGGGAGTGCAGATATCTCTTCAAAGTAATGACTTCATTTCCTTCAGATCACACTCAGAAGTGGGATTGCTGCATCATATGGTAATTCTATTTTTGAGGACCCTCCACCTTGTTCTCCTCAGTGGATACAGCAATTTACATTCCCATCAACAATGCACAAAGAACGGTTCCTTTTTCTCCATATCCTTGCCAGCATTTGTCTTCTGTCTTTGGTAAGTCCTTCTAACAGGTGTGAGGGCGTAGCTCAGGCGAGGTTTATTCGTATTTCCCTGATGATTAGTGACACTGTGCACCTTTTCATGTACCTGTTAGCCATTTCTATCTTCTCTGAAGAAAATGTCTATTCAAGTCTTCTGCCATTATTGGATTCAAATTTGGGGGAGGGAGGGCTGTTATTTAGTTGTATAGGTTCCTCAAGGAATTTTGGACATTAACAGCTTATCAGACGTAAGGTTTGCAAATATTCTCTCCCATTCCATAAGCTGCCTATGCATCCTGTTCCTGGTCTTGTAGAGAGGGATGGGGAGACTGGTTTTCTGCTGTGCAAAAGCTTTTAAGTTTGATGTAACCCCACCTGTGTACTTTTGGGGTTTTTGCCTGTGTTCTCCTATCCAAAGAAATCACTGCCCAGACCCGTATCAGAGCTTTTTTCTTATGTTTTCTTCCAGGAGTTTCATGGTTTTAAGTCGCAAATGTATCTTTAACCCACTTCTACTTAATTTTTCTGCATGGTATAAATTAGGGTCCAGTTTCATTCTTCTCCACGTGGATATCCAGTTTTTGCAACACCATTTATTACTCCCCACTGAGTATTTTTGACTCCTATATCAAATATTAACTAATCATATGTATGGGTTTATTCCTGGGCTCTTGGTTCTGTTTCACTGGTTCACGTATCTTTTTTTTTTTTTTAAGACGTATTTACTTATTTAAGTAATCTCTACACCCAGTGTGGGGCTTGAACTCATGACCCCGAGATCAAGAGTTACATGCTATACCAACTGAGCCCCTAACTGGTCCATGTATCTGTTCTTAAGCCAGCATCATACCCTTTTGATTACTACGTCTTTGTAATATAGTTTGAAATCAGAAGATACATGTACAATGGAATATTATTCAGCCATAAAAAAGGAAACCTTACGATTTGTGACAACATGGATGAAATTTGAGGGTATTATGCTAAGTGAAATAGGTCAGACAGAAAAACAAAAAACTGTATTATCTTATTTACAGGTGGAACCTTAAAAAGTCAAACTCATAGCAATAGTAGATTGGTGGTTGCTAGAGTCTGGGGAATGGGTTGGGAATGGGAGCTGGTAGTCAACAAACAGACTTCAAGTTCTACAATGAAGATGTTCTGGGCATCTAATACGAAGCACAGTAACTACACTAAACATTGTTTAACAACAGTGTATTGTATACTTGAAAGTTGATAAGAGGGTAGATCTTAAAGGTTCTCACCACAAAAAGCAGGAGGTAACTATGTGAGGTGATGAAAATGTTCACTAACTTACACATTAAACTTACTAAATATCAGTTGTCTCAAAGCTGGAAAAAGAAAGATATAGAAATGGTCAAAAGCAATGAAAAAATGTTTAACGTCATTAGTCGTAAAGGAAATACAAATTAAAACCATAAATAGGATACCTACTAGGAATGGCTAAAATTAATACTATTAACGGCAAATTTTATAAAGCATATGCAACAAATGGAAACTGCCATATGCTACAATGACACAACTATTCTGGCACACTGGCAGTTTTGTTGAAAGCAGAAATTCTAACCTCAGCATCCTAGATACTGTGAACCAAGGAATTCTTTGCAAGCAGAGCTATGATGTGTCTTGTATGTGGTACCGCAGTCTCTGGGATCTCTCCCCACTCCTACCCCGCTGTGATTATCAACACTGTTTCCAAACAGGGGCACCTGGGTGGCTCAGTCTGGTAGATCAACAAACTTTTGATTTCAGCTCAAGTCACAATCTTACAGTTTGTGGTTTTGCCTCATAGGATTCTGTGCTGTCACAGTTCGGAGCCCACCTGGGATTTTCTCTCTCTCTCTCTGCTCCTCTCATGCTCACTCACGTGCTCTCTCTCTCTCTCTCTCTTTCAAAATAAATAAACTTAAAAACTGTTTAATGTTGGGGCGCCTGGGTGGCTCAGTGGGTTAAGCATCCAACTTCGACTCAGGTCATGATCTCACAGTTCGTGGGTTCGAGCCCTGCGTCAGGCTCTGTGCTGACAGCTACCTCAGAGCCTATAGCCTGCTTCAGATTCTGTGTCTCCCTCTCTCTCTCTGACACTCCCCTGCTCATGCCCTCTCTCTCTCTCTCTCTCTCAGAAATAAATA
Source organism: Hyaena hyaena (assembly GCF_003009895.1). Taxonomy (NCBI): domain Eukaryota; kingdom Metazoa; phylum Chordata; class Mammalia; order Carnivora; family Hyaenidae; genus Hyaena; species Hyaena hyaena. Next base: position 551,235 of record NW_024080668.1, on the reverse strand, counting down.
AAACATTTAAAAAAAATTTTTTTAACTGTTTAATGATTCCAGACACTGCCAAATTTCCCAGGGCGGCAAAATCACCCACAGCTTTAAATTAAACATACATGTACCCAGTAATTTCATTCCTAGGCATTTACCCAAAAGACATGAACACAAACGTCATTAAAAGATCTGTACATGAGTGACCACAAGTTTCTTCATACCAGCCAAAAAAACTCCAATGTCCATCAAGGAAGTTAACAGATAAACAATTTTAGTATACTCACATAATGGAACACAACTCAGCACTGAAAATGAAATAACTACTCATATGTCCAACAACACGAATGAATTTTAAAATACGTTGAGCAAAAGAGACCAGAAAAGTACATTCTGTAGGATTATGTTTATTTGAAGTTCTAAGACAGAGCAAAGCTGGGTGAATGAAATAGCAGTTGTGCAAGAGAAGGACAGGGGGCCGGAAAGAGTGGAAGAGAACTTGCTTAAAATATGTGCCTGTACTGCATGTAAATTAAACCTCTAAAAATCTGAAATTTAAAAAAATCTGTATTTCACTAAAACTACAAGTAGGCAGAATTATTCATGGGTAATTCTGAGCTCATGTCAGTCTTTTTGATATCACAGTTATATGCTTATATTTTTAAATAGTATTTGGGCAGGGAAATTTAAAAAGTCAATCCACTCCTTAGAACAGTCTGTTAACATGAGCCAACCAAGACTGTTAGGTAGTGCTTTGAAATGTTGAGCTTCATTGGATAGATGGTGGAGTTTTCACAACTCGACCCAGGTACCAAGCTTCAGCTCACATTTCTCCTTTTTACTCTTTTCAGTTAGGTAGGCATCAATTCCTGAATTAAACAGACTGTACCTCACTCACTTATTTGTTGATACATTTATTCGATTGTCAAATGAACTGTGTGCTTCCTTGTGAAGGTCAAAGTCTCAGAGCATCCATCTGCCAGTGTAGCCTGACACATTTAAAAATCGGTATGCATAGCAAAACCAATTTAAGATTATTAACATTTTTCATTTCCATTTAATTTCCCATGACAACTCACCCTCATATTCACAATGTTTCCTTCATTTCACTAATGAGCTAAAGACAGCTTTCACATTTATTTCAGTTCTTTCAGAATTGGATGCATTTGGCAATACCAACCATTTAAATGAGGCAATATCCAATTCTGAATAGGCTTTGAAAACATTTCACTGTGTTCTGTCACTCATAAAGCTACACGGTACTGAGTTCTTTCACTGAAAGCAAACATGTGAGAAAAGTTTAAACAAAGGACCAAGGGTCAATAGCTGCCAAACATCCAGTTATATAAACAGATGTGTCTTCTGGCTCTAGAGCAAGTCAGACACTGATCACAAGAGGTAGTAATCTCTAAAGAGTGAGCAATGTGTGATTTTCACTGGAGTGGAAAGGGATCCAAATCTAACTCATTCCTCAAAACATACCAGAAAATAGCATGAAATAGCATATTTAATGTGCCTATATTTTTCGGTAATACAAACTATAAAAAGCAAAGCTCAAAAATTTTCTTGGTTAGGGGAAAGACACAACAGTATAAGAAAGCCGATAGAGGACATGGGTTTACAGGGGAAAAGGAATATGAAACACTATTTACTAATGTACCAGGATGGGTTCCAGGAATCGCTGCAAAAGTTAATGTACAAGGTATAATTCAAGACTTGATAATAAATCAAGGCAGAGATTTCCAGTTACAATGAAATGAGTATACCCTCTGCTGCCTCCAAAAAGGAATAAATTAAAAAGCATTTGAGAAGTATAAACCCCCAAAGACCAAGAGAAAGAGAAGACAAGAGCAGGGAGTGGGCAGTAACAAATTTTAGTATGATGTGAGAAGGATGAACAACGTTAAGTGCAATCACCGTGCCTGCACGAGGAAGTGCCCACAGTATGCCAGCCTGGTCACGCCAGTGGACAAACGGCACTCAGCTCACCAAGTGCAATAAACTAAAGCAAATCCACTCCCATACTGGTACTTAAAGCAGCACCAATTCCTACTACATACTGTACTTCCTACTAGATACAAATAAGACTTCTCTTTCTGGTTGTCAACTGGCCCCCAGACAATGGGGGGGAGGGACTAGTATTATGAAGCAGTTACACAGACCTTCCTTAGCTTCTTACATAGTAATAGTTTGGTTTTTGTTGTGCTGGTTTTCATGAGAACACCTTAATCCCATTCACCCACTACGTGATTTCCTGTGTGCTTCCTCGAAGCTGTGGTCCACAGCTTGCCCAACATGCTGTCTCTGGGAACCACTGCTGTCTCCCTTGTCAGTGTAAGCAAGATAGCCTCTGTCATGTTTCTCTGAGCCTAATTCTCAAGCTCCCAACTAGGGGTTTTAGGGCCAGATATCCTTTCTCACCACTATGGCACATTCCAAAAGAATTAAATGAGAATATATTATGAGTTTCAGACACATAGTAGCTTTAAAATCTTTTTCCTAAGTAACTCTATGCTATAAATGAATTACTCTCACTGTACTTCATCCTCCTCACCTTAGCTGTAAACAAACTAATGCCAAACCTTTAACATCTATAGAAATCAGTACCTTTAACTGCAATGACGAAACCAGATTCTAGATAATTAACTGCAAAGTGCATTCTAGTGTATGTGTGTATACACATGTGCACAGGTTAGAAAGCGTACAGGAGAGAGAAAAAGCTAAGAGAACTTCTAGATCTAACTTGGTATTAAAAAAATTTATTTTAGGGGCGCCTGGGTGGCTCAATCAGTTAAGTGTCCAACTTTGGCTCAGGTCATGATCTCATGGTCTGTGGGTTTGAGCCCCGCGTCGAGCTGTGTGCTGACAGCTCAGAGCCTGGAGCCTGCTTCAGATTCTGTGTCTCCCTCTCTCTCTGCCCATCCCCCACTAATGCTCTGTCTCTGTCTCTCAAAAAATGAATAAATGTTTTAAAAAATTTTTAATAAAAATCAATCAAACAAACACAGGACACCAACAGTAAGTGCTGCTCCCCTGACAGGTAAATCTCCAAAAACAGCCAACCATCTTCAGTGGGCAGAAGAGAAAGTTAAGAGTTGAGATGGGTTTCCATCACAAGCCAAAGGTATGCTCACTACCTGTTCATTTACATTAGTACAGTAAGGTTCGTAACTGTAAACAAGTTATAATTCAACAGAACTGTTACGTATCAAGGCACTCTGCTACTGTTCATGTCCGTCGGCAGTGAAAAAGAACATAGCGGTCACAATACCCTGTGCCCTAACAAACAGTCTCAAAGCACAAAGTTCTTCACGTTCTGCCTGGGTTCTGCAACTGAGGCAGAGATCTTTAGCCAGTGGTTCTCAAAGTGGTATACAGACACCCCATCGTTGCACACTTTTAGGAAGTCTGGAAGATCGAACCTATTTGCATAATAATACCAAGACTTCGATCAAAATACAATGACATTTCAGTCAAAAGCAACAGTGGATAAAACTGCTAGTGTATTAGCACCAAACAAGGATTTGGCAACAAGCAATCCTTGTATTGACAACCTCCACACAGTCCTTATAAAGAAGATGTCAGTTGCATCTACAAATGCCTTTCCATAAACCAGGAAAAATTATTGATTTCACTATATCTCAACCCTTAAGTACAAGTATATTCCTTTCTTGAGGTTGCCATAAGACATAACTGCAAGCTTGATGGCTTAAAAATCGGCATTTATTCCCCCAGAGTTCTGGAGACCAGAAGTACAGTATTTAAATGTCAGCAAATCCACACCCCCTCCAAAGATCCTAGGAGAGAATTCACTGCTCGCCTCTTCTTCCAGTGTCAGGTGTTCTTGGCTTAGAGCCACACTGCTCCCCCTCCATCCCACGATCACACATCAGCTCCCTATCTTCTCCAAATGTGTCTTCTCTTCTGTCTGTCTTTCTCCTATATAGATACTTACCACTGGATCTAGGTCCCACTTGAATAATGCAAAATGCTCTCCTCATCTCAAGATCTTTAAAACTTAATTACACCTACAAAGACTCCTTTTCCAGGAAACATTCTCAAATTCCAGGAATGAGGATGTGGACACATCTCTTGAGGCACCATTATTCAGCCCACTCCAACAAGTGTCTTTGATATTATGTGTGACCAAGTGGGAGGCATGCATAAAGCACTTCCACTGCTAGTGCAATACAATGGGTGTTTCGGGGAAAAGCACTTGGGAGGCCGCTGAGCTACAAACAGAACCAGATGCCTTTCTGCATGCACATCATTATTACTTCACAGAACAACTGACAAGCTACAGTGTAAAAGCAAGAGCAGCCCTGAACGATGGAAACTGGTCTGGTACTACTGGCAGGACCCTGATGCAACTAAAATCTGACCTTCACACCTAAGCCTTGATGTTCTCCTGTTAAACATAACTAAACCTCAACATCAGATAATGCACTCTAACCGTGATGTATCCAAACAAAAATATGATCATCCAAACCACAAATGACCAAATATCCCCCTCTACTGGCTAACAAGAGGGACTGCTGCTTCCTTACCTTTTATTCCTTCTTACATCGTATTTAAGATACCCAACTGCAGAATCACCCCAGTCACCCACAGCATCTAATCCAGCACAAAGTCCCCTTCCTTTAGCCCTCTCCTGACACCTCTAACACAAACTCAAGTCCCATAACAAACCCTTTCTGAACCATGCTTACTGAGACATCCCATGGCCCTCTCCTGGGAATATTCTCTCTGGCTGCCACGAGTAATAAACCCAACACGGTCACCAGGTGAACTCCTGGTCATGTTTGGCTAGACAGCATTGACAATGGTTTTCAAGTCTTGGGCATCTGGAATATTTATTTCTTCAGATAGAAACAAAGTGAGCCTATTACTTCAAGGAAAACAACTGCCTGCACATACTGCAAAGGATAAAATTCAGGCTTTTAAGAGAAATTTTGAATTTTAGGAAACCTGTATCTTTCATGCATCAGATGGCTTCCCAATACTTAAAGACTTCTCTTAATGGGAATGGCACTTATATTAACAAATGTAGGAAATGGGGTAGTGGGGTCTTATTATAAAATGAATTAGGTTACCATGTGAAAGATATGCATAACTCAGAGAAGAATTTTCCAAATAAAGCATGAAGTTAAAAAATAATACATGAGAAAAAGGTCTTTCCAAACTGCAAAAGAGACCAGTGAATTTTAACAAAGGACAAAAGGCCAATAAAGCGGTTTCAGAATCTACACTGCAACTAATCTGTAAGAAATTATCAGTGGTTAGTTCTAGTGCAGTATCACTGAATATCCACAATTACATGAGAGGCTATTCCAACATTCCTCTTCTTCCAAGTAGAATTATGTAGAAGTCCACATTTTCTTCATATGCTTACTTCAATGAAACATGATGCAAACAGACTGAACTCAGAAGCTGTTATTAGAATGCAACTATCTATAATTGTATTTAGCCAGATGTTAGAGATTTGTAAAAATATACTAGTGCAACTTACACTATTTTGGGGGCAAAGTTTATTTTACATAAATATTGTTATGATAACAAGTGGTAAGTTTGCTCTTTTAAGTTACTATAAAAATTTCTCAGTGTTAGCTTCTAATACAGTAAATATCAAGAGATATAACCCTTAAAAACAAAAGCTCTTTGGGGCCCTTGATAATGTCTACAAATGTCGAGACTTCCTGCAACCATAGAGTTTAAGAAATGCTAGCCTCAAGCATTCCTGTTTTTCAAAACCTTACTCCTTTTTCTAGAAACCCTTCGGTTTCAATAACTTTCTGTGACAAAGAATCTGTATTTAAATGATACAAATCTTACTCCACACAATTAGCAGGTACAACAGGACTGAATTACAATTTCATTACCAACGCTTCCTTGAAAGTTCCAAGATCTCAATAATCTGAAATTAAGGGTAAATATGTAAAAACACCAATTCACAAAACATTAAATGAACAATACCAGGTGTAAGTTTAGGTACCTGGTTGGTCCGAGAACTCCTAAACCAAGATCCACCTAAGTCTGGAATACCTCAAGTGCCAAACACAAAACAGATTTGGAGGAGCAGATATGCAAACTACGCTACAGACTTTCCACAGAGGAGTGCAGTCTGAAGATAACTTCGAAATCCAAAATTATGAAACACACACGGAAACAATCCATCATCATAAAAAAAGAGTAACCAACACAAAACACAGGGGTTTATAGTCCCAAGATATTTAGGTAAATAGAACTGTGGTAGAGACTCAAATACGTGCGTTTAAAAATTATTAAAGATGTAAGAGAAGAAATAAAATCCAAGTAAGTTCTTTTTAGGATGGATAAGGAAAAAAAATCAAACATAATATTGAAAGGAAAACGGGCGGTGCGGGGGGGGGGGGGGGGGGGGGGGGGGGGGGGGGGGTCCGATGCGGGGAGGTAGGGACCAGGATGTCTCAGCTGAACGTCTGACTCTTGATTTCCACTAAGGTCACAATGCCAGGGTCATGAGATGGAGCTCTGCACTGGACTCTGTCTGCACTAAGCATGGAACCTGCTTCAGATCCTCCCTCTCTCTCTCGCCCCCATCCCGCTCTCACCCTCTCTCTCTGCCCCTCTACCCGACTGTGCTCTCTCTTAAAAAAAGGGGGGGAGGGATGAAAATGGGCACTGAAATTTAAACCTCCATGGTGGAGCTAAACAGTAAATTCGACACAGATAAGAACAGAAATGAGCGGTAAGATAAATTTGAGGGATTAAGCAGAAGGCAGTAGAGAGACAAACAAATGGAATGTAAGAAAAGGAGATTATAAGACCCAGAGAACAAAATAAAATAACAAGTTACTACATATCATTAGTTGGAGTTTCCTCAGATAGAGGGAATATGAACCCTCATCTATAAATTCACAGAGGAAAATCAGAAAGAAAAAGTCAAATTACTACAGATGACAAACTGACTAACACCAGCAACAGCAAAAGCTGGCAGACAGCGGGATGATATCCTCACCTAACAAAGAGAGCTGTTGTAACACCCAACCAAACTAACACTTGGGTCAAGCACAGTCAGCCAAAAGCATCTACTACTACTTAACACAACCCCACTGAAAGAGCTACTTAAAAAATGGTATTTTGATAAACCACATCTTCTTGATCCATTCATCGGTCGGTAGACACTTAGGCTCTTTCCATGTTTTGGCTATTGTTGAGAGTGCTGCTATGAACACTGGGGTACATAGGCCAAGAAGATGTGGTTTATCTATACGATGGAATACTACATGGCAATGAGAAAGAATGAACTCTGGCCATGTGTAGCAACATGGGTGGACCTTGAGGGTGTTATGCTGAGCGAAATAAGTCAGGCAGAGAAGGACAGATACCATATGTTTGCACGTATAGGTGGATTAGGAGGAACTTAACCGAGGACCGTGGGGGAGAAGAAGGGGAGAAATAGTGGAGGAGAGGGGGGGAGGCAAACCATGAGAGACTCCTGAGTGCTGAGAACAAACTGAGGACTGATGGATGTGGGGGGGAGGGGAGGGGGGAGATGGGCATGGAGGAGGGCACTTTGGGATGAGCACTGGGTGTTATATGGAAACCAACTTGACAATAAGCTCTTAAAAAAATTTTTTTAATGGTATTTTGAGAAGAAATATGGAGGCATAAAAATAAATGAAACTAACATACTGAACACGACAACACTGGGTTGGAAAAGTGGCTAAAGTGATCCAAGGGTCACATACTGTACAAGAGGAGGACAGAGAAAATGGTTAAGTTTAGATTTACGTCAAGTATGCTTTCATCACATCCAGAGCGACCAAAAAGTTTGAACGTCGAAGATAAGCAGGAACATAAAACAAACTGAACTACAGCGCTGCAGTGCGCTGAAAGCCAAGTCAATACGGAAGCTGATACGAATTCCTCTGGGACCCACAAACCCCCACTCTTCCTCAGGGATTGCTCACATTGTGTGTGCCAGTCAGTTGACACATGAGGCAATGAGAGTGCCAGTGTCAATCCATGTATTCCCCACATAAAATACTCCCTGACATTATGAGAACTGTGAGTTAGTTTAGCAAAAAAGGGGCTAAGTGAAGGGTTTGCCAAGAGACATAACAGCACAACCAAAGGTCAACGGGGTAAGAGAGCACGGTCTCTGTAAGGAAACAAAACAGTTGGAAATTGTAGTTCTGAACTGCTAGAGCACAAACCTCATCTCCCGGCATTCACTCCTAAAATTCAAGAGGAGACATCGTTACTCTCACTGTAGAAGACAAAACTCCTGGTGGACCCAGTCAAATGACTTCCACCTTCCTCTTCTTATAGTAATCTATGTCCCATGCTTCCCCTATGTCTCAGATGCCCGAATTGGAATGTAGACTGAGTTTCAGTGTTTGGCCTCAAAAGAACATAAAATCTAAGTTGCCCTTTGTTGGATAAAATGAATTTCCATCACAGAGATGCATTTTGGGACTGCCTTTTCTCAGAAAACATCTCAGTGTAAAACAAGTAATCATGAGACTGTTTCCACCAAGTAGTAGGATAATCCACAGATGAACTGTTCACTGGCTGCGGAAGGCATACACGAATGCCAAAAACTACTGGTAATACATACATCAAGTCCGTATCACGTATGGCCTATGTTTGCTTTCTCTGTCACTCTCCAATCTGAAGGCTCAAGCAGCTGGCACCCCAAAATGGAAGATTTCTTTACCCCAACAAACATTTAATAGATATTAGGCAATTAGCATGCATTACTTGATAAAAGGTTCTCAAAATAATTAAGTTTTCCGTAGCCTTGAAATCAAACTGAAGCTATTAATCAAACAACTCAAGTCCTAATGGTTGTATACCAGTCTAAGCAGTTAATAACACTCTACCAATCTTCTCCAACTGTATGTGCTTGTTTATACACTTATTCTATCAGTCAAATACTCAGTCAATATTAACTGAGTACCAGGAACTGGTGATTTCTTGTGATGAAAACAAATTTTTCTGCCCAATATGATACAGTACTTACTAATACCATTACAATTTAATCCAATTTAATCCAAGAATCATGACTTTCATTAAACTAATATTCCTTTCATATTATTTTGTTCAAATTCTGAGTAATTCATATAAGATTCACACCCATGTTACTCTAAGTTTGCTCCAAATCTAAGGAACTGGGATGAGAAAACACATACATCTTATACAGATACTTAAGAAATGTCTGGTTAAAGCAATTATGATCATAAAGAAAACCTAAAAACATACTTAGTTTACAATGGTTTTCAAGCAAGGATGTCCCAAGTCACATGTAGGTTAAAAGCTACTTTTACCTAGGGGTGCCTGGGTGGCTCTGTTGGTTGAGCATCCAAATTCAGCTCAGGTCATGGATACTGGTTTGTGAGCTCAAGCCTCGCATCAGGCTCTGTGCTGACAGCTCAGAGCCTGGAGCCTGCCTCTGAATCTGTGTCTCCCTCTCTCTCTTGCCCTCCCCCACTCGCTCTCTGTCTCTGTCTCTTGTCTCTCTCTCTCTCACAAAAATAAACATTAAAAAAAAAATGTTTAATGGGGCGCCTGGGTGGCTTAGTCGGTTAAGCGTCCGACTTTCGCTTGGGTCATGATCTCGCCGTTCGTGGGTTCGCGCCCCGCGTCGGGCTCTGTGCTGACTGTTTCAGTCTGTGACTCCCTCTCTCTCTGACCCTCCCCTGCTCACGCTGTCTCTCTCTCTCTCCTAGAAATAAATAAAACATTAAAAAAAAAAAATTTTTTTTTAAAAAAAAATGTTTAAGCTACCTTTATCTAGATTATGTACTTGTTTCTACTTTAACTGTCATCCTAAAAAGAAATTGATCAGACTTTACAAAGGAAGAATAAGGAATGGATAACATCATACAAATGGTACAAAACCAATTATATAAGTATGTCTTAATTTACCTCTGAGAATCCTGGGTCCTAAGACGAATGCAAAAGAAAAACAATTCTGCCCTCATAAGCATATAATCTACTAGGGAAGAAAAAGGGCACAAAAATAAGAGAAACAAAGGAAAATACAATGAGAACTATAAATGTAGACCTATGGAAGTAAGTCATGGAAAGGAATTCAAAATCATATTTTAAGGCCAATATGCCATTAATTAATAAGGCTTCACTGAGGTTAGGAATACAACTGTGACTTAGAATGATCAATGTTTAAGCACCTATGATTCAAGACTCAAATATATTATTGAGAAGCTATTTCAATTTCCTTAAATCATGGTCAAATTCATCAACAATTTAAAGTTTCTTACAGCATCACCTAACTCAATCTCCACTTCACTCAGTATCCTCTCACTGCAGCAAGTAATATGCGAAGCACACAGTGGGCAATTCAATGACTGCATTGCAGATCTGACTTAATCAAAAACCTCATCTATTTAGACACAGATCAAAAATCATTTTGTGATTCTCGCATAAAAACTAAAGTGCATTAACACATGTCGAACACCATGGTGAGTAACATATTTTGCAATGCAGAAGTAAACTGACATGTATTAAATACAGAATAGCTCTTGGATTTAATACGAGGTTGTCAAATCTCTCAAGCTGAAGTCAAAATATTTTATTTCCTCTCAGCAGCTGAAGTGAAACTATGGCTACAAATATTTTTCTAGGCCAAATTAAAGACAGAGCACCTAATTTACTTAAAAACTAACAGTACCTTGTCATTTAGTCCCTAAGCAACATTTCTGAAAGAGCCATAAATAATTTTCTGATACCACAGTAAGTAAACTAAAACTTGAATGCTGATATTTGTTTCTTATCGGGAATCAAAAACTATAATCTCACATAGGTTTAAAAATTCAATGAAGGGACAATATGAGGATGTAGCAGAAAACTCTAGAAGCAGCCTAGTTTTTAAACCGCGCACCACTAGAGCTGTTTTGACACTTCCATCAATTTTAAGCAAGTAATAGATTGTTACATTCATTGCCTCAGAGTCACAGTACAAATCCACTGTGGGGAACCGGCAGAATACTAAAACTGTAGATTTCTCTGTCTCCTTCAAGTCTGTAAAATAATTTTCTTCAGTAGATTTTTACTTAATTTGAAGGTTAATCTAAATCTTGCATGAACATTAATACACAATGTAAAAACAAAGAAATGAGTATTAAATTTTAAATTTCAGTCTATGCCGATGTGTTTATGTTTGCATGTCCTAAGAACATGTTTTTAAAGAACATGCTTTTTATACCAAAGCAAATGCAATGAATGTGAAGTTTTAACTTTATTTTGTAATTTATACTAGAATCACCATAGATATTATACTTCAAAAGGGATTTTATCCAAGTATTAATTCACTGTACCACAGTATTCAAATCATTATAGATTTCCTTTTTCTATTTATACACTTATTTACGTAAAAGAGAGAGCGTGCGTGCCCAAGAGGGTAGGAGTAAAGAGGAGAGCAGAGCCCGATGCGGGGCCTGAATCCGTGAGCCACGAGATCATGACCTGAGCTGAGATTAAGAGTCAGATGCTTAACCAAATGAGCCACTCAGGGGCTCCTCATGATAGGTTTTTAAAAGACAAAGTCAAGGAAAGTAATGCTAAAAACATGCATTCTATGCCCCATTTCATTCCAGCTCAAATCAGACTTCGTATTTCTTCATTCTTAGTGTCAAGGTATCATTTCTTACATCTGTTCTTATCCTAAGCTTTGTTTTGTTTTGTTGTTTTGCCCTTTGAATGTCCTAATTCATAATGTCTGTTGGGCAAACTACTGAAAGCGATCTGTGTAGTAGTGAACTTCATTTCTGGAAAACAACTTCAGGATACTTCCTTCCTACTCCAAAACTAATAAATAACCCTTGGTTAACATATCCCGCTCTTCATCTGGTGTTCTATGAGGCTAATCAACCAAAACTTTCCTAGAAGGGATTATACTCCTTTAATGGTATGTTCGATTATCCCATGGAATTAAAAGAGGCAAATTTCATTTTGCTGCTAATCTAATGCAACAAAGATGGCCCTGCAAGGGCACTTCTCAAACATAAGCCTGGGGTTATAAAAATGCACAAAGATTTCTGTCATTTAAAATCTACCAAAGGATTTAAATGTTCTGCCTTCAAAACAAAAGTGGCCTGTTTCCACAATTTGCATAATGCTCACTCTCTTTTTCTTATCCGACCAACACAGCAAATGCTCCCACATTTGGAATGGTTAACACTTGTCAATTTGTATTTTTCTGCAAATTTGAAAACTGTTAAAATATACCATGTTTTCTTTAAATATCAGCTATTCTTACACACAGTTTTAAACCTGAACTGTTCAATGCAGCATGACTAGGTGAAGAAAACCTTTGTTTTCTCACTGTACATACACATTCTGAGCAGAACCAAGTATTTTCTCTCCCACCTGGTTCCTTTATTTCCCCCATTAAAATAGAACCTGCTGTCCAATGACTCACAACTCAATTTAAAATTCAATTTTGAAAGTCCACTGTTCTTTCACCAAATGACTCTGGTTATATATCAAAGCACAACTATAAACATTTCAAAAACGCAAAACTTTTTACCCATTTAAGAAGGAAGCCCAATAAATGTAACACTGGATAAAGCATGGTCACTGGTACAGTAAATCCTTAATATGTTTATTCTCAAGTGTCAAGCCTCCCCACATCTCTCACCTGGTGATCGGATTGGTTTTATGTGTTATTAACACATTGTTTCTGGTAAGAGAACGCTTCACGGATATTTTTAAAAACTATTTATGTTAGTATGGATTCTCCTTAAACTGAGAGAAAAAAGAATAAGTAAAAATAACCCCAAGTAAAGATGACCCTCAGGGAAGCCTATGAAATCAGACAATGGTGCCAACCTAATCCATTGAGAGGATCTTTCAACTTCTCAGTATTTCTGCTACTGGGTATAGTCTGCTCTGGCAGCAAAGGAACTGAAACCAGAGGAAGAAGAGCACTTGGCCCTTCTCTAAAACTGTTAAATGAGCACCTGCTGTGCCTAGTCCTGATTTATGCCAAGGATAACCAGCTTCTTCCACTCTGCACAGAGGCCTGTATTCCAGTACAAGTCCGTTCAAGATTTAATGAGAACATAAGAAGCAGCAACACGAGAAGGGAGGAAAGGATTCCTATGCACCGCGGCTGCTTTGTGAGAATTCATTTCTTTGAAATGTGATACAGAAATTAAAAGCTATTCTAATGGGTAACAAGTCACCTATCTATAGGGCAAGAAAGACAGTAGAGCCTATTCTTGACATTTTAAGGAATCACATTGTTCTAAGAAGAGGAAAAGGAAAGGAATATTCATTGTTGGCTAAATACAGTGCTCTTCATGAGTATGTGGATATAAAAATACTTCATATATAAAATCAGGATAGAAATGTACATAATTTTCATATAAATGCCAAAAAAACTGAGATCACTGATCTATAAATTACTTCGCTTTCCCTAATTTTAATGAGTACAATATGCTTATCTACAGTAAGATGGGCTTCATCAACGCAGTGAAACCATATAAAGGTATTTTCAAAACCTCCATCTCTTCAAGTCTTTAATTCAGTAATCAAGTTCCTCTTAGTGCAGAAGAAAACCTCTAGTTGGCCAGTAGGTCACATCTTGCTTTTAGGAATGCCTCTCTAGATCTTTCATCTTTGTTCCCCAATTTTTAAGTCTGATCTACACTGACAATGCCCGATTTCCATCATGACAATGACACCAGCAACAGAAAGGGACTAATAATTATCCTATAGTCCCTGATTTGTTTGTGTGCTTGTCTGTTTTCACAAACACACAATACAAGGCACACTGTCTGCCTGACAACATGGCCCTCTGTTAGGAGCAATTCTGAGCCCACTAGTCGAGAAAACTCCTGGTGAGGCTAAATCTAGTTTGCATGGTCTCTTGCCAATCAGATGACGACCGATATCCACCCCCACTCAATTATTTCTGCTTGAGCACCGACCCCCAAGGTACCTTGTTGATCGGTACCAGCAGTGACTTGTCCCCTTATTCTGGCCCTGGTATGATGACTGCACCTTGTGAAGAACTTATTGTGGGAACTTCTTCTTTTGATTATGCAAGCAGACATCGTATCTCCGGCAGGTCCTGTTTCCCCCCATACTTTCCCTTGAGCTATGAACAGGCTAATGACCCTTACTCATAAAAGATCGACCTTTACATGTACAATTCTGTTTCTACTGTTGCATTAGTCCAAGAGGTTTCATATAGCTCAACATGTATATCAACTACCAAAAATGTTTCTCATGCCCTAGCTATTCTAGAAATCATAAAACTAGACACAAAGGTAAATGCACTTGATGAGGCTATTCTATGTATTGGAAATGAGCTAAACTCTTTTTTTTAATTTTTTTTTAATGTTTTATTTATTTCTAGGAGAGAGAGAGAGAGAGACACAGCGTGAGCAGGGGAGGGTCAGAGAGAGAGGGAGTCACAGACTGAAACAGGCTCCAGGCTCCGAGCTGGCAGTCAGCACAGAGTCCGACGCGGGGCTCGAACCCACGAACCGCGAGATCATGACCTGAGCGAAAGTCGGACGCTTAACCGACTAAGCCACCCAGGCGCCCCAACATGAGCTAAACTCTTTAAAGGCATGGCTCTCTGATGCCATAAAGCATATAACTGGAAAATCAAGTCTTGCTGGGAGACAAAGAGCCTAACTTAGAGAGAAGGAACAGGTAAGGGCAGAACGTAAGTTACCACATATACCTTTGCTAACTGATGATGGATAGCAGTCCCTTCCCTAAGGCCTACATCCCACAAACACCTTCCCTTACCCTGGCAGCTGTGATGAGGATGGATAAAGAATATCTACAAACCTATGACTTAATCTTAGTGTTATTAAAATGTGAACACCCTGTTATTTTCTTATTTACTCAACCTCACTATAATTGGGGCAGTTCTGCAAGAATTCTTTTGTAAAACTTGTTTTTGTACATTTTCCAAAAACATCTTATCACAGAGAACTATCCATTGTAAAAATTCCATTTTCTGATGCCATGTTAAGGTTTGACCTATAAATAAAGACACCAAAACCAACAAGGCAGAGATGCCTACCCGGTGATCAGAAAGATTCTCGCGGCTCTCTCACTCCCTCCTTCGCTGACATCATCCAACCTTCAGGGAGCCCTGGACCCGGCCAGAGCTGGAGTCCGGCAGCCCTCCTAAATGGGAAATAGCTTGAGGAGGACTAACTACCTAGCCTGTTGAGTTTTGTCACCTAAATAGGGACTGCTGTTCTATTTCCACCTCACTAGCACATATGTGTTTTATGTATGTGAGCATTTCACTCAGTGACAAGTGCACCAAAAAGAATCATTAGGAATAAGAATACCCCCAAGCATCAGAAATTTAGAGCAAGGACAGGAGCTGACAGATCATCTAGGCCAGCTCTCTCAGGTCCAGTGTGAGGAGAACAGAAATCAATGGTTAAGGTTAGAATTTATATAGCAACTTCATCAAGGTCAGTAACAAACACTTTCTGGACTGAACTTGGATCATACTTAGAGTAGTACTGCATTAGAACAAGACAGACAGTTCTTTGGGGTTTCCCAGTTCCTTTTCTTTGCTACCAAAGATGCTCAGAATATCTGTCAAAAGAACACACAACACATGTGAAGAAGTCCCTATATTTGTCAATCTAACAAACCTGCTCAGAAAATGAAATAAGCTATATAAGAAGTGAGAAATCTATACAGCCTCCTAGAATTCATTCCTTTTTCTTCCCTGTATTGCTTATATCTATTTATTAAGCCCTAAAATTGTATCCAAGGATCAAGGCTAGCTTGCTAATTTTCAGTGCCAGAAACCACCTTAACTTTAAGAAAAAAAAATTTTTTTACTGTATACATACCAACCTTCTAAAAATCTTCAAGTGTTATTCAGTGATTCTATGTACCGATCTATAATATTCTCCTTAACAGCCAAGCATAGAATTCACTGATGCCAGAATTACTCTTTATTAAGTGGAGGGATGTAGGGATAGGTGAATGGTATTAAGGGGACAGGCAGTGAAAAGAAATCCATGTACAGCACACATTTAGCAAATAGCAAGTTCCTGATAATGCACTTAAATATTTAGGACAGCTGAAACTGGTTGAAAGCTTACTATGTAACAAGTATAGAAATTCCTAAAACCTAACAGAAATTAACTGTCATTTTGACATATTTGAGCCTTTTTAAGAATAAGGTCATAAAGACTCTGGCCATTTGAGTACCTTCTTGCATATGTTATCGGAGAACCAAATGTCCCAAGATTCCATATCATTAAAAGCTAAATGCCATTTGAATTGAGTATTTCAGATTTTTATAATGTACTGGGTACAAATCTTTTATTACCATAGCACTTACGTTACCATTACAAATAGAAGTCAGTAGGGAAATGTTTTAAATGCACAGAACGTCCCTTTAGGCAATTTTGGCTGCAGACAACTAATACTTAAAGTCAAGTTGTTTGGTCTATACCAGAAACTCTCCTGTGCCCACTATAAAGTGATTATGGCAAATCAGGAGGTGTTTGGGACAAGGAATTAAGAAAAGTTACCTCTGATTCATAGCTAGCAGGCAGTAATATTCATGTTCCCAGCATAAACAGCTTTGACAAATGAATCACATTTAGTAAATGAACCTTTATCCATGTACACTGTTGGGACAGTCAAAAGTACTGCTGGCTATGACTCGCTCATAATTCTTCATTTTGAATATATGCAGGCCTTCCTTCTTAGTAATTTAAGGAAATTAGGAACAGCAGGTACAATTCAAAAGAAGTATTATTGTTCTAACCTAACTACCAGAACTGAGCTTGAGAAGTTCCAGTGAATAATAAACATCAATCATACTCATTCTCAATGAGGGCAGTAAGTCAAACTTTGACTTTTCACATTTATATTACTACAAAAATATTATATACACTTAATGATTACAAATTATACTTATTTTCCATTCTGAGTAAATCTTCCATGGTAACATAGTGTGCTTCCACATTCTATTCAAATTTCCTGCAACATACAACTCTCCAGGCTACCAGTAAGTTTTACGTCTCGTACAAGATACTTCCCCAATCTGATGAGTCCTTTCTTTTTCCACCTCCAAGCGGAAGAAGCCAAAAGCTATGCCAGTTAGAGCAGAAACAACACTGCTACAGCTGCTGAAATGTCTTACAAAGAGAACATACACTTGACTTTCTCTAAGACACGTAACTCCCTGTTAAGTCCATGCATGCTTTCTGAAATCTCCAACTAGTAAAGAAGTTACGATGGGTAATCTCTTGATTAATGAAGACAGCACACTAATAGAGAAACAGCAATCTCACCAAGCCAGATGTAACAATGTTCTAAATCAAGGAGATTTTATATGAGAGGGACTATTTTCCAAAAGAAAAACACGAGGACATAATAAAATGATTTTCATGTAAAATCAAAGTGGAGTTAGGCTTCCTACACAAGTTCCCTGCTTTGAGCATTCCAAAGAACTGGACAGAGATCCACTGGCTTTCTCATTCTTGAACAATGTTTATACTGTTGCCACACTTAGGGAAGAAGCAGCAAACCAAACAGGTCCTCGGAAGTCTTATCATCATCCAAAATAAAAGCTCTCTGACGTGATGAGAAACTGGAAATTGTTTTCATTTTATACTTTGTATTTGTATCATTTTTTTCTAGAAGCCCTGATAAAAAACTACATATAAGCTCGCTTTTGTCACACAGCTAGAATTCCAACAGCATGTGCCTAAATTATTTTGTTTATTGAATCTTCTGGCCCCAAGATTTTTCACATCATTTCAAAGATTTAGGTGAACACTTCTGCCAATAATATGAAAAATAACCGTCAAAATAATCCATGAGAAAGAAAAAAATAGCAAAAGGTAAAAAAAAAAAAAATCAATCCTAAAACTCTTTTGAGAACAGCATAAAAGGTTTTCCCCTAATTCTTAAACTCCACCCTTCTGCGTCAACATGTCATTCATCTGTAGCTTAATCATTAGAGACAGGATAAGGTAACCATCTTTCCCATTACAGGCCCTGGACCTCTAATTTTTTTTTTAAACAAACAATGCTGTATTATACTTTAGTAAAACCATGTCTTAATCAAATCCCAATAAAACATAATTTTATTGTATGCATTACATTAAAAAACACAATATGAAGAAAAGTGTTCTCAATGATGAGGCTCCTACACTACCCAAATAAATTACCTGCAATTCTAAAAGAACATTCTCATACGAACTAATATGAAAGCATATAGGAACTAGAACAAGTTTTGGGTCTTTTCTTTTTAATACATTAAATGCAATAATTATTGTCAAAGTTATATAAAAGGCATAGAAACATTTTAATGTCTCATATCCTTCCCTATTCCTCCTTCAGTTTCACCCACCCCACCACCACAAGCTCACAGATCAAACCAGGTAATCTAGTGAGGTATGCCAATTTCCCGTAAAGATGCACATAACCCAAACAAAAATCAGTTCAATGTACAAAAAGCTCTTAAAATTTAAGCAAAACTTAATGCTAAGAAAAACCAAACTATACACCTACAACACAGAAAACATTAGCAAAAGGGAAAAGATAAAAAGTGAAATTTCCATATTCAATTAACAACCAGTAAGAAACCTAAGAATTGGTAGATATACCCTCCACTCACACACACAATTTAAAGCTGGTTATTCCTCCTTTTTTTTTTTTTTTACATTCATCAGAGGAGACAATTTCTCTAAACATATGAGAACAGTTTCTTTCCCAGATGAATTCAACACTACAGTGAAAATGAAAAAGGATAAGAAAAACCTCTTTCATACAAACATATCTCCTTCTTTGGCACAATACGGATGCCTAAAAAATTCCCTTTACCTGATAATTTTGTGAGGACACCTGGTAAAACATGACATCTGGGGTAAACATCATCTTAAAACAAAAGTCTCACTGCCACACCCTAATCTGAGCTACTGAATTAAAGGAATTTATGTAAAATCTAGGTCATGAGCTGTAACTAGTGAGGAAAAAAAAAAAAGATCCAAGATGATGAAACAAAACCAAATTCTGCCTAGCTGAGTGTTTGTCTAATTTGGAATCTTCAAGGTCTTGGGAAAGACAGACTCAAGAGGTCTCAATGAACTACAAATTCACTAAATGAACTTACATAATTTTGCATTTTCATTTCAATGACATCTGCAAACCTTCCTAGTCTGCACCATGGATCTAGTGGAGGACGATCCTACAATCACATCTACATTCTGAGTTCTGTGGAGCACTGATGGCCACACTGGCACCAGGCAGACCCGCTGGAAACTCACCAGCAGAGGCTAGAAAACTTCAAATGGAGTATCAAACTGACTCCTCACCACCATGCTACCAGCAGGACTGATCAAAAAAGTATCATCAATCTCACAAAATGAATGCTATTTGAAGTTTACTGGGTTTTAGCTTTGCTTTTTATTCTGCTTTTGTTTTACAGGTATAAGAGAGCTCTAAGTATGAGGAACTTATACATAGTTTTGAGTTATAATCAAATAATTTAAGACAATTATATAGCATCTAAAAGATAAACAATTATTGGGGTGCCTGAGTGGCTCAGACTGTTAAGTGTCAACTTCAGCTCAGGTCATGATCTTATGGTTCTTGAGTTTGAACCCTGCATTGGGCCCTCAGCTGACAGCTCAGGGCCTGGTGCCTGCCTTGGATTCTGTGTCTCCTTTTTGCTCTGCCCCTCCCTTGCTCTCTCTCTCTCTTTCTCAAAAATAAACATTAAAAAAAATTGTTTAGGGGTCCCTGAGTGGCTCAGTCGGTTGAGTATCCAACTTTGGCTCAGATCATGAGTTCAAGCCCCACATGCTTGAAATGCTTCAGATTCTGTGCCCCTCATTCTCAGCCTCTCCCCCACTCGTGCTTGCTCTCTAACATAAATAAAACACACAAAATATTTTTAATTGTTTGAAGATAAACAATTACCATTGTTACTGTGTTTTATTTATTTTTGAGAGAAAGAGAAGACAAGAGTGTGAGCAGGGGAGGGATAGAGGAAGGGGGAAACACAGAATCTGAAGCAGACTCCAGGCTCTCAGCTGACAGCACAGAGCCTGACAAGGGGCTCAAACCCATGGATCACAAGATCATGACCTGAGTTGAAGTAGGATGCTTAATCAACTGAACCACCCAGGCGCCCCCTCATTGTTGTTGTTTTTAAATTACATGCATTAACCTTACTAATACCAACCTCCAAGGGTGCAAAATTCAACATGTTGATGGAAGAACTAAAGAAGATCATATGAATTATACAACAACAGCACTACTACAACTGCTGTATTTGTTAGTGCGGACCAAAAAAAACCCCCAAAAACCAAAATCCAAAAAATCTAAACAAAAAAACAAACAAAAAAACCATACAGCAAGCAGTATTTCCTATTATCCATTTGGCTATCATAAAAGCATCTTAGAGAGACAATTATGATCTAACTAGAACAACTGACTTTATGGTCAGGAAAGGAAAATACCTGTGGTCAACAGGAAAATACCCCACCCACCCCCAAAAAGCATCCACAGGCCAGTCGATCTTATGAATCTATTATGTGACATGGCAAAGGGAAATTAAAGTTGCAAATCGGCTAACCTTAAAGTAGGGAGATTATTCTGGCTTATCCAAGAGGGCCCAATGTAAGGTTCCCAAGGATCCTTATAAGTGGAAGGAAGAGGCAGAAGAAGAGGTCGGGTGACATGATGTCAGAACTCAATCCACTGTTGCTGGCTCTAGAAACAGAGAAAGAAGGCAGGGAGCCAAGGACCACGGACAGCCCCTCCAGAGCCGAAAAGCCAAGGAGACAGCCTCACCCCCAGAGCCTCCACCAGGGCACACTGCCCTGCTGACACCTTGCTTTTCACCCAGTGAGACCTCTCTACGACTTCTGAACTACAGGGCTGTAAGATCATAAATCTGTGCTTCCAACCACTAAGTTTGTAGTGATGTATTAGAGCAGACACCAAAAAAAACAAAAACAAAAACAAAAAACAGGTACAAGTCCTTTTCCCCATGATATGTATCTTTTGCCCCATCACTTTACAAAATCCAGCAGTTTCATTTTTATTTCACTATTTAATATGTATTTCCTGTGGGTTGTATCAAATCCTTTACAGACTTAAGGAGTATAAATTTTTAAAATAAATGATACAATGCTGTCAAACCTCCAGAATACCCATGGTGCACGATCTTGCAAGAGGTGCTGAGAATACAAGAAGTGTGTTATACATTCACCCCCATCCCCATTCCCTACTGTGACCCAGGGATTCTGCCAGATGGTGGCTACTTTCCCTCTGAAGTCATTTGATAACACTGAGCAAGGGGCGGGGCAGGGGGTCACTACGGAGGGGACTTAACAACACTGAGGACTGGATGTGGCCAATCTGGGTAAGAGGAGGCGGGCAGAGCTGGGCCCTTGTAGGGGCACCAGGGAGCCCAGGCTCAGGCAGGTGAAAAGTGGAAAGTTGGATGAATTCTGGTGTGAAGTCTGACGGCAAGATGAGGTAGAAAGACAAGAATGCAATGATGCCATCAAAGATACGGACAAGAACAAAAGAAAAATGGAAAAAGCTGAAGAAATGGATCACACATTAGATAGTAAACAGGAAGGAAATAAAGGCATCAGAATCTGATAGGTGGTAAGAAAATGAAGTGATCTTACTGATTTCTGCAGCTGGAAGGCTGCAGATCAGGGAAAAGTCAGAAAACAAGGGAAAAGAGAATAGTAGATCATAAGGGCTGGGAATTTCAGAAATTAGGGTCAGAGGGTATGATGGTTTCCATGAGGGCAACTGACAGGCAGTTCCAGAAGGAAAGTCAAAAAATTTGCCCAGATCTAGGTGAAAGAGAATCACAAGACTGTGAAAAGAAGCCTGACTGAAGTAGGCACCAAGAAAGGTAAGAAAACCCCTTGAGAGGGATTCTTAGTAAACATTTTTTAGAATATACCTTGGCAGGTGTATTCTTGGCCACAGAAGTCTTAGCTATTTGGCCCTAGGACCTGTGGTAAGCATGGAAATTATCATAATAAGGAGAGTGGCACGTGCACACATCTGCTTCCAAATACCATAAATAAATCCTCAAAACTGTAAAAACCATAAAAATACAGTAAATATTTTTAACTGGATAATTACATAAACTTATAATGAAAAGGTAGACCTTATGTTACATGGGCAGGTACACAAAAGGTGGAAAGTGAGTTTTTAAAAATCAAATGACTGTGATATGTAACGTGCACCGCAGAAAGGAGAGCATTTCTTCCACAGAGCTGGGCCAAGGGCCAGAAACACGAGGGAAGAAGAAATAAAGGTGAATGCAAATAGGCTGATCTGGAGAATCTTTTGCAGAGAGAGACAGGAGAGGTGTGGGACTGGGCTGGTAAAATTACGCCTGAGATATTCTACTGAAGCCAGAGACTACGGGCTCCAGGTCACTAGGCACCCAGCACAGCACCTCCCTCCATGGCCTTACCCCACCCCCCAACTACTCTGGCAAGAATCACTCTTCTAGAGAAGATCAACACAAACCAAGGCTGAAATCAAATGCTCTGTGTTTGCTTTTAATGTTTTACCATCTTTCCTAGGTCAAGAGAAAGAATTAATTTGTGTCAGGATGCTTGGAGAATTACCAAGAGAGGTAATTTCACTTAATGACTTTGCAATTTATTCTCCTTCAATTAAGACCAAAACAATCTGAAATTAAGATACAACTAGATGGTTGCTGACTGTAATTTACTAAAACATAAGAACATACCTTCTCACTGTAGCTTAGCTCAAAAAGCCTAGCGGCCATTACAAGCCATCAAGAAGGTACAAACAAATATTCTCAAGACACCATGAGAATATTTACTACTTTACTGGTTTCAGACAGGCTATAATGAAGGGGACTTCTAAAAGGAGCCAACCTATAGTCAGCAGAAAATTATTCACAGCTCTAAAGATGTTACAAAAACAAAAGTGCAGTACTATGTAAATCAAAAATAAGGTAAACTCCATAGTATCTTACATCAACAGACAAATCCGATGGCATGTAGCAGGCTAAAATCTAAATAAAAGAGCTCCCAGGACACCTAGGTGGTTCGTCGGTTAAGCATCTGACTCTTGGTTTTGGCTCAGGTCATGATCTCACAGTTCCTGAGTTCGAGCCCCAAATAAGGCTCCACACTGATAGCATGGAGCCTGCCTGGGATTCTCTCTCCCCCTCTCTATTTGTCCCTCCTCTGCTCTCTCTATCCCTCAAAATAAACTTAAAATAATTTTTCTTAAATAATAAACAGATCAGTGAAGTAAGTAAATTAACCTGAGTGAAAATAAAGGATCAATTACAATCTCTGATCTATACAGTGGCTTTTTATTCGAAAGGCAACTATAAACTTGAACTTGATTACACTTACAATCTGATTAGAGCAAATAAAGAAGGCAATCTGATCTCAACAAGTCTGACACCCAGGGGCATGAGGCATCACAGCACTGCTAAATTCTCTATGTAAGAATCACTCGATCCAATGAACAAACGCAGGCTAAATTTCATTAAATTGATGAATGAAAAATAAACATGGATTAATCAACAAAAATCACATTCAATTAAGTTCACTGCAAACCTTCCTATGGTTTGAACAAACATTTTTAAAGAAGAAAACAGCAGCACTAACAGAATCAGTGTAGCCGGAGGCTAGGTAGGAGGGTAGAGACACACTTTCCACATGATGCATGAACAGGGAAGACTTCCTTTTACCTTTTCCTTTATTTCAGATTTCAGAGGAAAAAAAAAACTGTAGTGAACACAGCTAATATTTATTTATTGAGCACGTGTCTTATACAAGACACTACTCCCTGGCTTCTCACAGCAACCCTTTGAGTGATCAATTATTATTGGTCCTACTTGGCAGAAAGGAAATTAAAGAGAAGTAACATTCCCCAACTCACAAAACTGACAAATAGCTGAGGCAAGATGTGAACTCACGAAGTTTTACTCCAGAACCAATGTTGTTAACCATTCTGTTATACTGCTTCATAAAAGGTAAGCTTCTCCATGTAAACATAAAAAAGCCATCTAACAGAGCAAGAGGGAAAAAAAAAACTATTCATAAAATATCTGTGAGCTCAACTCACTCAGGGATAGGCAACATTTTCTGTAAAAGGTCAGATAACTGGGGCGCCTGGGTGGCTTAGTCGGTTAAGCGTCCGACTTTCGCTTAGGTCATGATCTCGCGGTTCGTGGGTTCGAGCCCCGCGTCAGGCTCTGTGCTGACTGCCAGCTCAGAGCCTGGGGCCTTTTTCAGAGTCCGTGACTCCCTCTCTCTCTGACCCTCCCCTGCTCACGCTCTCTCTCTCTCTCTCTCTCTCTCCTAGAAATAAATAAAACATTAAAAAAAAAAAAAAGGTCAGATAATTATTTTAGGCTTTGTGGCCCACATGGTCCTTGCCACAGCTACTCAACTCTGCTACTGAAGCCAAAAAGCAACAATCAGCAAATGAGCATGACTGCGTCCCAACAAAAATTTTAAAAATAACAATTTGCAAACACAGGTAATAGGTCAGATTTGACTTGGAGGCGATAGTTTGCCAACCCTGGTCTAGCTTATCAGCAGGAGATTTAAAAAATTCAAACAACTGTAAAATCCATGACTCCTATATAAGTCAATTACAGGAAAAGAATCTGCATGCAAGCTTTAAGAAGTAACATCAAGGACCTTCTCAAGGGAAAACACATTTATTTGCAGGGGAAAAAATTACTTTTAATTATAGTTGACATTCATCATTTTAGTGCACTTTAGCTTAGCTGCGTCTCACTGACGCCTCTAAGGTTTTCTGAATCCCCAGGGCAGGCAGAGCCTCCCGCCGAGAATGGGTCTCACAAAGCCCCGGGGCTTGGCACTGGGGTGCTGCCAGTCTCCTGTTCCCGGCCCACAGCTACTCCCCATCAAAACCATCTTCTTCACTGGGGGAGGGGAGGGGGTCGTGACATTCAGCCCACAAAATCAGACTTCCTAGAACAGCGCGGTACAGGGAAGTCTCAGAGGACACTTGAGTTCGCACAAATTACACAGATGTGACTGCCACGGATCTGAAAACTCAACCTTTTCTGATGCTGACTTTCTAGCTTTTAACCGGTATCCTTTGGGCTGCCCGCCCATTTAGGTCCAGGGGACAGAACAGAGAAAGTTTGACCTCTGTTCTGACAGGTCTCCCAGCATAAATGAAGATATGAACAACAAAAATGGAATCTTCTTTGATCCTTCTACTGTTCACCTTACTCTGTCACCTACAGCAAAATGCACAATAGACCTTAAATTACTCACCTTCTTCTCATATTCCTAATGCTACCACTCTAATTTGATTCTGACCCAACTATTATGTATTTGATTTCCAAATCTTTTTAATTACTAATGAAATCTGTGCACAAGTATATGTGAAAATATACAAAATCAAATATACAAGAAAAATATTAAGAGTTAGATATGTAAATGCAAATTCAAACATTTTCTTCCTATATCCCAATGACTCATCTATCAAGTGCATCCTGCTTAGGAATCAGATTATGGCCACAGTCTCCAAACTTGGTACTACCAAAATAATCCTTATAAAATGAATGCTACACTCAAACATGTCCCCAAGGAGAGTACAATTGTTTCAGCTTGGACAGCCTATCAGGGAAAGCATAAGGCTGGGCCTTTATAGTCCTACTGTGTACCTGGAACAGTAAGTAATTCCATGATGTGATACATTCCAGCAAAAACAGCAGCAACAAATCTGAACAAAAAATAGGCCACTACAGAGAGTCCATGACTGCACTGCAACATAAATCAGTATCAAAACTAACTATATTACAAATAAATTCTTTAATGATTTAGAGTAATTGTCAACACTGAATGCCAAAGATAATTGGGAAAGGACGGTCTTGGACTGACTTCCTTTAAAGGGAAAAGGCAGCCAATGTTAAATGTAATATATGTTACTTTATACACCTCCCTCACACCCACACACAACCACTCTATTCAGCATTTTAAATTCATAAGGCATCTCAAGAAAAGCCTAAAAAACTTTAATTCATTACACCTCTTAATAGTCCTATGAAGCAAGTACCATGTGGCTCAGAATAATACAGAATTAAAAATTAAGCTCACACATCCCATAATTTGTCAATAAAAAACTTGGCTAAAAAATTTTCCAAATTAATTCCAGGAGAATATGTTTGCTTTATTTGTCATGTATTCAATACTTCCAACTTCTCGTGATGCTTTTCAATGTCCAAATGAGAACACACTCTAAGAACTATCCATCTAAAATGCTTACTTTAGCTTCCTATTTTCTTCTGAACTAGATATTTACAGGAATCAGTGCACACAGAATCCGCCACACTCATGTTACAGGCACACCTTGGAGATACTGCAGGTTTGGTTTCAGACCACTGTGATAAAGCAAATATTGCAATAAAACAAGTCAACTGAACTTCTGGTTTCCCCATGCATGTTTTCATTATACTAGACTATTAACTGTGCAATGGCAGTAGGTCTAAGAAAATGAACACACCTTAACTAAAAAATATTTCACTGCTAAAAACATAATAACCATCATCTGACCCGTCAGTAAGCTATAATCTTTTTGCTGATGGAGGGTCTTGCCTCAGTATTCATGGCTGCTGACTGATCAAGATGGTAATTGCTACATGGTGTGGTGGCCAAAGGAATACCCAAAATAAGACAACACTGAAGTTTGCCACATCAATGACTCATCCTTTCACAAACACTTTCTCTGTACCATGTGATGTTGTTTTAAAGAAATTCTACTGTGGGTAATACTCTCAAAATTGGAGCCAATTCTCTCAAACTCTGTCACTGCCTTATCAACTTAGTTTGTCATTCTAAATCTTTTGTCATTTCAACTATCTTCACAGCATCTTTATGAAGAATAGATTTCATCTCAAGAAATCATTCTTTGCTCATCCATAACAAGCAGCTTTTCATGAACTGATATTTTATCATAATATTTTAACAAAGCACTCCCATCTATAGGCTCCACTTCTAGTTCTCTTACCATTTCTATGTCTACAGTTACTTCCTCCAATGAAGTTTCGAACACTTCAAAGTCATCTATGAGGACTAGAATCAACTTCTAAGCTCCAGTTAATGTTGATATTTTGACCTCTTCCCATGAATCATGAATGTTCTTAAAAGCATCTAGAATGATGAATCTCCTTGCCCAGATCCATCACAGAAATCACTATCCATAGCAGCTACATCCTTATAAAATGTATTTCTTGAGTATTAACACTTGAAAGTCAAAATTACTTCTTGATCCAGGGGCTGCAGAATGGATGCTGTGTGAGCAGGCATGAAAACAACAGAATCACTGCACATCTTCAACAGACCTTTTAGGTGCAGATGCACTGTCAATGAACAGAAATGTTCTGAAGGCATCTTTATCCGAGCAGTTAGGTCACAAGGGTAGGCTTAAAATATTCAGTAAACGATGTTGTAAACAGATGTGCTGCCATCAGGTTTGCTGTTCTATTTATAGAACACAGAGAGATTTAGCATAATTTTAAGGATTTTCAAAATGGTAAATGATAACTAATGGATTTATAGATCATAAATTTAGCATGATTCTTGAGGGATGTTCAGAAACAGTAAATGAACACTGACTTCAACTTAAAATCACCAGCTGCATTAGCCCCTAACAAGAGCATCAGCCAGTCCTTTCAAGCTCTGAATCCAGGCACTGACTTCTCTCCAGCTAAGTCAGAGATGGCATCTTCTTTCAAAAGAAGACTGACTAATCTACAATGAAAACTTACTTAGTGGCACCACTGAGAAAATTAGTAACAGAAAACCTCACATTTAAAATGGTCAGGAGTGGGGCACCCTGATGGCTCAGTCGGTTAAGCGTTCAACTTCAGCTCAGGTCATGATCTCACAGTTCGTGGGTTCGATTCCTGCGTCGGGCTCTGTGCTGACAGCTCAGAGCCTGGAGCCTGTTTCAGATTCTGTATCTCCCTCTCTCTCTGACCCTCCCCTGCTCACGCTGTCTCTCTCAGAAATAAGTAAAACATTTAAAAAAAAATTTTTAATAAAGTAAAATAAAATGAGTCACGAGGGAGCTCTCACACCCTGCCCCTTGTTGTTAACCACACAGGAAGAGATGGATCTTGCACACATATACTACTTTATCCCAGGGGAAGGAAGAAAGGCCTTCCTGTCCCCCCCAATCAACAGCCCAGTCAATGAGAGGCCACCATACTTCCAGCTGCCAGTTTACTCCAATGGACTTCTGTCTTTACAGCCTTCTGAAGTTACTCCTTTCTCCTACAAAAAAATATTCTTCTCTTTTGTCCCGCCGACTTGCCTATGGATTTTGGCTTAGCCTGCCTGTCCCAGATTGCAGTTCTCTGCTCTTCCCGAATAAACCCATTTTTTGCTGGCAAAAGAACTGACAGTTTTGTTTTTAAGGTTAACATCACTTCCACTAATTCTCTTAGCTAGATCTTAGGGAAAACTGCCTCTATATCAGCATGTGCTGCTTCCCTGGCACTTTGATGCTATATAGACAGCTTCTTTCCTTAAACCTCATGAACCAACCTCTGCTAACTTAAACTTGTCTCCAGCTTCCTCATCTCTCTCTGCCATTACAGAATTGAAGGGAGTTAGGGTCTTGCTCTAAATTGGGCTTTGGCTTAAGAAAATGTGGCTGATTTTATCTTCTGTCCAGACCACTAAATGACTCCCCATATCAGCAATGAGGCTGTTTGGTTTTCTTATCATGTTCACTGGAGTAGTAGCACTTTTAATTTCCTTCAAGAACTTTTCCTTCCATTCACAACCTGGCTAACCGTGCAAAAAGCCTAGCTTTTGGCCCATTTTGACTTGTGACATGCCCTCCTCACTGAGCTTAATCATCTCTAGCTTCTGATTTAAAGTGACAGACGTGATTCTTCCTTTCATTGAACACTGAGAGGCCACTGAAAGGTTAACTGGCCCAATATCAGTATTACCGTGCCTCAGGAATAGGGAGACAGAAGGAGGGAGAGAGATGGGAAAAGAGCAGGTCAACAGAGAAGTCAGAATACACACATTTATCAGTTAAGTTCACCATTTTATGTAGGCACAGTTCCTTGTGCCTCGAAATAATTATAATAGTAAAAGCAAAAATCATTCATCAAAGATCACCACAACAAATACAATAATGAAAAAGTTTAAAATACTTCAAATTACCAAAATGTGACACAGACACACGAAGTTGAAAAAATGCAAAGTTGAAAAAAAATGCCATTGGGAGAAAGGCCGTTAAACGGCTTACTAGACACAACTTTGCCACCAACTTTCAATCTTTAAAAAAATGTAGTATCTGCAAAGCCCGATAAAATAAGCTATTCCTGTATATAAAAAGTATAACCAATGAAAATTTGACACATCCATGAGGCATGATTGGCCATCTGAGAGTTCCTTTAACACCTACCAAAATATGTTTTCACTGATCCATAAATCCTTGTAAAGGCAGTACATACATAATATAGGCTGCTGCTTATTTCTGTAATGTTTATCCACATTGCAGTGGATGACTACATTCTGTAGGTTTGTATATTTGTGAACCTGTATTTTAAGATGCCTGTTATTTCTTTTAGTCTAAAAATAATCACATAGCAAATAAAAATCAGTGATTCTATTTAAATAGGCTTTATTCAACCAAGGATAAGCATTTTAATAATTATGTAGGGTTTGTGCCTTAAGATTAAGCTATAAATTTTTAATAAAAACTCAAGTCCTGCTATTAGTCCATTTGTAGGCAACAATTAGATGCATCTGGTTGGTACTAATTATTATTCATTATAAAGTTCTCCCTTCTGAAATAAAGATTGCTAATAGTTGCTGGTAATAGAAATGAAACACATTTCTAGTTAATGATAAAGAGCTGGACATTCTCCAACATTCTAGATTGGCTACCAGAATCCAACCCCGCAAACGTGTACCAGCACATTTCATGTGTCAGGTCGCAAAGGAGAAAAGTGGAACTTTTGTGACATTTATTCCCGTAGTGACTTAAAAATCTAGCAACCAAAAAACAACACTGATTTGCCTGGGCAATATAAAAACTAATGTGCTGATGAAAACGGCAAAAATGCTAGGCTACATTTATCATTTGGTGCTGGGAACACAGTTGTTCTGCAATTTTCTACCAATTCAATTTTAGAAGTATATGTAACATGTCTATGACAAATACAAAACCATTTCAAATAAACACCACAAGTTTCCTCTACTCTTGATCACTCCACAATGAATGACTATGACACGGCATGTGGCGATCCAATCAGATTGTTAGACAAGAACAACACAAGTGCTCCAACTGAGTCATGATATTTATTCATCTGCTACCTACTAAAAACAAACACTCATCAGTACATCCAGAGGGATCCAGTAATGAAAATATACGTCACTGGCTATCAGATAAAACACTACCAGATGTTCATGCTATCAGGTGATAATAGCTATGAGTATCAAGGCTCTACATTAATTACTTGGTGGGCCACCTCTACCCAGTTCTTCCCACAGGAGAGAAAGTAAACAGAAATAAGTAGCAGATACCCCCCAAATGACCTGCTGACCACAGTATTAGGACAGCTCTGCTGGTGTTCTCTATCTTGTGGTTAGTATGCAGAACAAGAGCAGGAAGCATTTGATCTCAGATAGATCTCAGATAGAACTTGAACGAACCCTGCACAAATGTATCTCTAACACCTCCAAAGACTAGTCCCTGAAAAAAGGAGAGAAATAGTTGCAAGGGGCTTGGGTCAAGAGGGAAAGGTTGATAAACTTGGGGTGCTCAGGTCACTGAGCTAGATAAACATCAGACTCTATTCTGGCTTGGGTCATGATCTCACAGATGTGAGACCGAGCCCAGCATCCAGCTCAGCGACAGGCGTGGAGCCTGCTTAAGATTTTCTCTCTCCCTCCCTCCCTCCCTTTCCCTCTCTCCCTCCCTCCCTCCCTTTCCCTCTCTCTCTCCCCGCCCGCCCCCCACCCGTCCCTCTCCCACACGTGCACGGGCACACACACTCTTTTTTCTCCCCCTCACCCCACAAAGAAAAGGCAAAAATTTTCAGTTATAAGAGGAATAAGGGCTGAGGATCTAATGTATAACATGGTAACTGTATGGCTGATAACACTCGACTGTGTAATTGAAATGTGCGAAGACAGTAACACTTAAATGTTCTCACACACACCAAAAAAGATAATTGTGAGGTGGTAAATATGAATTTCTCAAGGGGAGAAATCCTTCCACAATATACATGTAGATCAAATCATCACGCTGTATAAAAATACCTTACAATTTCATTTGTCAATTATACCTCAATAAAGCTGAAAAAAACACTAGTCACTATAGCTCAGCTACTTTAACCCTCCTCAAAACAAAAGTCATGATGCCAGTTCCTCATTCTGACCATCTGCCCCATTCTTTTTTTTTTTTTTAAACGTTTGTTTATTTTGAGAGAGAGAGACAGACAGAATGTGTGCCTGAGCACGGAGAAGGACAGAGAGAGAAGAGAAAGAGAATTCCAAGCAGGCTCCACCTGAGATCATGACCTGAGCCCAAATCAGGAGTTGGATATTTAACCAACTGAGCCACCCAGGTGCCCCCTGACCCATTCTTCAGGATCTATGTAATTCTAATTTTGGGACGTCTTCCCAGCTTCTACTCATCCCATAATGAGAGACCTCTTAAGCTTGATATCTAGAACACTCACTGGAAACTATATCAGATATTAAGACTTTGTACTATAAATATAACTCTCCTTAGCTTTCGAGTGAAATATTTCTAATACACATCCTGGTTCAAAAATGTGTTTTTGGGGTGCCTGAGTGGCTCAGTCAGTTAAGTGATGGACTTTGGCTCAGGTCATGATCTCATGGTTTACAAGTTTGAGTCCCATGTTGGGCTCTGTGCTGACAGCTCAGAGCCTGGAACCTGTTTTGCATTCTGTATCTCCCTCTCTCTCTGCCCCTCCCCCATTTGTGTTCTGGCTCTCTTGCTCTCTCTCAAAAAATAAAAAAATAATAATAATAATAAACATTTTAAAAAAAGTGTGTTTTCACTGGTTTCTTAATCTCTTAAGCCTGGCATTGTTTTAGGATATAGAGACCCCCCCTAACTACAGTTTGAAGTCCCATGACAGAAAGGACCTTTTGTTTTGCTTTATATTCCTAGCATTAAGTTTGCTCAAATGGATGATGGAAGAAGAGTTTAATATATTCACTACCTATTATAAATGTTTCAACATTTATAAATAAATAAAGAGGCCACGTATTCAACATAAAATGTTGAAGGGCACTGAGATGAGTAGGTTATAGGATATCTAAAGAATCATAATAAATTATAATGTAACGGATTTTTACATTAGTTTAAGATATTTCATCAAAGGAGACTATCCACAGGTTTAGTATAGAAGACTTTAAGAAGCAGAGTCCATCTAACTCAATTCTCCCTATAACAAAACCTGTTCACCTGCAGTTGATATATGATAAAAGTCAGGGAGAGGGGGCTGTCCATGAACTTTGTACCAAGTAATTCTATGTATTTTATTTTATGCATTTGAAACCTTACTCTGAGTAGGGGTCTATAGGCATTATCAGACTGGTAAAGGGACAATGGCAGGAGATGAAGACGGAAACAGAGACAGAGAATGTTAGGAACCCTATATAGAAATGGATTTACAGCACAGTTGTATGAGTAGTTCAATATCCTGTAACTTCTGAGTAGAAAACGTACAATTCAGGTCTCCCATTTTCTATTATCACATTTGCCAGGTGAACCTTAAAGTTGAAATCAGCCCTGTAACTGATGTTCAGTCCAAAGTATATCTGCTTAGTCAGTACTACATGAAGGACAAACCAAGCTGGTAGCGGTGTTATAAAACCTCACCCACTGCTAAACATACTAAAACAAAAGACTTCTTTGAGGTTAGCTTTTCTGATTGTTTCCTGAAGAAGAAAACAATGGCAGGCAATTTCTCAGCTGGAATCTTTCATATCCGAATCTTAATATGGCTTCTCATTTCCAACTATAACACTCAGAGTAACAGCTGTACTTCATACAGATTCTGCAATTTTATTTTAGCGTTGACTATACTAATCATGATAGTTTCTTCTTTAAAAAAAAAGAAATTAAAAGCTCAAGATAAAAATCATTTTTACAGAGTACTTAGAGAATTGCCCATCATATTACCAACCAATAAATTCAATGTAGAATTTTAGTAAAATGCAATTCTTAAATGCTTGGTTTAACCTAATTAGGAACAAAACAAAAAACTCTGTTAACAAAAACAGCAAATTACTAGTTTAATAATTCATTTGCAGATAAGAGTAATTCTATTTTAATCAAAATAACACTTGCTTGAAATCCTGCACTCTTTAAATGATCATTAAATACTTTTGATATGATTTCTTTCATAACTCAATTTTATTAACAGAACTCAACACATTCAATGTGATTCAGCTACAGTTTACTTTATGATGTCCTATGCACTCTCTATATACTGACATTTATAGAAGAAAATTATAGCAGTGACACCTCCTAGAAACTTGAAGAGAGAAAGCCAAGCATTCAAAAGGAAACATTTAGTAAGATGATCTGGTTCTCTCTTTCAAGCATAACAAAAGAAAATCAGTTCTTTGACCTTTAAGCATCAGGAGAACCTTTAATTTTGACCTGATAAAATATGCAACCTGTCAGTAAGCTAACAAACTTGAAGAGTGAAATAAATATGGCAGGAACCCGCTCTGTTCCTTGAATAAAGATTCTCAACAGTAACAGTGTACATGTCAATTTGGAAGAATTACAGTATTCTATCACAAATCTCTACTTCACAAATTGTGTACGATAATCAAGTCCTATTTCATCATCACTCTGGCCTTTAATAATATCCACATGATTATATCTCAATAAAGCTGTGGGGTTGAGGGGAGGAATTCAGACATAGACTTCTATAGTTCTTATGCAATCCATTCCATGTTCCTCTAGACTCTTCCCTCATTATTAAAAATGAACATCAATGACAATATTAGAGCTGAAAGTCAAAAAGAGGAAGTAAGCAAAGACAGTGACTTCTTCAAACCTTGATTAGCTTTAGTTTTCCCAGTATTTGGGGTCCTTCTAGATGTCTTCTTAGTGATTTCTACTTTAATTTCTATTTTATTCAGTTATAATCAAAGTATATACTATGTATGAGTTCAACCCTTTTAAATACAGGGAAGCTTATTTCATGAATTAATATAAGATGCATTATGAATACACCACATGAAATGGAAAAGAATGACGATTTCACCCTTGTCAGATGTGCTGTTCTAAAATACAATTTTTGTTCTCTCAAGTCCTTAAGTTTCGTATTTTGTCCAAAACTTGTCATCCTTACCTGCAGGAAGGTCAGTTCCATTAGGCACTTACTGTACCTGTACCTTAGAAGCTCATATGCAGACAAACTTTCTTTCACAGTTACTCTGTGTGTGTGTATCTATCTGAACCCTAATAATAAATCCAGTACACCCAAAATCTCAGAAAGGCCAGAATCCATGAAACATTTGGTAAAACAAATTCCATGAATCAGTAATTTTGGGCTCATAATATATTTAACAAAAAGATCAGTAAAAGTATTGATCACATGTGCATTTAATTAAGATAACTGTGATGGATAAGTTGCAGGAAGGATTTGAGAAAGATCAGTTAAGGGGAATAATTTAACAGTCCAAAGTAAAGAAAAGGGAGAGCATAGTGAGCATGACGAAAATGGGGACTGAGCCAGAGCAACTACAAGTACACAGGTGAGTAAATAGGTTAGTTCTACAGAAATCAAAAGGAATGTCAGGGGGAGCGCCTGGGTGGCTTAGTCAGTTAAGCGTCCGACTTTCGCTTGGGTCATGATCTCGCGGTTCGTGGGTTCGAGCCCCGCTTCGGGCTCTGTGCTGACTGTCAGCTCAGAGCCTGGAGCCTGTTTCAGAGTCTGTGATTCCCTCTCTCTCTGACCCTCCCCTGCTCATGCTGTCTCTATCTCTCTCCTAGAAATGAATAAAACATTAAAAAAAAAAAAAAAAAGGAATGTCAGGGGAGAAGTCACAAACATTCTGCTCACAAAACCCACAGCCTAAAAATAGTACACCCTTTACTCTTCTCTCCATGTCGCTTATATTCACACCTATCACATCAGTCTACCCTCCAGAAATGGGAAGAAAGTAGTGATCATGTCAAAACTCTCCCATACTATGCTTCAAGTGGGCCTTGTTATTGAGTCACCACACTCTGGCTAACTGAGCCAAACTGAATATATCCTTTTCAATATCACCAACTGATCAGTTAGCACATAAGAGAAAACCTATCTGCTTTCCCTGATTTGTATTTTAATCAGATTGATCTACAGAAAAGAATGTTAGATATGATCATATTACTAAACAAACATATTTTAGTTTCCCTATTTACACTGTCAAGGTTCAGTTTCACATATTGAGCCTCTTAATATAGCACAACCCACATATCCAAACACAGCTCTGATTCCCCACATTTATCTTCACAATGGAACATGTACATTTCCATTTGCAGAGGTCTGTTCATGCTATCCCCTTGTTAAAAATAAAAGGCCCTTATGATCACAATTCTTGGCTAAATTCCTTTCTTCAAGCCCTCAAGTCTCATCCTCATAGGTCTTTGCACTGCCTCCCTTCAAAACATTTCTATAACATGACTAAGCCAACAGGTATTACCATCATTTAATGCTTATGTTCTCTATACTCAACCAAACCACAAACAACAGGAGTATAAGCATCTCACTGATCATCAGGAAAGTGCTAATCAAATCCACAATTA
The DNA here is from genome assembly GCF_003009895.1 of Hyaena hyaena. Taxonomy (NCBI): domain Eukaryota; kingdom Metazoa; phylum Chordata; class Mammalia; order Carnivora; family Hyaenidae; genus Hyaena; species Hyaena hyaena. Next base: position 515,418 of record NW_024080668.1, on the reverse strand, counting down.
GACACTCTTCACACCCAGGAGGGTAACTAAAATCAAAAATACAAATGATAACAAGTGCTGACGGTGTCGAAGAATGGAAACATTCGATACTGCTGGTGGATATGGAAAATGGTACAACTACTCTGTAAAATAGTCTGGCATGTCCTAATAAAGTTAAACATAGAGTTATCATATGACCTAGCAACTGTACACACCTGAAAGAAATGAATCTTTATGGGCACACAAAAATTTGCATATGAATGTTCTAGCAGCATCATTCATAATTGCCAAAGATGGAAAGAACTCAAATGCCCATTAACTGATGAATGGATAAACAAAATGCGGTATATCCATACAATGGGATATTATTCAACCATAAAAAGAAATGAAATATTGCACATGTAACAATAAGGATGAAGCTTTAAAACATTATGCTTAGTGAAAAAAGTCAGTCACAAGAGACCACATATGATACCACTTATATGAAACATCCAAATTAAGCAAACCTGTAGAGATAGAAAATAGATTACCAGTTGCTCATGGTGGAAAGAAAATAAGGTGTAACAGCTCAAGGGTTTGGAATTTCGTTGTAGAGGTGAGGAAACATTCTATAATGGCAAAAATGGTTAGGGACAACTGGGTGGTTCAGGTGGTTAAGAGTCCAACTTCAGCTCAGGTCATGATCTCACGGTTCATGGGTTCAAATACTGTGTCAGGCTTGTACTGACAGCTCGGAGCCTGGAGCCTGCTTTGGACTCTGTGTGTGTCTCTCTCTCTCTCTCTCTCTCTCTCTCGGTCTCTGTCCCTTCCCCACTCATACTCACTCACGTGTGCTCACTTAACTTGCTTTCAAAAATAAACATTTATACGTGTGTGTGTGTGTGTGTGTGTGTGTGTGGAAAATGGATGGACAACCCCACAAACACACTTACTGTACACGTTATGGACGAATTGTAGGATATGTGAATTTTATCTCAATAAAGCTGTTATCAAAAAAGAAAAGGGAATGGGGCGAGTGGAGAAGTGGTCTCAATGTCTCCCATTGAGAAAGGAGTAACATGACGCATTAATTTTCAACATATCTAACCCTGAATCAGGCCTTCAAGGTCTAGAATAGTTCCATATCTGAGTATTTGACTGTCTTCTTGCTGATTAAGAGTCACAACTGTTAATGCTAATCATAGTATTTCATAATTAAGACAATTCACAGAATTGTAAAAAGGAGGACTCCCAAGCAATCCTATTTACAATAGCGCTAAAAAGAATAAAATATCTAGGAATAAATTTAACCAAGGGAGTTAAAGACCTAACTCTAAAAACAAGAAGAGATTGATGAAAGAAACTGAGGATGACATAAACAGGAAGATATACCATGTTCATGGATGGGGGAATACTGTTGAAATGTCCATACTACCCAAAGCAATCTACAGAAACCATGCAATCTCTATCAAAAAACCAGTAACATTTTTCACAGAACTAGAACAAATAAACCGAGAATTTGTACAAAAGACTTCAAATAGCCAAACCCATCTTGAGAAAGAGGAACAAAGCTGGAGGCATCATAATTCCAGATTTCAAGATACACTGCAAAGCTGTAGGAAAACAAAACACGTTCGTACTAGCACAAAAACAGACACACAGAGGAATGAAACAAGAGAGCCCAGAAATGAACCCATACCTATATAGTCCATTAACCTACTACAAAGGAGGCAAGAATATACAACAAAGAAAAGATCTCTTCAATAACAGTGTTGGGAAAACTAGACAACTATATGCAAAAGAATGAACCTGAATCACCTTCTTAAAAATAAGAACGGATATAAGATCTAAATGTGAGATCTGAAACCATAAAACTAGAAGAAAACAAAGGCAGTCATCTCTTAGACATCAGCCTTAGCAATATATTTATGGATCTGTCTTCTCAGGCAAGGGAAACTAAAGAAAAAAATAAACTATTGAAACTACATGGAAACAAAAAGATTTTGCACTATAAAGGTAACAATCAACAAAGAGGCAACCTAATAAATGAAAGGAAATATTTATAAATGATATATGTGATAAGGAGTTAGTACCCAAAATAAAGAACTTCCACAACTCAACACCAAAAAAAAAAGAAGAAGAAGAACACAATGCAATGAACAGAAATTTTTCTAAAGAAGGCATACAGATAGGAACAGACCCATGAAAAGATGTTCAACATCACTCATCACCAGGGAAATGCAAATCAAAACCACAATGAGACAGATATCACCTCACACCAGTCAGAATGCCTAGTATCAAAAAGAAATAAGTGTTCAAAAGAATGTAGAGAAAAGGGAATCCTGGTGCACTGCTGGTGGGAATGTAAATTGGTGCAAGCACTGTGGAAAATAGTATTGAGCTTCCTCAAAAAATTAAAAATAGAAACCTCGTATGATTAAATAATTCTACTACCAGCTGTTTGCCCGAAGAAAATGAAAACACTAATTCAAAAAGATATATGCACCCTTGTGTGTACTGTAGCATTATACAACAGCCAAGATATGAAAGCAACCCATCTATCAAAAGATGAATAAAGAAGATATGGTAGATATATATACACACACATACACACACAAACACATACACACAGTGGAATATTATTATTCATCCATAAAAAAGAATGGAATCTTGCCCTCTGTGACAACACGGATAGACCTAGAGGGTATTATGCTAAGTGAAAGAAGTCAGAGAAAACAAATACCAAATGGTTTCACTAATATGTGGAATCAAAAGAACAAAAGAACAAACAGACTTATATACGGTGAACAAACTGACAGTTTCACGAGGGGATGTTAAGGGGTGGTTGCCAACAGATGAGGGGATTAAGAGGTACAAAATTCCAGTTATAAAATAAGTCACAGAGATGAGAAGTAAAGCATAGGAAATACAGTCAATAATATTGTAATAACACTGTAGGGTGACAGATGGTGACAGCACACATTGTAGTGAGCAGTGAGTAATGTCTAGAATGGTTGAACCAATATGTTATACACTTAAAACATTAACATACTGTGACAATTATACTTCAGTGATAAATAAGTATTTTAAATTTTTTTAAATTGACTCTCACTTTTATAAGTCCTATTTTAAAATGAATCTGTACCAAGTTCCCTTTACTTGATATTATGATCAAATTTATGCTTAAACTGCAGTAAGTGGTCACAGTAATAAACGTGGATAATACAAAAACGTATCAATAGATATTATCCTTCACTTGCTTCACTATTCCTCACCATGTCCTGCAGAGCTCTTCCATTATTCCAAAGCTGAAAGACCCAACTACTGCCCACATCTGCTCATACTTTTACCCTCTTAGTCTAACTACCAAATCTAATGCAACGTTCAACACTATTCAAGTCCAACCTACTCCAGAAACATCCCCTGACCTCAAGCCCAAAGTTCTAGTCCTAATTCAAAGCATTCTATTACTACAGGTAAATAATTTATATTATTTTTCTTACACTTCTATCATTATCTCACAAAATGCTTCCATATCAATATCCTGTCTCCTCAACCTTTCTTGAAGGCTAACAAGTCAAACTGTTTCATATTTGGTATAGTATCATGTCATTGTCCATGTCATGTAAACTAAAAAAAAAGCAAAACAAAAACTTGATTACCTACAGGAGGGAAAACATGGCAGAGAATATTTAAATTCAACAGACACAATTCCAAATGCTCAGGCTAGCCCATATGCTTAAAGGCTTTGTATTTTCATTCTTTTCCTCAGCAAATTTTGAGTCTACGTATAAACTACTTCAGTGAAAGCAGGAATAAATGAGTCCCTGAAGTTGCTGTGTGTGTTTTCACAGAGATCTCAATAAAATAAGAAGCTTATGTTCAAAATTGTCCAGCAGGGTCTTTCAATCTGAGAAAGCCAGAGATATAAATAGCCTCATCAAATAATCATTTTGTGGCATCTGCTAAGGCTTTACATTTCACACAATGTGCAACAAGTCAATAAATGAACGCTACTAGAAAAAAGCTTCCCAACTGCAGTGAAACTACTCTCGCCCTCAACTTCTGATCTGAGGAATTACTATAAAACTATCTAAAGCTATTCAAATTAATAACATAAACGACAATATAATTAAGTATAAAGGAGTTGTAGGTCCGAATTTGAAAAAGCTTAAGAATTATTTTTCTTCCCTCTACTACTAAACACACTCTCGGTAAGAACAGATAAAGCCAATACAAATGTGAACACAAAGACCCGCCAGAACAATTCTTTCATTTCTGGTTTAAAATAATTAGGTAATTCTGATTATCATGCTTACTCATATGTGTCACGAGACAGCACAACTAGCACCTAGCAGCTTCAGACGCTTCTGCAGCTACTGAAACCTGGGACGGGAGGACCTGAGGGGCCTGCCCGGGAAGGCGCCTGCGCACTGGCACTGGGAGACGGGAAGACGACTTCCCTTTGCCTCTGCCTCCACTCCAGCTCCATCTGCCGCTGAAGAACACTACTAGAGGGAAGAGTCTCATCAAGTCTACACAGAACCGTATGTATCTGGTGTACATTTACATGTAGACGTGAAACAAGCCTTTGATGAGATGATGTCAGGATCAAACGGATCTCTACAAGTGAATGCACTGTAAAATAAATTACTAGCGGTTCAATGTAACAAGTTAGTTTTTCTTTACAAAATATTTTATTAAATTTTTAGGATAAAGGAGTATTTTAAATAGCAATATTTTTAAAAAGCTATTGAGTATTTAATGATGTTTTCAATTACAAGAAACTTGAACCCTAAAGAACAGATTATGTAAAGCAGCTCAAGCTACAACAGTGAAATGAAGGTGGGGGCTGCTCTGTGTCTAAGGAAAGGGGCTTCAACACTGGTCTTTTAAACAAAAAGCAAACTACGCTCAGACTCAAAGTGTACCTGTGAGACTAATTACTCAGTGACACCACAGGGCCATTCCTCTTACAGAAGAGAATGTTCAGATTAATGCAGCCCACTAATACCTTATAAAGCAAATTGTATGAAAATAGAATGAGATCTAGTACATTTAGATCCAATTCAATTTCATAAAGGGTCAATACTAAGCAAAACTTTAAAGTAATCTATGCAGTATGTAAAAACATTTGAGAATTATGACAACTTAAAGAAGTCAGTTTTTCTAAAAACTTCCTCAACCATCTTTAGAAGAAGGTGGGTGGCCAATATTTCACTTATTTTTCTTCCATAGAGAAGACAAAGAACCACATTGAGAAAACAGATCCAGAGATCAAAGCAACCAATATGAAGAGAAAAGGATGATGGGTGGTTAATAGAGATTTAGGGAAGATTTCACACAAGATATTTACTGTTATCTAACCCAGTTTCTGAATTCCAATATAAGAGTGCTATCTAAAATTGACCCAACTGGCCAACAGCCATTTTCTGGCCACTTATGTTCCAGGTACATTTTTCTATCAAATCATACAGTTTCAAATTGGGGTAAGGAACTTGAATAAACTGATAAATGGTCAACTAGATTTGAATTTAAAAGGTTCTACTCACTTACTTATCATTCATCCATTTCATTCAACAAACAGCTATTGAGAATCTTTCATAGTGAGAGGCAATCCTGATGGATCAGACACAAAAATGAGTGATATGCATTCCCTGCCTCCTTAAGGTACATAGTAAGATACAAAAAACAATATGACCATGCAGAGTGTTGAGTGCTTTGACAGTGGTAAACACAGGTTACTGAGGAAGCACACTGTGGAGCACTATAACTTCCCAATTTACTCAGCAAACGTTAACTCCCCACTATTTTAGGGCCTTAGCAAACAAAATCATCAGTTTTCACAAGGAGGAATCTATGTGTCTCTGGAATTCCTGTTGATTATTTAAATGGAAGTAGTTTTTCTACATTCTCACTTGGTAGAAACACAGCACAACAAAAAGACAGATGGAAACAGTTCTGGCTTTTAGCTGCTACCTTGCTTTGGGAGACCATCATCCATGGGTCTCTTATGTTTCTGCCCATCTTCTAGCCATTACCCTTCCAGATTATCTTTTCAAGGAAGTCAACAGAGCAGACTGCTTTAGAAGATAAAAACAGTACGTCCCTTGGCGGCAGCCAACAAATTTATCCCAGGACAAGTTAATAAAAGCAGTGTTTCCTGGAGGCAAAGGCTGGGCAGGTTTGCTAGAGGCCCTCTTCTAAGATGGAAGTCCCCGAGCTCTCACACAAACCCACTCTGTGGATGGCACCCAGCTGGCACCATGTACACATGGTTCCTATGGAACTGAAAAGCCAGAAAACCAAAGCAAACTTGAAGCTCCTGCAGCTGACTGTGCCATGAACTGTCTAGCAACACAAGTCAAAATGTGGCCAGCTTACTTGTTAATCTGCAGGTAGAGTGGCATTTCAGACTCTTCATAGTTCTTGAAACCCAGAGAGGACTTGTTTTTCTCCCTTCAGTAAATAAGAGCCAAATGAATCTGTAATTTCTGCCACATAAGAGAGGCAGTTAATGGGAGGTGGGGAGAGGGAAGAGCGGAGAATTAACCCAGCACCCCATATCTAATCCTGTAATTATAAACCCATTATAAATTTGGTTGGCTAAATGGTATTAGTATTCAGGCTGGAAACCAGTGTCCCAAAGCCTGCCTCATAGAATACTTTTCAGCAATAAAATACTTTCTCTTTCCTTTTTGTAGAAGGGAAAACGTTAGAGTATTATTTCTAAAAATGCTCATTAAAAAATACTTAGTTCAAGGTATTAAATAAAATGGATCAATAGTTACTAAAACACATCTAAGGGTGCTTCAAACTGAGCCAACTAACAGCTCTTAAGAGAGAAAATGCTAAGGAGAAATCAAAGTCACTAAAAGTCAGCTTTTCAGATTTCTTAAAAAAGCTCATTTTCAGACGATGTGGGTGGGGAGTAGAGCTAGCCTAATAGAACTTTACCTAGCCTTTGATGTGTAAAGCTCTACTTTATGGACATGTTGTCAGCAGCGAGAAAAAAAAGTCTATGTGGATCAAGAGACCCAAAGGAAACAAAACAATGCTGAACCAAACCACAGGAGAAAACATTATCTAGCAAGTTCTTACTAAGTGCTTTTGGACTATGTAACCATTTCCTATAGCAAACATTCTGAAATTAATGTACCTGCTAAAATTAGGAATCACAGCAAGGAAGAAAGTATTCCTCTACTCTGCTGTTCTCCATTACAAAAATCAGCAGATATAAAAATTCATGCAGGTGGCAGAATTACTCTAATCATAAATACTCAAAAGATATAACAGGAAATATGTCTTTTTAATTTAAAAAACAAACTCGGGGGGGGCGCCTGGGTGGCTTAGTCAGTTAAGCGTCCGACTTTCACTTAGGTCATGATCTCGCAGTTCGTGGGTTCGGGCCCCACGTCGGGCTCTGTGCTGACTGCCAGCTCAGAGCCTGGAGCCTGTTTCAGTCTGTGACTCCCTCTCTCTCTGACCCTCCCCTGCTCACGCTGTCTCTCTCTCTCTCTCCTACGGAAAAAATAAAAAAATAAAAAAAAATAAAAAACAAACTTGGAAACTGTCTGGAAATAGGCTCTATAGTGACTGCTACCAGGAAATTAAGTGATTCATTTGCTCCACCAACGTGAGGGATGGGGAAGAGTCCTACCAACAGTAAGGAAAACTGCATCAAGAGAGATTATCCGTGTAAACAGGAGCGGCATACTTTATGTGCTCTCAGAAAAGCCGCAATATGGGTTTTCTATCTTAACGCGTGCCAAATGCTTAGGATTTTCTTCATATATTCCAGGGACATTTACTAAGGCACTTGCTTCTAGAGCTTAAAATTAATGCACTGGAAGAATCACTACTGTGTTGGCTTATTAACCTGTAACAAAATGTCAGTTTGTTTTCAATCATTTATAACGCCGAACAAAAACCAGCAGATTCTCTGTCCAACACTGTATCAGGACCGTCTGTCACCTTTATTCTAACAGCCAGCAGGCAAGCTAAAAGAAGAAAAGAAAGGAAAACAAACCAAAAACAGCAACAGCCTTCTGGGAGTAGCAATGTCCAGAGACTGATGATCTGCTACTTGCCTAATAGAGAGAAACTTTCTGTCCTACAGCGAAACACTCTGGACTTTAAAAATAAATAAAAATTTCAAATTTCAATTTATTCAAACTTCACTGTAGATGTTTCCAATCATGACTTAGGAAGTTAGCTACATTTTTGCTTTATTTCGATACTAGGGATGAAAGTGCTGTTGGCGAATGCAGCCGGAGAGACCCACTGGAAAAAAATGACCCTAGACTACAAGCCAGCACTAAGTGTCTGCAGTGGGGAAGATGCTGCAGACGGCGCAGCAATGAGCAAGAAGTGCAACCTGCTCTCGAGGAGATTCCTCCAGCTACACATTCCTGTTACAGTCAACACGCCTACTGAAAACCTACTTACCAGTTCTTCTTCTTAACCTCTTCCTTCCTTCCTGGACAGGGTAAGTGCACAATTTAAACAGGGAACTAAGTACCAAAGAGGGCTGAGGAACCCTCATACCGCAGGTGTGGCAATGTCCCCCAAGGATCAAATTCCACTCATCAAAAAGAACCCAAAAGGCATGGAAAGGTTAAAAAGCAACTGCACAATTTTCTAAATGACAAGTGGTATGCTCCATTCCTAAGTATCGTTCATTACACACATACACAAACATCCCCGCAACACAGTATTCTGTGATGACCATATATAAACAGCTTTACCAATAAGGTGAAAAAACAAAACACCAGAAGGATACTTTATGCTCCAAAATTAAAACAATCCAACCTAGACAAAGAAAAGGCAGAAAAAATGGCAGAGATAGAACCAGAAAACAAAGAAAGTTTCATTTTTCTTTAGTAGTTTTTCTTTAATGTTTTGTAAAATTATTGTTGTATGATGAACTGGAAATTAAATGCCAGTCCTTGAGAAAACATAGCTTGGGAAGCACTGCCCTGAACACTTTTAAAATGTAAGCCATCATGAAGTAGGTAGGCTAACATCACTCTCAAAGTACGGGGAACAGTAAGAGCCAGGGAGCCCTTAAAGGGGAGTGCTCAAGCACAACCAATCACACCCCCAACAGGAAGAAGCTGATTTCACACGCCCAATCAGGAGTGAGGAAGAAGTTCTCCCCGCCCAGCAACACCCCAGACAATGGGAAACCAACACACCCAGCCAATGAGAGGCCATCATCACCTGGAAACTCTTCAAAGCATCTTCAAAGCAGCCCTTCCCAACTTTCTCCTTTCCTGCTACAAGCAGAGGCATCCCCCGTCCTCTCTGGATTTGCCTATGCTTCATCATAGTTTATCCTGAGTTGCAATAATCTGAATAAATTCCTGAATACACTCATTTGCTAGTAAAGACGGGCTCTTCTGGTTTTCATTTTGTTTTGTTTCCAATGTCAACTACACGCATTTTATACTTAGATTTTACTGTTACTGAAAAAAAAACAAACTGGCCTTTCTTAACATAGAGGCATCTGTGTTCCCATTGAACTTTACTAAAGTGTCAGTGCTCTGGCCAATTAACTTGCTAGCATGGGCTCCCAGAAGGATCTGAATTCTCTTTACATTCCCTTTACCCAGTCTAGTTCCCAGGGTCCATTAACCAACCAGCAAATCACACACATGCTCAGGACACCAGCCAAGCTGGAGTATTTTAAAATGTGTTTGAAATAATGTATTTCAACAAATACATTACAGCAATCAACTGTCAACATGGAAAAAAATCAGAACTTCAGGACTTCCACTGGTTTAAAATTTAGTATACTTTTTCTTTCAAATTACACACGGACAGACGGAGCACAACAACCTTTTCAGTGCTCAAACACCAATCAAGGTCTTAAGCCAGCAATGGCAGAAGAGTGCCTCACAGGCTCCCAGGGAGGGCCTCTGGGCACACATGTGAAATTGCACCACACACCCTCAACCCTCCTCCCCCTTACTCTGCCTCATTTTTCCCACAACACATGCATCGCTTTTTTTGTCCATCTTCCCTCACCAGAACTTAAGCTCCATGGACAAGGAATACTGTTACTGTTGGCAACACCTGGTGCTTATTAGTAGGTGTTCATTAGGTATTCGGTGACTGAGTTAATTTTCCTTAAAAATCCATGAAGCCTTCATTTAATAAGCCTCCATTTCACCTAAGATGCAAACTTTCATGACAAAGCTTCACATCAAAGCAAACGTGATTTAACTCTGCCTGTCACCAATAAATGGCACTGTTTCAGCTGCTGCCTTGGACTTAAATTTGTCATCTATCTTTGAAGCTGTTCCAAAAACAGACACTGAACAGAACAAAGTTAAATGGAAATCTGTTCCAACAAATTTGAGAGGTGAAGAGTATGCTGCCTCCACAAACACAGCCCTCCTGTTAGAAAGCTTTAGGGAAGTATACATATACTGGCTGCTACAACTTTAAGAACAAACAGTCTTAAAAGAGCATTTGGAAACTAACCTGTTCATAATCAGAGGACCTGCCATATTAGCCTAAATTCTCTTCAGTTGTATTTGTTAGAGCTATAAATATAAACATGCACTTGTTGATGACTTTGAAAAAGCTCCCTATTTCTGATTATCCTAAAAATCAAGCTCAAGGGCAACTTACATGGCCCTGAAGAATAGCCTGTTATATTTCACATTTCTTTCATTACCTTCACTTTAAAGTGAAGATAAACATATCCTAATTAAAAATAAACTTTCTAAAAATTAGGCTATAAAATTAAGTCACTAGAAAATTCAGTAGCCAGCAGATGCTTTAAACACTGAGGACATATAAAAGTAGGAAATGAAGGGAAAAAAAGTTAAAATATTTTTGATACAATAATGAGATTCAGCATGTGAAAGAATAAACATCAAGTCAAAACCTTTTAGCTTTCCATTGTCAATTTACATCTTCAGGAAATCATATGCATAAGAATCTCAAATAGGAAAGGAAGGAAATATATATTTATCTATATAATTCGGTACATACATCTAACTTTCAAGTCACACAATAACTATTCCTTCTGAATTGGAATGAAGTTTGAATTACAATTAAAGAATTAAAAACAGGAAACAAGACAGAAAAAGCACCTGTATTAAGGCAAGAGCCATATATACCAACTCTATCTAGACGACTCAACATTTAAGGTCATCCCACCATTGTTCCACTTCATGGTATCAAAACTGAGGGTACAGTAATCTTGACTCCCAGGCTTTAAAGAGCTCTCCTTTCTGTTTCATTCAACTAAGGGTTATATAAGACCCTTGCAGACAAAGGTTATAACAATCTCAGTAGTCACCCAGTACCAGAACAAACAGAAATTAGGACATTCATGGAGGTCTATTATGAAACGCCAAAAAGGGAAAGACGGGTCAAACAGAAAATGAAAATCCAGATGTCCACGAGAAGCAGTAAAGGCAGACTTCAAGAAGAGGCATGATCAGCACTGAATCTGTAAGAGTAGCTGAGATCTGAAATGCTGGAGTGGTGAGAGTCTTCAGTGTGAGTGGAAACTCACAGAGAAAAGAATGGGCTGGTGATGTAGAGGAGGGGAGGGGGAGAGAGGGATATGGCAAGTTTAGGAAGCCCAGTTGAAAGAATGGATTAAAGGGAAGTATGGAAAGCCAACCACATGAAAAAAAATACCAACCTCACTGAAGTCTAGAGGACGATGACGGGAAAACAGTGCGGACCAATTGTGAGGCTTATCCCAAGCCAAGTCTGAGGCGGTAAGGGGCTGGACCAGAAGAGTCACAGTGCTAGTAAGAAGTAAAAATGAACACTAAAAGAAACCTTTCAGTGTAGAAATGGCAGGAATCAAAACAAAGCACAATCACACTGAGGCTTGTGTCAGGTGGGCATAGGTACAAATTCCAATTATGTCACTTCACTAATTCTGCAACTGATCCTTTCAAAGTCTCTGTTTCTTAACCTGCAAAATGAGGGTAATACTTCACAAGACTGTGGTAAGAGTTTAATAAATGATACACGACAATCAAACCACATGACAAATTACAGAAAACTAATAGATATTGATCACTTCCTGACACTTTTACAAAAACCGAGTCGTCTTCAAAAAATTACGGGAAATAAGCTACCATAGTTCATTTCCATGTTAAAACAAACAATTGTGGGGATAAAAAACAGCTAAAGCAGCACTCTCTTGCAACAGTTCATGAGCATGCCCAATCATTCCCCAAACAAGGGCATTACCTCCTCTAGTGTCCATTTAAATCAACAGTCTTTATATACAAGTAAAATCCATATACTAGTATCTCCTACATAATATCTTTGGGAAATACACTGCACAGTATTAATATCCACAAGAATATTGCCAGGTAACTGGACAGAGAACTCCACGCAGAAAATTAATACAATAATTTTATTTAATGATTACACATGAAGTAACTATCTACTGCACATGAAATAACTACCTACTGTTAATACCACTTTTAGTTCTATTTATAAGCAATCAATCCATTTGTACAAGCCACTGTGTTAGCCTAATACAGCCTGATTATATCAAATTATAAACTCTCCATAAATATTTGGCTGTGATGTTGACTGCACCTGCAATACTAGTGTAGCATTTAGTACTGTCCAGATCAATGCACAAGACTGGGAATGTTAAAAATGCTCTATCCACTAGGCTATAATCACAAAAGCAAACTGGTTTCCTAATATAACACCTGAAATAAATTAAGTGCATCACTTTTTCCTACAACTGGTCCTGATTGAGACCAAGGCCTATGATTCCCCAGCAACTCCCTCAGACACCAGCTGGCCGTGGCACTGGCAAAACCCTATTACACCTTTATCTGCACATTCCTATTATACTTTATCAACTAGAAATCATAGCTAATGTTATCTCCTTCTACATACACAGCTGTTCTGGGTGCTTTCTATTTCCAATCATAACTCTGCAAAGTAGACATTGTTAATTGGACCCATTTTACAGACACACACTAAGGTTTAGAAAGGTTAACTACTGAATATCATACCAAGAATAGTTCCCCATACAAAACACATACTTTCTTGTGGCCGTGGTTTTTCTCACTCTGTACTCTTTGTTTAGAGTGCTTTACCTGCTCCTATCAACACCCATCTGTTCTTTAAGGTAGAATTGCCCCTGGTGCCATCTTCTCTGCCAGGTGCCAATATCAGAGCTTTAAAACACGTGGTTGCATGAATGAAGGAAGAGAAAATTGGGATTCTCTGCTGAAATTCTGGTTTAATAATGAGCTACATTAACTCAAGTCATAAGCCTCTAAAATCTAGCACAGTCCCTGGCACCTAGTAGGCACTTAGTAATTGTTCCCAGAAAGAGGAAAAAAAGTAGGAAGGAGGAGGAAGAGGAAATAGAGAAAAGTGAGAGACAACAGTCAGAAAAATTCCAGCCACCATATATCAGAATCTTGATTTAGAATTTTAGAATACTTTTATAAGGGAATACTTATAAATAATATTAGCTAATCTATGTTTTACCAGTGGCAAGTTCTTGCAAAACCAAGATTTCTGTGCGAAAATGTTAAGACTCCAAGTAAAAAGAATATAGATTCTACTCTAAAGAAAGAATTATCTAGAAGTATCATTCAAATCTGAAGACTGACCTAGGTTTACTATTTAGATACTTTAAAAGGACAAATGCTGAGCTAAAAATGGAATCCACCTATCAATCTCCTCCCTAAACAATTATAAAATGAGAAAGACAAAAGTATATGCTTAGAGATTTTATTCTTTTATTTAAGAAATGTTTTAAAATCATTTTCCAATTCATCATTTTAATTATATATTCACACTCCTCTCTAACACTGTTTCCTTAGAAGTCAATTTTCTTGCCAACACCAAAAAAACTAGCCAAAACATAGGTTTCTTCCTGATGACAGGAGATGAGGCAACTTCTTTTTAACTACCCTGACGTGTGATCACATGGACTAGGCTCACTCCTCCCCATCACTCATGATTCGCTCCCCAGTGCCAAGGATATCTGTTTCTCTGTTAATGCCTTCATCCTGTCACATAGAAAAGGACTATGACAGGGCAGTCTTCCAGAAGACACTGCCTGCACCCGCACTCGGCACCTCTCTTCTCCATTCATGCCCAGATCTAAAAAGGTAAACAGATCAATTCTGTATTCCACGTGTCTGCACACAACGAGTATAACAAAGATATGTAAAGTGCTGTCAGTTATGCTGACATCATCCATCTAGATCAACTAAACTAAATACAAATCATATGGAAAGCAACAGGACGGGAGAATGGGATTTGGCATTAGAGATAGGTTCTGAGACTGACTCCACCACTGTGACTTTGGAAAACTCATTTAAAAGGCTTTGTGAATTTTAAATATCATCATCTGCCTTTCCTGTTACAAAGACAAAATGAGAACTTGTAAGCATCTGGTAAAGGATAAAACACCAAATAAATTATTCCTTCAATGACCATGATTATTAAACAAATCCCACGTAATCTGCAACTCAATATGTCTCCTCTGGTGGCTCCAAGCCATAACTGATCCAACAAATCTCCTCCCTTTTCCAAGGGGACAAGAAAGGAAAGAAGGATAATCAGGACAAAGAACAGCTTGTGACAGAAGTAATGAATCCACTTCTCTTACGTGTCTGGTATTTGTCCCTAAGAGCAATTCTCAAACAGGACCAACAAAAATATCTGAACAGAGACAACACTGTCTGGAAAGAGTACGTAGTCTCCCAAGGGGAATATATTCATTTATGTGTAAATAATAATATTATTTCCATTTTGAGTATGGTTTGGCTGGTTTTATCAGGTCTATCCTTAAAATTAGGTAATAGAGGAAGAAAGCAGGCTGCAGTGAGTACAACTCAATACTAAAATATAACATGCAAGAACAAAGGTTAAAATGGAAACCTGACTGCAAATGCTGATGCAAAAATCACACTCAAAACAAAATGCCTTAAAAACATGAAGAACCAAAAAGATGGTAACAATCTGAGAGCAAGTAAGTACAGACTCTGAAAGCCTGAAAGCATATAACAAGTAAAGCTGGCAAGAGTAGATGACGGTGGGGGGAAAAGGCAGTAAGCTTTTCTATTTCAGCCAAAGAACCAATAATTTCAGCTGGATACAGTCCTAGGGAATGTGAAGGAAGAAAGAGAAAAACATTCCTTTTCCAGCTTCTCAAAATCCTGCTGTCCCAAACTATTCCTCACATTTGACGCATATGTCATACACTTCCAATTTATTTCATTTTAAAAAATCATGTAGGTATTTGAAAAACGAACTTCCTATAGTGTACCATGCAAATGTATTCTTAATCAGAACTTTACATCATTACTATTAGATACTTTTATTTACTATCTAAATTACAACACTTGGCCTACACAGGTATATAATTTAATGAGTAAAAAAAGTTATTTATGCTCATGTTTATAGAAAATTAAACAATACCTTTTGAATCATTTTAGGTCAATCAGACAAATCACATTTTTTAAATCTTACATAGTTTCAAAATATAGGTTTCCAAAAATAAACCCCACAGCTATGAATTAGATATAATTCACAGCAAATAAAATTATCAAGGTGAAAGAATAACAAATTCAGTAATTCACTCATTCATTCATGAAACATTTTTGAAATTAAACAGGAGCTAGACACTGTACCAGTCCTTAAACACATACTGGTCAATAAGACATTAATTTCAAGGAATTTGGGATCCAGTAAGAAAGACAGGCCAACACACAATTTTGTGTGACAGAAGATATTAAAAGAGTTAAAAAAAAAAAAAAAAAAAAAAAAAAGCCAGAAACACTAACTAATGTTTAAGGACTTTTGGAGACCAACAGAAAAGACCAGTACCACGGCAGGGGAAAAGGAAGGAAAAATACATACAAAGAAATTATACAACTGAAATAAATGATGTTCAATAATAGAATCAAAGAAAGATAAATTCAAATTGTAAGACATTTCTCGCTGATTTTTTTTCAAAATAGTAAAAACATGTTAATATTCATTGTTAGAGAAGCAAATGGGCAATAGCATACAAAGCTGGGGGCCAAAGACTGTGACTTCTCTGTAGGATAGTTTGGTAAAATGTATCATCAAAAGTTTTTTATGTGTGTCATGGTCCCAAAGTCACCAGAACAAAACAAGCCAATATCTCTCCTAAACACAGAAATAAACATCCTTAACAAAACAAAATCCTGCAATAGATAAAACACATCATGCTAACTGAAGGTTATCATAGGAATTCAAAGTTGGTTCAACATGAAAAAATAAAAAAATCAGAATGTTAAAAAAACAACTATATATTCACCTTAATAGCTGGGGGAAGAAACAAAAGCACCTTACAAAATTTTCACCATCCATTTTGAGAAATGCACTAAACCAGCTAGTAATGGAATGGAACTTTCCCACCCCAATAAAGTCGTTTACACAAAACCTATAGCTAACATCAGATAAGAGACTGAGTGTTTTCCCTCCCACAGATCAGGAACAGAACGATGTCCACCCTCACCAGTGCTATTCAACATGCCTTATAATTAAGAAAAGAAATAGGGGCGCCTGGGTGGTTTAGTCGGTTGGGTGTCCGACTTTCGCTTAGGTCATGATCTCGCGGTTCGTGGGTTCAAGCCCCGTGTCGGGCTCTGTGCTGACTGCCAGCTCAGAGCCTAGAGCCTATCTCAGAGTCTGTATCTCCCTCTCTCTCTGACCCTCCCCTGCTCACGCTGTCTCTCTCTCTCTCCTAGAAATAAATAAAAAATATTAAAAAAAAAAGAAAGAAAAAGAAATCAAAGGCACACAGATTGAAAAGAAGAAACGAAACCATCTTTCTCTACAAACTCCACGATCATCTACAGAGAAAATCCAAAGAATCGCCAAAAATAAAGCCACTAGAACTAATGGGTCAGTTTAGAATGACTGGCATATAAAAATAAATAGTATTCCTATATACTGACAACAAAGAACTAGAAAATTATATTTTAACAATATAATTTATAATAGCATTGAAAACTATGAAATAGAGACAAATCTAACAAAAAAGGTTCAAGATGCGCACTCTTAAAATCATAAAACCATACAAAAAGACAGTAAAGGCCTATATGCCATATTCCTGAATCAGACAACTCAAGATGTCAATTCTCCCCAAATAGATTTATAGATTTCAATGAAATCTCAATGAAAATACCATCAGGGTTTTTTGTTTTGTTTTTTGTTTTTTTTGGTACCAATTAACCAGCTGGTTCAAAAAATTTTAAGAAAATACAGTGGTCCAAAAAGAACCAAAACAATTTGTTTTTTAAATATCAAGTTGGAAGACTTTTACTACCTAATTTGAGATTTACCATGAGACTAATCAAGATGGGTGTTAGTGGTGAAAGGATGGCTAACAGAGACGAGAGTGAGTCAAAGACCTACATATACATGGTCAAGCCTGGACAAGGGGTCACGGTTAGTGAATGGAGAAAGCACCATTTAATAAAGAAACTAGTTCAACTAGACATCCTTAAAAAAAAGAACCTGAAACCTTCCCTCACACCATATCCAAAAATTAAACTAAAATAAACTCTAGCCCTAGGGGCACCTGGGTGGCTCAGTTGGCTAAGCGTCCAACTTCGGCTCAGGTCATGATCTCACAGTTCGTGGGTTCAAGCCCCGCATCGGGCTCTGTGCTGAGCTAGCTCAGAGCCTAGAGCCTGCTTCGGATTCTGTGTCTCCCTTTCTCTCTGACCCGCCCCTTCTCAGGCTGTCTCTCTATTTCAGAAATAAATAAAACATTAAAAATTTTAAAACAATAAAAATAAAAGAAACTCTAGCTCTAAATTTAAGTACTAAAACTATAAAACCTCTCAGGGAAAACAGGAGAAAATCTTTGTGGCCTTAGGTTAACCACAGATTTATCAGATACAACACAAAGTGTATCAATTCTATTAGAGTGATAAATCACACTTCAAAACCAGATCATTATCCACAATCTTAACCAAAAGCATAAGAAAACCCAGTCTCAAATTCCAACTATGCCAGCAACAAGCTGTGCACTTCACTATCTTACGGTCTCTGTGTCCCAATTGTTTTTTCCCTTTTTCTGTGTAATGAGACAGTACCTACCTCACAGGTTAGTCAGTGACCAAATGAGATAATGCTTACAAAACACCAAATTACATATTAAGTACTCGATAATGATGTTTGTTACCTTTCCAAGATTTGTATTTAGTTACTTAAATACCATCTGGGTTTCACAGTTCAAAATTTAGAATTTCCTACTATAAGTCTTTCAGAGTTTATTAAAAATGAGAGCTCAGCTTCATTTTTTATTCAATTCACTTTAAAGAAATGATGAAGAATAAAGGCATACAAAATAGGAAGGGGACCAGGGAAGGAGAGGAGAAACACATTAAGTATGCACCTACAGACACTCCAGAAAACAGATGCTTTGTCTGAATTCTCTCTTTTATTTTTCCTAGCAGATACCTACAGAGGAACTAAGGATCTACAGGAAACTTTCAATAAACCTTCATAAGTGGCCTTTAAAAAGGAGTGCTGGCCTTCTATTTAAGACCCCGGGTTGGTGCCCCAAAGCAAATGTCTCATTAAAAGTTAAATTCATGCTTAGGGAGATTAAATTAAGGAGTATCTGTAATGATTTAAATCAGAAAGTAATATGTGAACGATCACAGTGAAGGATCGCCACACCATAAAACTATAAAACCCCATCGCTCATCTTCCTTAACGTTATAACCATGGCTCTACTTTTAAAACATGCCTCAGAAAGGCATCACATGAGATTAAATTTGTCAGCATTCTTAGAGTTCTCTAGGTTATGAACAAGAATTCTCTGGCACCTATTCCATCTTTAAATATGGAGAAAGAGGGAGATTTCACTGCAAAAAACATCATACTACAAATTTCTCCTAGCCCTTCCTGCCCCCATAGTTCCCCAAAGGCCACAAGCAGCACACAGTAAGAAGTGGTAGGAAACAAAAGAAGACCATCCACTGGGGGTAAACTTACCTGTGGTGTTTTATTCTCTTTAAGGTCCAACCCAAATACGTTGTGTCGCTTCACTGTAAAGAAATCAGCGTCGTGTCCATCATCCTCATCCTCATCTCTGTCTAAGAACTGCCCAGAGGCTTCTTTGGACTCCGCAGTGCTAGGGACAGACGGAAGCTGAGACCCATTTGCTTTTGCCAGTTTCTCTTCCATTTCTTCCTCATCTTCCTTCTCTTCTTCCTCTTCATCACTAATCCCCTTAGCCAACGTGTGTTCTGTCTCTTCTGGCCTTTTCCCACCTTTCTGAAGGATGGACATTTTCTCATTGAAGTAGGCTCTAAATTCTTCTACTTCATCATTGGTGAGGGAGGGAGCCCTTGGCTCAATTCCTTTATGATCTTGGCTCACCACCATTTCTTTAGGGGATTGCTTCTGCATTTTCTGAAGAAATCTTACCCGTGGGGCCACAGCAAGACCTAGAGACCTTAAACATGAGCAAACAAAAATAGTTATCTCAGTACATTGATGGTGTGCTTATGGTATTATGCAAGTTTCTCAAGAGTGGGGACTTTTTGGAGTTTTTAAAGAAAACACTCTTCTGAGATACAACTCAATCTTGACAGATGAGATGATCCAAAAGGCAAGGCAAAAAATACCAAATACCCATCAGACAACACTGGAGATAACCACATTTTTCATTAAGAGGTTAACAAGTTATAAATAAAGAGCATGAAACCAGAAACATGAGAACAGTTCAAGTACTAAATCTGCCTATTTCCAGTTTACTTCTTTTAGCCTTGGCCTCCTCAAATATGAGATATCAATACCTACCAGGTCCACCTCACAGCTGTTGTAACAATCTAACTTGCTAACTATATGAAAACACTGAAATGTCAATACTAAAGCTGAAAAAGACATGGTTATGAAAGGACAAAACAGCTCTCTGCAAAGAATAAACTAAAATTACTACTGTCCTCTCCTCTTTGACTACGACGTAATCATTTCTACCCAAAAAAGGAAAAGAAAAGAAAAGAAAAGAAAAGAAAAGAAAAGAAAAGAAAAGAAAAGAAAAGAAAAAAGAAAAATCCTCAACGCTTGCTAAGCCTGGAGCCTGCTTTGGATTCTGTGCCTCCTTCTCTCTCTGTCCCTCCCATGCTCTCTGTCTATCTCCGTCTCTCAAAAATAACTAAATGTAAAAGAAAAAAAAAAAAAAAAAGAATGAAAAAAGAAAAAAAAATATTTCTAAATAAGACCAAAATAGAAAAGAAAATTATTTTCTCCTTCTAAGATCAAGATCCACTTTATGATCAGGGCTTTCCCAGCTCCTAAGTCCCTACTCGAGAATGAGGAATAAACGCCTACAGCTGGACCTGCTACGGTCAACAGCTGAGACAGTGACATGGCTCCACTGCCTCTTTCCTGTGAGGCATGATTCAAGAAACTTACAGGTGCAGTGGGAAAAAGCATAGATCCAGAAATCAGGCTGTTGATGTCCAAATCCTGACTGTCCTCACCTCACCAATGTGACTGAAGGATGTTACTGAACCTCTATACCTCAGCTCCCTCATTTGTGAGACGCCATGATCAGTACTGACGTCCTAGGGTGGTTGTAAGAGTGAAATGAGTTCACAGATGCAATGTACGTAACATATAGCCTGGCACACAGGCAGCCGCTACTCAGCACCTCCCGTTATTACTACTATAGAGACTATGGGATGGGATCATAAACTCCTATCCATCAGACCATTCTCTCAGTGTACTACAATTATACTTATGTGTCTTTCTCAGCTACTAAAACTTGAAGCCCCTTTAAGGTAGGCGTACACACATCTATAATATTTTAACATTTACCACAATGAACTGTACATACTAACTATTCAAAACATGTTTCTTTTGGGGCACCTGGATGGCTCAGTCGAATAAGGTGCGAGTTCGGCTCAGGTCATGATCTCCCAGTTCGTGGGTTCCAGCCCCGCATCAGGCTCTATATTGACAGCTCAGAGCCTGGAGCCTGCTTCAGATTCTATGTCTCCCTCTCTCTCTGCCCTTCCCCTGCTCATACTCTGTCTCTGTCTCAAAAATAAATAAAAACATTAAAGAATTTTTTTAATAAAAGTAAATTTTAAAAAATAACTTTAAAAAATATGTTTCTTTAGGAAAATAATTTTCAAAAATACTTATTATATCCTGCATACATAACACTGCTTTAGGTAACAAAGGGCTTCTAAAGGAGTTTATAGGTCAAGGAAATGATACACCTAAACATCCACAAAAATTAAGCAACACCACCAAATTAAACCGTACCAATAATTTAGACTCAGAAGTTAACTTTCTGCTTTTCCTAAACATCACCAATAAAAAGCAAAGGTCATCAACTGTGAACAGATGAGATTTACTGGCTTTTGTAGCAACAAAATGTTCCATAAATATGACCCTGCGGTGTTAAAGCCCTGTGCCTCTCCTGTTTACTAATATCGCAGCTAAGTCAATCAGAAAACTAGGACAGAACTTCGTAGACTACTAAAAGGAAGCTAATAACCTAAACCATGAATCGTATTCAGGAGCGGTGAAATTAGTTAACCGCTATACCAACAGCTCAGTGACAAACATATGTTATATCCATAGTTTGTGGTTTTCCATCAATTACCTACACAGAGAGTCAGGAGCCTCACACTGTTAACTAGCAATTTCGATCACTCTAAAATGTTACAACTGACAAATTACTTATTATACTAAACTCATAATCTAATGTGAAGAGCAGAAAACAGCAGCTCTCCCAGATACGAGTTTTTATCAGACTCCATTTAAAGGTAAAGACGGGGCACCTGGGTGGCTCAGTCGGTTAAGTGTCCAACTTCAACTCAGGTCATGATCTCCCAGTTGGTGGGTTCAAGCCCCACATGGGCTCTGTGCTGACAGCTAGCTCAGAGCCTGGAGCCTGTTTAAGATTCTGTATCTCCCTCTCTCTCTGACCCTCCCCTGCTCATGCTGTCTGTCTGTCTCTCTCTCTCTCTCTCTCTCTCTCTCTCAGAAAAAAATAAAACATTTAAAAAAAAATTTTTTTAAATAAATAAAGGTAAAGACGTTCAAATTCCTGGAGAGCAAGCCAAATACAGAGACCTTGCCTTGAAAATACATATGTCATCACAGACTAGGAATTTTATGCTGACATTTAACATATGATTAACCTCAAGGGTGCTTCTATAGGATTTTGTCAATGTTTCCCCACAGGTAGAACCCCACTGAAAAAATGAGCATTCCTCCTTTATAATAGCTGAAAAGGTGAGCAAAAAAGTCCTTCAAATACTAAGCCAAAACAAAACCAACAGTTCCTTTTTTATGTAATAATAACCTCAGTTACTAAACAGGGACATTTTGCCATGGTAACTGTGAGTACCTAGAAGAAACAATAAGACACAAAGAATACTCAGGCAATAATCAAGCAGTTATGGGGATCAATCTAAAAGGAAGGAAGAACTGACAAGGAGACACGTATCAAAAGCATAGAAAAGAGCGGTCTATGGTGTTCCAGGCCAGCGTTCCGAAGACAAGAGGCCCACAGAGGATTAGGGATTTCAGACAGTGCTTATCAACTGTTCTCCACCTCCTGTAAAACGGAACTACAGGAAACTGCCCGGGTAACTTCCAGAAATTTTCACTTACAAGTCAGAAACTTCTTTCTGACAACAAGAACTAGACACTCACCTAGTTTTCTAGTTTGTATAATCTTTTTGTCTGCAGATTTTTAACAGATTCTCTTAAGTTAAGGCAGAGCAGTTTCAACGAGGACTCTTCAGAGAACCAGGTTGTGGACAAATGACCTCTACCTCTGAGGATTCACAATTAAAACCATAATATGAATACTTACAGGGCATATTCAGGTATAGGTAACTTGCTCACATCAAATATTTCTTTATCCTTCATCAGATACACTGAGCGTATATAGGAGACAAAGCACTGTAAAAATAAGAGGTTTACATGTATGATATGCGATAGTCAGAAATGGAATTAAATTTAAACCCAGGTAAAAGAAAACTTACCAAAGGGATAATTTCAACAGTAGTGGAAAAATCTTAAAAATAATTGAGAATGTCTCCATTCCACAAGAAAAAAACAAAATCTACCTTTTTCTAACTGTAATATTAGATAAGACTTTAAATGTGGTTTCATCAAGCCAACTTTCTCAGAAAGCTATTCTACAAGTTAGTATCAGTCTGTTGCAATATGCTCTAAGCGGGGTAAAGGGATGATTTGGAAGGATACAGATGACAATCCGAGCTCCTTATCTTACTTGCTGCACAAGTCTCTTGTGTTTCTGTCAGTTTCCTTGTCTATCAAAGACCACAGCACCTTCTACTTAAAATGTTAGGTGAAATTAACCAAGAAAATACATCTAGAATACCAGGGTGTTATCTTCTGGAATACAGCAAATACCAATAAATACTAGCTATTAGTAATAATCATTTTAGTAGTCAAAGCATACCTTTTCTAACATAATAAAAATGTGACTCTATTTAAATTAAGCTTAATAAAATCATGACATGAAGTTTATTCCTAAAGCCTATAGTATCATTTCAAGTAATTTGTCATCATCAACTTGTGTTATTTTTCTGAAGTTTTTAAAAAGAAAAAAAGGTAACTTTATACCAAGAACTATATAAACCAAAGCATAAACATGATCCCCATCCTTTATCCGTCTATAACAGTCAGGCAACAAAGATGATGAAACACATCTATGCAAGCATTTATTTTAAAATTAATTTTTATAAGTACATTTAATTCCCATTTCTAGATTTCCTAAACTTCACATTTGCTATAACTTTATACTAATCCTTTCTTCAAACCATTTTCCCTGTCTCCATAAGCATGAAAAACAACGAATGGCTCCAGTTCAAGGATAATTTTTCCCCTACAATTGTTCACAAAAAAAACCCACCACTATTGCCTATCGTTTTTGTTCTATCCAGATTATAATCAAAGGCTAGAAAATCACTTCTATGAAACTAGATAGCTTGCTGCTGCTGGCAACGCAGTTAGCCATTCTGCTAAACCATGCGTGACACCCAATAAATCACATCATTTATGTGAATGCGCATTCTATAATCTTTGTTCTGGAAGGCCCATTTGTTGTAGGCACAGAGCAGTGAAACATCCTTCTCATGTTCCTTATTCCCTGATTCATAACTGAATGACCTCTTAGGTATGCAGTAAGTCATGACATCTCAGAATTCATGTATAATATTTTCAAATGTGCATACTATTTCCAAACCATCTAAAAGATGTAACCTATGTCTGCTAGACGATATCTGCACACAAATGTTTGCATGCCCAAAAATGAAGAAAAAAGATTTTTTCCCTTTAAAGGTCCTTTTCATTAGATTTCAGGTGAAGTGAGCTTCTAGAAATACAACTTGGCACAGTTCAGTATTTGGTTTTCTTGTAATTCTCTTGATCTATCATGGAAGTTTTGAAGAAAGGCAAATGTGGATGTCAGTCTCAGGCCTGCTACCTTATAGCTTATGTGACCTTGACAATTTTTAATTTTCTCCATCTATTACTTACTCCTGTGTAAGTCACATCAGTATCGCCCTCCCCGTGGGTTGTTGGGAAGATGAAGAAAGAGCACACAGCAAACTGCCATGTAGCAGTCATATCATGACTGAGCACTGACACAGAGTAAGCATTCACATTCCAGCTTTCATCACTCGTGGTATTTTAAGCACAATAAGGCTGACTTGATAAAATATAAGAGAAGTTAATTTTTTTTTTTTTTTTTTTTTTTTTTTTACTATTTTTTATTTATTTCTAGGGGAGAGAGAGAGAGAGACAGCGTGAGCAGGGGAGGGTCAGAGAGAGAGGGAGACACAGACTGAAACAGGCTCCAGGCTCTGAGCTGGCAGTCAGCACAGAGCCCGACGCGGGGCTCGAACCCACGAACCGCGAGATCATGACCTAAGCGAAAGTCGGACGCTTAACCGACTAAGCCACCCAGGCGCCCCAAGAGAAGTTAATTTTTAACCAGAAACGTTAAAACTGCTCTTTAGATAAAACTTCTTTCCCAAGAATATCCAGTTTCAAAACCATAACATGGCCTTACTACTGACCGTTTTTCTGCTCAGGCTCCTTTTCCATCTAGGATCCTTTTTCCATATCTCTTATTTCCTTCCTCTCATTTCATCTCTCTGCTTAAAGAGAATCCAACCTCTGAATCCTGACTGTCTTAACTCACTGTTGATATGTTATGGGAGATTCAGAGATAGAGATCTTATGTAGGTCTCATAACCTCAAAGTATGTAAAAGCATCGTAAAAAGGATGAGCTTTATAACAGGTTTTCAAATATTTGTCCATTTAGAGACTGGGAAGCTGTTAGCACAACACAAAAGTACTTCCTTTCTTCCTTTACTAAATCATCTACTGCTGGGCACTCTAAGAACTGAAAAGTAAGTCTAACTGAAAGTGGTAATTCTTTGTATTTGCTAATCAAGAGAATTTCTAAGTCAAAAAAAGTAATTTGGGAACATTAAGTTTACATTTATAGGTTAAAATTTCATTCCTAAAGATGATTTAGTAAAAGTGCTATTTTTTCTAGAAATTTAACCTAATGAAAGAAATTATAGTAAGCTTGCTGAATGTCAACAAAGCTGACATTTTCCCAGTTTGTTCTAAGAAATACATAATCTTTTTATTTTTAAAATATGTTAATTTATTTGTTTTGAGAGAAAAAGAGAGAGTGTGAACAAGGAAGGGGCAGAGAGAGAGAGAGAGAGAGAGAGAGAGAGAATCCCAAGCAGGCTCCACACCACCAGCACAGAATCCAATGTGGGGATCAATCCCACAAACCATGATCATGACCTGAGCCAAAAATCCAGAGTTGGACGCTTAACCCACTGAGCCACCCAGGCACCCCAAGGTACAGAGTCTTTTTAAAAGTTAAAGAATATGCTGGTTATCTGTGAACTGCACTACTTGACTACCTAAAGCACAACCATGACACCCAAAGTAGCAGAAAATGAGGGATTCTAACTTTACTATATGCTCCATTCCAACTAAGGTATCAAGTTTACCAAAGACTTACCCTTTGAGCTCTTTCTTTTAAATCTCGGTCTTGTGCTAAAAATGATTCCAATTTTTTCTGGACATCTATAAGTTTTTCTGGATTGATTCTTTGTAACAAAAAAATAGAGGTTAAACTAAGACATTTCAATTTTAGAAACTGAAAATAGTGTACAGCATTTTCCTCAGTATTTTTAAATCTATAACATTATTTCTCATCTAGGAGCCAGATTAGATTGAAATTATACTAGAGGTAAATTTGACTCTCAGGATTCTGCATAATGCAGGGGGATAAAAGATCAACATTAAAAATCTTCTCTAAATGTCCCATGCTAAGTGAAAGATACTAAGGTTAACATTCAATTATCACTGGTTGCTTCCTAAGTCCATTAGAAAATAGATTCTCATGGGAGATCTACTGTCCATATGGTAGAATAAGTGAAAGTTATTATCACTGTTATAAGTACTTCCAGATTCAGCCAAATATCCTAAAACCAATTTCAAATAATAAACAAGGAGCCAAAAGATAAAAATAATGTTCTCCTTATCTGGAAATCAAGCACAATGTACCAGAATAGCTACTTCACTCCACCAGGGGGAAGCTATAGGAAAGAATGAAATTCTTACAAGGGTCTATGCTTCACAAAAGAAATCCCACTTGTTTCCCTGATTTTAAACCAAACCACTTTGCTCCTGCAAAGCTGGGGTAGTGGTAGATGGGGGTGGATGAGATGGTTTTTACTTTAATTATAAAATCACTATAAAATTAAAGACACAAAAGGTAGAAAACTTTCACTCACTCTCAACAATTTCAACTCAGTCTTGTTCCATCGAACCCTTAACCAACCCGCCTACCCCACTCCCCATCTAAACACCCTCCAAATTATTTCCCTCCAAGTAAATCCAGGACATTTCAAGGACCCCACTGCAGGTGCAACTCTGATCCTGATCAAATCTGCTGACAACCTGAATATCTTAAATGGAAAGCACAGTCCTCTGAAATGGACACACAACCCTACATATTTCATCTAAGACATGTAATCCTTTCAACCATTGATGCCCGTTGAGGCTAACAAGTTCTCTCCATTTCATCTTATTTTCTCCATTAAGATTCTTCCAGAAAATGTGTTTAAAAAAACACAAGCAAACAAAAAAAGTCACAAACCAGACAGCAGAAGAGCAGAGGGCGGAGGGAATGAAGTATACGTAATTCAGCATGACAAACCTGTGCCTCTCTTCTCCTGACGGTAACATCAACACACCCAGCAGTTCTTACCTGATTCCCTTCACAGGCACTTTCTTCTGAAGAAGCTGCTGCACCATCCCTTTCTCTTCTGAGGGAAGCAAAATTAATAAAGCTTCACCATCCTCTTTGTACCTAAACAAAAAAACAATCTTCCACATCAGTGCAATCTGCATTTTACATTTCAAAGATCTGATGAATAGGTGACAAAGAAGCAAGTTCACCTAATTAGTAAATATTAGGAATACCATATTGTTCACTTCTGTAAGGACAGACAACTAAGGGCTCTGAGCACCTTTTTCAACATTTCACTACTAGTTATAATTCCAAGTGACTTTTAGGCCATACCAAGGCAGGAGAGCCAGATCCTAAGAAACAAATCAATTAAAGAGAATTTCTTAAATAGTTCTCTATAGCAATTTCTCATTAAAGCCACGAAGACTATTAGGTTACGATTAGTCATGTAAGAACATGGCACTCACTATATTAAGGAAACAAATCATCTTTCTGGAGATTTTATACCTTGGGAATAGCACTGTTTAGTGCCATCATTTTTAAGAAATGGATCTCTGCTCAACTGAAAAGTTATCCTCCAATCCACGTGCTTCTCTTCCCTCATCTAGCAAAATTCTTATTTCATGCTGTACCACCAGAAATTTCTACATAACTGGGCCACGATGCAGCCACAGTTACTAAGCCTCTTGTGCAACTTGTGCACAGATTCCCCTTATAACTCGGGGTCAGCCATTATGTGCAAGCAGTAAGATAAAGCGAACTGGACATCTGTGGAATTTTTTTTAAACACACAAATGGAAAAGTATTCTCATCAAAGCACTCTCTTCAGGGTTCATGTTATAAAATGTGAGGAGCAAATTTTTATAGTTAACCAAATACGTTATTTAGTGAGAAATTGTGTGCCAGGCCGAAACTGTGAAGAACACAAAGACATAGAAGACTATTTCTGTCTTCAGTGATCGAACAATCTAGCTGACTAGAAAACACAAACACACACAAAATCAAGACAATGTCCCCAAGATGGTACGTTACTAAATGTCAAAGGATGACCAGGGGCCATAAATGTCACAAACTCAGAAGAGGAAAGAGACCACTCGGCCGGGGGGGGGGGGGGGGGGGGGGGGGGNGGGCGTTGTCAGGGCCAGGTGTAATTTGAGGAGGACCTTGAAGATGAACAGAAAGGGAAAAGATAGGATCTTTCAAAGGGGCAGAAACCAGAAAAAAGGGCAAATTTAGCTCACTTAAGATAGGAAAAACCCAACTGAACCAGTATAACCAAATGGACAGCAGGAAGGATTTCCAGATGGGAACATCAGAGTCTGGATCTAGAGAACACTGGATAGCTGCATATACAGAGACAGAATACCACTGTACATAATTTTATCAATGAATGCTGGAGGCAAAAAATTGTGTTGACTTACAAAAGTACTATAAAGATAGAAGGGCAATTTCATCTCATATTTATTTTAAAACTCTACTCCAACACGCAAGGTGAAATCCCAGTGTAATATCTTAATAGGAATATCTACGTATATGTATATACTTTTATAAGTACACACACAGAAATGTATGAAATAAAACATATCAAAAGTGTTAAAAGTTATCTTTAACTCATAAACAAACAAACAAAAAAAAATTTAAGGGGCCACTAAATGCCAGGCACTAAAACTGACATAGTTCTGGCTGTCCCACAGCTTACACACTATTAAGGTCAGACACTAAAACAGCAAGGAACAATAAAGTTGTAGGAGTGTTAGTAGGTGTACAGAAAGCTAGAAAAACGTAACAGAGAACCACGTTGAATGCTGTCCAGGAATCAAGAAAACTGTCCTGAGCAAATGACTTCTAAGAGCAGAGACCTAAAAAATTAGGAATCAGTTAAACATTACGGAAGAGTCAAGTTTTCCAGGGAGAAAAGGCAGCATCTGAGGAGAGTCCAGTGGATAGTTTTGTCTTCTTAACACTGCTTAACTTTTTCTAGGGTTTCTAAATGCATAGGCATTAAACAGGAGAGAGAGTAAAGCTTTTACTGTTTCATAAATGAGAAACTAGTACCAAATACCTTCCTCATTGTATTTCAACATCTATTACAATTCAAAATGCCTCATTATCATTTACTATGAAGAAATATGAAAAACCATTCCCCCTAAGCAGTATTGGATTAATCCATTTGTCAAGGCAGAAATCACTAGTATATGAAGTAGTGAGGTGATACACAGAGCAGACACAGTATCTGATGAGAGACATCTCAACTTTTTTATTAGTTTGAGAGACAGAGACAGACAGCAAGCAGGGAAGAGGCAGAGAGGAGACACAGAATCCAAAGCAGACTCCAGGCTCTCAGCTGTCAGCACAGGGCCTGACACAGGGCTTGAACCCACAGACTGTGGGATCATGACCTGAGCCGAAGTCGGATGTTTAACTGACTGAGCCACCCAGGCGCCCCGAGACATCTCAACTTCTGAAGCTCCAAGAGCTCACTAAAGACATGTTAAAGGGAAAAGGGACAGATAGCAGTTAATAATGACCTGCGCTGTGCACTATATCAAAATGTCTCCAAGGTAGCCAGTCTCTTGAGATGAGGTCAATTATCTTCAGAAGTAAGAAAGTGTATCTCATGGGGCTCAAAGAGGACTAATTAGGAAAAAGGGAGATGGATATGAGTGGGTTGAAGGGAAATTGATCTCTTTAACATTCTATATCCAAATTCAGAGATGGAGAGAGAAAATAAACAATCCACCAGGTCTACATAATGTGGCCCAGAACTGGGGAAAGGGGTAGAGCGAAATCTCTAAGGTATCAAAACTGCAACCCCTGAAGCCCTTAGATCTTTTTTTTTTTTTTTAATTTTTTTTTTAAATGTTTTATTTATTTCTAGGAGAGAGAGAGACAGCGTGAGCAGGGGAGGGTCAGAGAGAGGGGGAGTCACAGACTGAAACAGGCTCCAGGCTCTGAGCTGGCAGTCAGCACAGAGCCCTACGCGGGGCTCAAACCCACGAACCGCGAGATCATGACCTAAGCGAAAGTCGGACGCTTAACCGACTAAGCCACCCAGGCGCCCCATGAAGCCCTCAGATCTTCAGATGGATGCATGAGCAGGAATAATCAGCTTAACCATGACACCCATCTTGTCTACCCATTTAGGCACCCAAGGATAATCTGGAAGAATGGATCAGGATTTAAGTCACACAAGGGCCATATCCAAACCTTTTACAACTCTACTCAACAAACAAACAGATCTGCACAGGGTTAAGACAGAATGTAACACTGGAATTTAAAAGAACAAAATTCCCAAAGGAAAATGGAAAAACAAATGTCCAAAGTTGAACGCCACAATGCAAGCTCTACAGAAAAGCTCACAACTGGCCCCTTTACCTATTGAACATCACACACATCTTTTCCCGAAAACAACATAAAGCACAAATTATCTCCTACACACCAACACCCAAAAATTTCCAATAACCTTTCATTTTAAAAATAAAAACACATTTGAAAAGAAGGCAGAAGCACATTTTTTTTTCTTTCAAGTGCTTACAATGGTTGTCTACTTACCCGTGAGCTAGCTTTTTAGATTTCAAAAGCAATACAGAAGGACTGAGGCTTGGTATGTGCATAAAGAGAAATAAGTGTTCTTCACAAGATACATATTGGAACTCCGTGTAACATAGGTTATTGTAAGAAAAATTCTAGGTACCAAGTAAAAGCCCTGCAACTGGAACACAACAACCACAACAATCTCATTTTCACCTTCTGTAGTGGCACGTCACATTTATGTAGTACTTTAGAATTTAAGAAGAACTTCATTTTACATTAATTTGCCAATCTTTTTTATGCAATTGGTAGAGAAGGCAAATTTCTGGAAAGACCAAGAAATTATCCAAAAACACCCATCAAAAAAATAGAAATACAAAACAAAAAGAAAAATCTCCAGCTAATCATCACATAGAAGAGGCTTTAAACTTGCAGTTCATTACCTTTATCGCTATACCAGGACTCCCTCCAGAAGGACCCCTAAAGGTTGATCACAACTGTATGCCTTCACACACTATAGCTCACTGGCATTTCTAGCTCCGTGTGGGAGACCCAGACCACTGACTTCTGGGTCCCACTGGTAATTTTAAGCTCAAAAGAAACTCTGGCCCAAGGAAGGAAGAAAAACCCTGCAGTTCTGGCACGAATTTGCCTTCCCTCCAGTAACCGCTAGTCCTCAACCATTCCAATGCCTATTCCCCAACACACAAACTCCATTCTAGCTAACACTTTAAGTGTCCCTTAAATTTTGCCCATTCAGCAAGGTCTGCCAGCACTAACAAATGCCTGGCCATTCTTTCTCCCAGCCTGGTTCTCCAAGTTACAGAGCAGGGTGTAAGTGATTCTATTTACAATAATTCCCTTTTTGTAATTTTAAAAATATATATAGGACATACATGAAAATTTCTCTAGGTCATAAGATGTGGGTGGTACGTTCATTCTACCAGCATCTAGAATCTATACAGTGAGGGGCTCAGAGTGGGCGGCTCAGGCAGTTGAGGATCCAACTTCAGCTCAGGTCAGAGCTCTGCATCAGGCTCTGTGCTGACAGTTGAGAGCCTGGAGCCTGCTTTGGATTCTATGTCTCCCTCTCTCTCTGCCTCCCCCCCCCCCGCCCATACTCTGTCACTGTGTCTCTTTCTCTCTATAAAAATAAACTTTTAAAAACATAGAATCTATAAAGTGAATAAGCACTATTTTTATAACAAAACACAAGTTATTACAAAGTAAGAAATAAAAATGTATATACTTTTAAAATCTTCATCTTTTGTGTCATTCTTACTTCATTTAACACAACTTAGTACTATTAATATTAGGGTACTTCCTTATCTTGACCAGTACATTGGAGGACATATGTGAATGCATGTTCCATACCTAGCCTACATTTGTACCTAAAAGCTGCTCACCAAATACTGGTGAGTAAACAGATGTAAAAAACCACCAGAAAGTTGCATAAGCAGATAGAACACTGGATTTGGAGTCAAAAGAACTGAATTCAAGCCCCAGCTACTATTCATTAGCTTTATAGCCCTGGTAATAAATCATTTCATCACCATATACTACACTCTTATTTATAAATTATATGCTTTTTTTAAAAAAAATGTATTAAGTGTTTATTTTTGAGTGGAAGGAACTGAGAGACATCTCTGACCCACAGCCAGAAGAAAGACATGAACCCTGCCAACAAGCAGATGAACGGGCTTGGAAAGGGATCCAGCTCCAGTTGAGCCTTCAAGTACTGCGTGACAGCGCGATCGCAGACCCGGGCTCCAGACCTGCAAGGATGTGGAGGAGCATCCAGAGAAGCCAAAGGAGCCACCTCTGCGTTTCTGATCCACGGAAACCAGGAGAGAACATCTGGTTCTTGGTTTATGCCACTAAGTCATAGGGTAATTAATTTTAGGGAAGCTCTGATTCATGAGTCTGATTTGAGAAAGTAACTGTGTTATCTCAACTGTCTACACTGCCAAGCCCTGTTCTAAGCACTCAGGGTGTATCAATTAAGTAGACATATTTCCTTACCTTTATGGAGCCTACATTCTAGTGAAGAGAAAGAGATGCATTGTAGTAAGGAAATGCTCTAGGCTACATGAAGGTATTAAGGGCTATGGGGGAAAAGGGAAGCACAGGGGAAGGGAAGAGTAGTTGGGGCAGGTTAAGAAAGACAGTCATGCGGATGCTTGAGGAAAAACCATTCCTGCAAAAGAAACAGTAATATAAAGGCCGTGGGGGGGAGGGGGAAAGAAGAGGGCGGGGGAGGGACATGCTTGGCATGAAGGAGAAACAGTCTGAGCAGTGTGGAGCATAGACACAAGCAGGGAACAGAAAGTAGGGTTGGAGGGGACTGAGTAATATCAAGCCACTGGCTTTTATTCTGAGTGAACAGGAAGCCGTCAGAGGACTGACGTGATCTGACATGGGTGTAAAAGGATCACTCACCTGCTGTGTTGAGAAGGGACAGCAAGAGGGTAAGGGGGAAGTGCGTGGAACCAGCTGACTCCTGAGGAAAACTCAGCCCACTTACCTACCTACCTCTGTAACTATTTCAGCCCTACACTATCCCAGCTCAATGCTTCTTGATGCAAAAGAAAGAATTGGTTTTTCCCGTTCTAAAAAAAAAAAATCTTTAAATTCTAAAGAGCAGACCAAGGCAGAAGGCCATGTAAAGCTGCACCAGTACATCCAGAAGAAACAGGCTGAATTTAGGATCTTCCTAAGTCTAAGTTAAAGGCATTAAAGAAGGGGCGCCTGGGTGGCTTAGTCGGTTAAGCGTCCGACTTTCGCTTAGGTCATGATCTCGCGGTTCATGGGTTCGAGCCCCGCGTCGGGCTCTGTGCTGACTGCCAGCTCAGAGCCTGGAGCCTGTTTCGCAGTCTGTGACTCCTTCTCTCTCTGACCCTCTCCTGCTCACGCTCTCTCTCTCTCTCTCTCCTAGAAATAAATAAAANTAAATAAAACATTTAAAAAAAAAAAAAAAAAAAAAAAAAAATAAAGGCATTAAAGAAGCACACATTTGGGGCGCCTGGGTGGCTCAGTCGGTTAAGCGTCCAACTTTGGCTCAGGTCATGATCTCACGGTTCGTGGGTTTGAGCCCCGCATCTGGCTCTGTGCTGACAGTTCAGAGCCTGGAGCCTGTTTCGGATTCTGTGTCTCCCCCTCTTTCTGATCCTTCCCTGCTCACACTATCTCTCTCTCTCTCTCTCTCTCTCTCAGAAATAAAACATTAAAAAAAATTTAAAGCCCACATTTTCACTAGCAAAAGACAGCTCTTGTCTCATACCTAAGATATTCAGAGTAAGCTTCAGTAAATTAATGCTCATAAAAATTGTCTTTTCACTCCTATTATTTCAACTTACAAAACAAAGATACTTTTTAAAAACTCTCTTATTTTTTTCCATAAAGTAGCAGTATTTTTCACAAACCATAAACTCTTCAAAGTTATCACAGCAAAAATTTTAACTACTTTGCATCCGCTGCTGCTGCTGCTGACCGACAGAGGAGCCGGGTGCAAGGCAAAGAACTGGCCTCTGCTGCCCTCTAGTGGATGCTCACGCTGCTGTCTAAATCCGTCACAAAGACTGAGAGCCAAAAAACGCAGCCAGGTGGGAATTGTTACCCGACTCTAGGAAACAATAGTCATATAGATAGATAGATAATATAGATATAGATGATATAGATATATAGATATAGAGATAAAGATAGAGATAGATATAGAGATATAGAAACTCACTTTGTTTTTAATGTAAGCTCTAGGCCCAATGTGGAGCTTGAACTCATAACCTTGAGATCAAGAGTTTCATTCTCTACTGAGCCACTAAGCACCTGGACTCTCACCTTTTGTGTTTAAACTCCCAAATGTTTACATATGATCAGTTATATATAACTCACATCTTCCATCCACAGATTCCTACTCCCCAAATAAAAGCATTTAAAAAAAAGAGTATCCAATGTATACCTACTCACCATTCACCAATTTTTTACTGTCAAATGCACATTTTTCTAAGAAAATGGAAGAGCTTGGATTTATCAGTACCAAAAACTGCAAGCCCTAAAAACAATCATTTTTAAGTAATGCATCACAGAATACAGCTTGATAAAATTATATTCCTACTCTTTGCCTTCCCTGTCTCTAAAGGATATCATTTTGTTAAAAGGGATGTGGATGATTAAAGAAAACAGACACAAATTTTCCCCATACTAAGGATCATGAGAATTTTTAGTGAATAAATTAAAACAAAATGCTTCAAGACAAGTACCTAAATCATTATTTTCACTTAACACACTTAGAAAGGAAAAAAAAGATTCCACAAACCTTAGCTATTTTGCCTGAATTCATTTCTCTGTATTCATATATTATAGCTCACTTCCACAAGTAAACATTATCTGGCAACCCAGTTTTAATTACAGCAAAAACACAGGATTTTAATTAGTTTCAAATTTTAATTTAGCCTTTATTCAATTCAATTATTCAGTCTCATGGCCCACAAAACTTTCTAATTATCTGTAAGCCCATTAATGGCAACTTTTAAACTGCAATTTCATTATTTTTGTTATTAAACTGCCCAGGAAAAAATAAGTATTGCATATCCTAAACATTTCCAATGACTACTCATCTAAAAGAGTCAATTCAAAACATTTTTAATTGGTTACGAGGGATCAAACTGACTTGTATTTTAAAAATTAATGACATTAGAAACTGCATTACAACAGTTTTTCAAATTAGTATTTTCTTTTCAAACACAATCATGAAGTCATCGTAGCTCCTTTTCATCTCCAGTCATTAGGACCAATTTAATGTCCACCCTGGCATGTTCGACTACACTAGATTTTTAACAACCTCTCTGGGAACCAAAAACCCTGAAATATTCCTCTTTGGTGAACTGTTTTCTGATGCAATGAGATGTCCAATCATCTTCATAAAGGAAGAATAATTTTAAAAGACTGTTTAAAAGTGTCCTATAAAGAAATCAGTTTTCCCCATCTATATCAACACCAAACGGCACAACTAACACGCCTGTGTGCTCCCAGAGCAAATATGCGCAAGAGGCCACATCCCACTTTCTCTAAAATGGAAATGTGCACATGGGAACATGTACAAACTCATACATGCTACACATTTACTTAGAAGAGTTAAACAGTAGAGGAATACTCATTCCGCCAACCACTACTCGGGACTTCTGAACATCTCACTATGAAAGATAACCCAAACGTGTATCCAACACAAATATCACTGATAACACCACCCACCTTCCTATAAAATGGAAAACAAGACTGCTGTTCTACCCAGGTCGTTTTCCTTAGACCCCATCTGAAACTAAAACATAACCACTTTACAGGCAAGTTCATCTAAAAGTACAACAGCACCATATACAGAACCCAGTTCTAACTTTATTGCTTATTCAAATTATACTGTAACTGCAAAAAAAAAAAAAAAAAAAAAAAAAAAGACTAACTTTTGCCCCTGTAGCACATAAATTCCATTTTTTAAAGCTTTATGTTTCACTGCTGTACTATTCTCTCCCTTCATGCTGGTCAAAAGAAATGCGCTTGAGTACATTCTGATTATAGCCCATGTTTAATGGCCCACAAGATAAACGTGAATCATAAGCAATCAAACATGTTATGAAATTTTTTAAATGAATAAAATGAAGGGCTCTGCTTCTTCTCAGGCTGCAGAAGGACATGAAAAACCTGCACTTCAGCCAAAACATAGAACAAAATTTACCAGATACTACCAAAAAGGAAAAAAAAAAATCTTTAAAGCCCCCCCGTACCTGTGGATTCAAAGATATTAACTACATGGCAAAGAGATTTACTAGACAAACGGGGATAGCGGCCACTGGGGGCTGTTTGCTGAAAGGGACACAGGGCAAGCAGAAGAGAAGGAAAGTCACTGCTTAGAAGATGGTCTAAATCTTGGGTCTAAAGATCCTGCCATAGGGCTTCTGGGTGGCTCAGTTAGTTTAAATGTATAATCTCAACTCAGGTCATGATATCACGGTTCGTGAGTTCGGGCCCCATATCAGGTTCTGTGCTGACAGGTCAGAGCCTGGAACCTGCGTCGGATTCTGTGTCTCCCTCTCTCTCTGCCCCTCCCCAACTAGTGCTCTCTCTCTTAAAAATAAACATTAAAAAAAAAAAAATTTTTAACAAAATCGGAAGTAACTGTTGCCAGGGTAGACCAAGAGTTGGTATCTCTTCCATTATCAAGTACCAACGTCTCACCAACAACCATATTATAAATATTCATCCAGTTTTGATAAGGAAATAAATGGTACAAGGTAAATCCAAAGACACAGTCTGTGGCCAATCATAATTACTCTTAACCTACTGTGATTATTCAGACCATTTCCAATTTGTAACCATTACAAACGTCAATAAGATGAACATCTTTATGTAACTTTACCCATCTCTGTTTTCTTAAGATCAGTTTTTAAATCTGGAACATGAGGCAAAAGGAAGAACTCTAAGGCTTTGATAATTATTAACACATGCTTTCCAGGAAGATGTCAGCCATTTAAAATTCTACCACGAGCAAATATCTCCCAACTGCAACAGCAAAGAAAAGAGCCTGCACACCTACCTGGCAGTTCTACCTGCTCGGTGAATATATGTGTTGGCATCCTCTGGACAATCAAACTGAAGAACCCAATTCACAGCTGGGAAATCTGAACAGAAGGAATGTCAAGTTAGGAAACTAGTTACGAGATCTACCCTGCTACACTATTTTTATTTTACGTTATCAATCATCACATGCTAGGACTTTCCATCACATCAAACTGATAGAGATCATCTGTGAACTTTATTAAAAATAAAATTAACTGCAGGAACCAAGAGATAATAAACAATTCTCCTTGGACAGTGACCTAAAATTAATGACAGTGTTTGAATACAAAGATTATTTTGTATCTGAAACAGAAGAGATTGCTTCCTGTCAGACAAATAATGAAATTTTAATAACCTGAAAGAACCCACTTCTCATGTGCTCTTAGTGAACTATATAAAACTGGTTTCCCAATTTAAATGAAACTTTACTCTTCTTGCTATTCTCCATTCAAGGTAATGATTCTTTTTAAGTCCTTTTTCTCAATTCTCAGCAACAGTTATTCCATACACATTTCTGGCTATACAGGTTTTCACTTACTTCCAGATGCCCTGTTCTCAACTCCTTGAAAGAACTACCTTTAGACATTAATAGATTTTGCTGTGAGGACTTCAGATCAGTTTCTATAATAGAGAAAAGGGCTGATAACCCAAGGAAGAGGAAGAAAGATCTGCAAAGAAGAGTGCCAGGATGACAAATGTGCATGAGGTTTATGGAGCATCCAGTGCAGGTGAGAGCTGGAGGCGGAGCGCTTCAAGAGGGGGAGGGTCTACAGGAAGAGAAAATGGACCGGGTTTGAACTGGCAGAAAAGTAGGCATGGGACATCTGCTGGACCATTTGAGAAAAATCAGAACTGGCTTCACAAACGAAGCAAATCTTCTATGAACTCAAAAACACTAGGTACACTATGTCCCTCAGAAGACAATCACACAGCCCAGACAAGCTAAATACGAAATGCTGATTTTACCAAAAGTCATGGGAGAATACAAGCTAGAGAGCTTTAAAAACATGTATACTTGGCTACTGCCTCCAGTCACATGGGAATGAACGTATATAATGTCTGAGAGACACTTTAAAACCCTCCAAGACGATCAAGGAGACAGAAAGAAAAAGGGGATCATGGAAAAGATGGTTGCTGAAGCTGGGGAATATACATGAGGGTACCTTGGTGTATTCTTCATGTATGTTTAAAATTTGCCACAGTGATTAACATAAAATAAAGTCACTGAACAATTTAAATTACCACCTACTTACTCTCTTGTCCTGTGGTCTTA
Organism: Hyaena hyaena; assembly: GCF_003009895.1. Taxonomy (NCBI): domain Eukaryota; kingdom Metazoa; phylum Chordata; class Mammalia; order Carnivora; family Hyaenidae; genus Hyaena; species Hyaena hyaena. The sequence continues at coordinate 476,754 of NW_024080668.1, read as the reverse complement.
TCTCTACTCCCTGTAATTACTTCCATACCCAATCCCACCACCACAAAGCCACCAGCTGTAAAATAGTATCACAGTGGCTTTTTCAAAGTTTAAACACATTAAGTATGCTTTTAAAACAAAAACATTTGGTGAAAAAATACACTTCAAATTTTCTTGTTAAGTTGTAACACTTTATCAAGCTTCCAGTTGTCAAAGAAACACAGAAAGGTGTTTTTATGCCTTTAATCCAACTTTGATTCTGTGGGCTGCTCAGCATCCTAGGATTGTTACCACAAGCAATAAAAACAGAAGATGAAAATATGACCAAAATTTTCACTGATGTGTCCTTAATCATCTCAGTTATCAATTTACTTGTTTTTCTAAGAAGGCCCAATTTTTTGAGTGAAACTATGGGAATTCCCAAATCCATCCATTTATAAGCAAATTCTCTATCCCACGACCACAGAACAGGTTCTTCTAAGTTCTCACCCAGCCCCCTGGCTGCAATGTCAGTAGCGAAGAGGACGGCGGCCTTCTTGCGCACGAATTCGTTGTAGACCTCCATCCTCCGCATCTGCTGCTGCCGGCCGTGCAGCGCAAGGATGGAGAGCCCAGGGCGCAGCCGGCAGAACACCCGGTACAGGTACTGGACCTAGGCAGGAACAGAAAAGGTAGTCTGGTACTTCCGGACAACAGCAGCAGCCATGCAAACCCAGAAGACGAACAGCAAAGCAGCTTTAAGGAGCACAAGTTTCACCAATCAAAATGTGTAGGGCAGGGAAAGGGAAATGCAATCTGGAGTTGTGGTCTTCGAACACTTTTTGCTCACATGATTTCTCTAAGAATTTTTTTTTTTTAAATATGCTCCCCTGAGGGGGCACCTGGGTGGCTCAGTCAGTTAAGTCTGAAACTGTCTGACTCTTGACTTCGGCTCAGCTCATGATCTCACAGTTCGTGAGTTCAAACCCAGTGTGTCCCATCAGGAACTGCACACTGACATCGTGGAGCTGCTTTGGAATCTGTTTCCTTCTCTCTCTGCCCGTCACCTGCTCTCTCTCTCTCTCTCTCTCCCTCTCTCAAAATAAATAAAAATTTTTTCAAACTTTTTAAAAAAGGCTCCCCTTACATTTCAATTTGATAGCTGACATTTTTTCAAGTGTCATTACAAAAAATGTAATGTCTGATATATCGTAAATATGGAGAATTTAAATCCCTTACACATGTATCCAGTAGATTCTAAGGAGCAGGGTGATTTGATACCCAAAATCATTTTTAAAATATGCAAAGATAATTAAGGCCATGCTTGTGTGTGAAAGAGGGCCACTCAATTTTGCTGTGACCTCAAAATCCTATTTAAAAAATTGAGTCTTTAAAAAAATATGAAGACAAAATAAACTCAAGAGAAAGAAATTTTGCATTTCTTCTCCTCTTTGAACTTTTATGTCAATTTCCTGATCCCACAGAATTTTCTCTTAATAGTTTTATGCTTCAAAGTCTTGTTTATCTTATCAATATTTATGACTTTCTACAATAAAACGTTGATTATCAGTTTTAGTTTCTAACACCCCTGTGGCCATAAAGCTATTAAAAATTCTCAGAATGAGCTATTACTAGATTAGTATAGAACTGCCCAGAACAAAAAATGTTAGAATTTGAAAAAAAGCAAAACAAAAAATACTGATAGACATAATAATTTTGTTATACAACACTGGACGTTATTACAGCTCTTCATATATGGAAGTAAATGGAGCTGATTGTTGGCTTTACTTCTCTTTAGTTTACATATTAATAAATGAACACTACTTGATCGGTAGACTGAGGCAGAGTAAAGCATCACTTTATTCCTATTTCCTCTTTCTAATGTGCGTGTTAAGAAAATCCCTCCAATAAAAATACAGAAAATTGTACTGGAAGGAACGCTTGTGCACTGCTGGTGGGTATGCAGCGACTGCTGCAATCGCTGCAGAAAACCGTGTGGAGGTTTCTAAAAAAAATTAAAAATAGAACTACCATATGATCCAGTAATTCGACTTCTGGGTATTTATCTGAGGAAAACAAAAACACTAACTCCAAAAGATAGATGCAGCCTATGCTTACTGCAGCACTGTTTACAAGAGCGAAGATACAGAAGCTGCAGTGTAATCCACAGATGAACGGATAAAGATGACAGGGGATACATACATACAATATTATACGGCCATAAAAAATGAAATCTTGACATCTGCAACAACATGGATGGAGCTAGAAGGAATAATACTAAGTGAAATAAGTCAAAGAAAGGTATGTACCATGATTTCACTTATGTGGAATCTAAAAAAACAAGCAAACAAAAGACAAAAACAAAGAAAAAAGACTCTTAAATATAGAGAACTAGTAGTTGCTGTTGGGGAGGTAGGTGAAATAGGTGAAGGGAATTAAGTACTTATCATGTAAGCAGTGAGTAATTTACAGAATCACTGAATCATTATTTTGTACACCTGAAACTAATACAACACTGTAAATTTTACTGGAATTTAAAAAGTAAATTTAAAAAAGAGAAAATGTACTGGAAAGGGACTTAACTCTCTGAACACCTATAAAATATGTCAAAACCATGACAGATAAAATTTATAACAATCCATCAGCTATTAAATCCAGTAAGTCTCCCTACAAATTTTGTTAAAAGTAAAGAATGGTTGGGGTGTCGGGATGGCTCCATCAGTTAAGTGTCCAACTCTTGATATTGGCTGAGGTCAGGATTTTAAGGTCATGAGATCGAACCCCACATCAGGCACCACAGTGAGCATGGAGCCCATTTGGGATTCTCTTTCTCTCTCAAAATAAATAAACTTTTAAAAAGTAAAGAATGGTAACCCCAGTGAACTGCAAAACAACTTGGTACCGTGTTCTCAGTGCCACTCACTTTCCCAAGAGTGATATCCCCGGTGCCAGGAAGGCTCTCAGGGCCTGAGACGATGCACCAGGGAGAGTACAGACAGATGGACTCATGTCTCTGTTCTGCAGGTTTGCGGGGCCACCATGAGAAGGAAAGAGGGGAAAGGTGAACATGTGGACAACATACACACTCTCGGGCAAACCAATCTCAAAAAAGTACCTATGCACCTAGGAAGTATCAACTGAGTCCATGAACTTGCTGCAGTCTCCATCTCCTGAATCAAAACTGACCTTGAATTCCTGCTCTTGACAATACTCACTGAGGTGGATGATTTTCCAAGATCACTCTGGCTAGAATGTGTGATAACTACAGGAAGGGAAGTGAGGGAGTGAAGAGAGCAGTCAGGATTAGGAGAAAGTCAAGCATGGCTGAGACTTAGCTTTGGCAGGAGGCCAAAGGCAGAGGTGGTGGAGAGCAGAATGGTGGGGCTAATGAGAGTTACCAATATACTGACTATGAAGTGAAGACAGGCAACAATTAAGGATTCAGTCATCTGAGACGGGGAAGAGGTGGAGGGAGGAGATCTTCAGGATACGAAATCTTAAGTCATTTTTCGTATTTTAAACTTGAGATGCCCGCAAGATACTCAATGGAAATCTCTAGTATTCAAGTAGCTACACAAATCTGGGGCTCAGGAGAGTGGTTAGAGCTTGAGAAGTGATTTGGCAATTGTTAGAACACAGATGGCGTTTAAAGCCAGGGGAATGAAGAGGTTTCCTAAAAAGAGTATATGCAGGAAAAGGACAGAGTACAACAGACCACTAGCTATCTTCCCCATGAGCTGGAGAGAAACCCACTGGCATATTTATCATGCTAAGTACTCAAAAAGCTATAAACATAGAATCCATTTACTAAATGCCAACACCCATATATCAACAGGTAATGTGAAATACAGAAAGGAACATAAAAAATAATCAAGGTTCCTCCTCTTTAAGGGAAGAGACTAAGAAGTTTTCTTATTTATCACTGAATCCTTTATTCATTGCATATAGCTAATGTTAAAGAAATGTGTAACTGAATTAAAGACAGTCTAGAAGGATAGGAAACAGCTGATTATAACACAGAGATTGTGAATACTGAAAAGCAACCTCCAGGTGGAATATTTGAGCTTAGCCTTAAAGGACATTTAACACTCCCTCAGCATTAGTGCAAAGGAGCGCAGGCAGGGCCCTCCAGAGATCACCATGATCAAAGACATCGAGGCATGGAAATAACTGGCAGATTATAAACACCTGCAGTTCATCCCACCATTCAGCGGTGTGTTCTGTGAGTAAACACTGAGGGGCATGCTTATCATCGTGTTCCTCACCACATCTAGCACTGTATTTATTAGAATAGAATAAATTGCTATTTATCTAACTGAAATTTGCTATTTTAAAAAGGATGATTCAACATGAATTACTTAATCATTCAGTACCTCTTTACAACTGGAGAAAAATACAATACTTTTCTTCTTCAGGTGGCTTCTCAAAAAGGAATACAACACGCTTATTTTTTGCTGCAGCTCGCAAACTATGTAGTTCTGTTCCAAAGTGGCAGGGGTGCTTATGAAAATAAGAGGAGGAAACACATTAAAAACATGCCACATTGGTTAACTTTGAAATTCACACCACACACACAAAAATTAGAAAAATATTAACAATGGCATGGCTCTCCAACAAATTTCTCATACAGATACACACATGTACCCCAAAAGAGAACTTCTTAGAAATCAGAAATAGAATTGGACTAACACCATTTTGCAAATCCTGATGAAAGAGTGGATACAGAATAATTGTCACTGACTGCTAAAACTTTTAAGATTAAAAAGCTATCTTTCCTCCCATAAAGGTGTTGTTTGATTCAGATTCATCCTTTGGCCTATAGCACTAACAATGAAAGCAGGGTAAAATATAAATCAAAAAAACTGAAGGCATCAGAAAGCAACCAAGGCAGCTAGGATTTGAGGTGCTGAAAAAGAAAACAGACATGCTCTGAGGCAAGCCCTATACTCATCTCCACCTCTCCCTCAAAACATCTGCTGATTTGCAAGATGGTTAAGAACTAGGAGTAGCATCCTTAGGCCTACACACATTAGTCCAAGATCCTTGAGAGAAGGAACCATAAAACACTAAATCTTAAATTCTTCATACGACTTTCTCATGAGAAGTGGGACAAACTCCTAAACTCAACACACACACACACACACACACACACACACACACATACACACCCCAAAATGAGTGAAAACAAACAAAAAGCCACATGCAGGTAACTGAGAGCTGAGCAGAGATGCTGGCAGCCTCAGTGCTATGAGGTTCAGAGCCTGCCAGCGTGGAAGGGCTCTGGGAAATACCCATGCCTTTCAGCTGAGACTTCCAGAAGGGTATACCTCAGGACTCCAGACAGAACAGAACAGCTCCAGAATCTAAAAGCCAAGGTAGCCCAGATCAAGGTCATCTGTCCCTACCACATCTATCTGACAGAAAAAAAAAAAACAAAAACCATCTTTCATGGTTTCACTACGAACCCAAGAAAATCTTTAAACAATACACAATACCCTCAAAATAACAAGAAAACCATCAGCTAAATGTGACATTAGCTAATTTTGATATAACAGTAGTTAGAATAGAAATGTATCTTTAAAGAAAAAACCTGCCAAGATATCTTCCAAAAAAAAGGAAGAAGATGTTCTCAGAAAACTCAAAATGAAATTCTTCCACTATTAAACCTGAACTAAAAAGGAAATTTTTTTGAACACAAGAAATAAAAATACCAAAAAGGTTAACTATTTGGATAAATCTAAATAAATACTAATGTTTCAAAAATTATTAAGAACAGCTTATGAAGTTTAAAATGTGTGAAATTAAAATACTTCACGATGAAGGCTGAGTGGAAAGGGTAAACAGACTTAAAATAATGGGGTAAGTTAAATGTCAATGAACTAAATCCTCCAGTTACAAAGTAATGACCATACCTGATAACAATACTACATATTGCTTACAAAGTCAAATAAATCTAAAATGTAAGGACGCATATAATGTAAACAGTAAATGACCAAAGAAAACTCATCATGCAAACACAAATCAAGAGAAAGTTACTACAAGGAGACTAATATCAAACCAGACTTCAAGGCAAAAAGAATTAGCAGAGATAAAGAACAACATTTCATAATGATTAATGATACTAACGGGAAATGTAATATTACTTTTGTATGCACCGAACAACATAAGATCAGAATAGACGTCTCAATTTTGAAATGCTTCATAAGTCACCACAGAACTCAACTTATGTTCACTGTAAAATACAGCAAATTACAATGGCTCAAAGACAATTTTTTTTCAAAAAAAAAAATGCATTATATGCACCATTTCACTGCAACAGGAATACAAAGAAACCACCCTGTCATATTTTTTCTAAGGAGACTCTGATACACAACTTCAGAAAGATCTAACATTTTAAAATTACTTCCCTGATCCTGCATGATTCAAGAACAGATATTCTATACTACATTAAAAAATATTCTTGACCATGATATCCCCATGGTGTATTAACCAAGTTAATGGCTAGAGAAGACACTTCAATCATGACGTGAGGCAAAATTCACAAGAGCATCTGCTTTCTGTGGTGCTTCCAGTGAACCGGACATGAGAGAGCACGGCGCTCGTTAGCACATGACCTGCGGTTGTCGATCGTCACTAGAGACAGAGCTTCTGAAAATCCCGTTTATTCTAAGTGATGCATTTCAAAAATCACTTATAAAATAAACAGTATCTGCATTCAGTTTTCTCCAACTCTGATGTACAGATAATAGCCCACTGTTATCTACAGAAATTGGTAACAAGAAATCGATGTACAATTAACATAAACCACGCGGTTTTAGATGCTATCTAATGATTGAAAATTTTGTATCTGGCAAAGACACTAAAGAGTTTTTGAAAATAGGCAGAAAGCAAACAGCAAAAAAACAAAGTAGAAAATCAAGAGGAGCCTGGGGGGACCCAACTGGTTAAGTGTACGACTCCTGATTTCAGCTTAGGTCATGATCTCAAGGGTTGTGAGATCGAGCCTGTCCAGCTACACACTGACAGCATAGAGCTTGCTTGGGATTCTCTCTCCTCCTCTCTCTACCCCTTCCCTGCTCTCTCTCTAAAACAAATAAACTTAAAGAAGAAACAGAAAATAAAAAGAGAGTCTTTAGATTATTAATTGTACCAAGAATTTCAATAGCTATCTCAGTATAACATTACAAACAAGGACCACTATCTACTCCATAGTAAGCTAAGGAGGAGACTACCTCCAGAATCTCCTGCTTCGCCACTCCTGAGTTCTTGAGAGCCGAGGATGCCAGGACTCAGATGCTCCAAAGTCCCTCCATTAAGAACGCCTGGAAGCATAGAGTCTGGCCTCTTCTAGGGCTTTCTTTAATCCTAAACATTTATTAGCTGAATAACATCAAGGTGGGCCCCAAGGCCCATATTCCCAGTAATTAAAAAACTTTCCAAGAGGATAACCCATCATTTTCCCCAATCTATTCCTTTTTAGACTAACATTTCATAGCAAGAAATGGAAGTTAAGATACAGAAAATGGTAGGTTGAATCTATATTGAGACCTTCAACACATATCTACTTATGTTCACTAGACAACATTTCTGCAAGTCACACATGACCATAATCTACAATGATTCATACCAAACATACAGACACAAACTTCCACTTGTATCAAAATACACTTTAAAACCTATTTCCTCCAACCCATTTCCCACATAGCCACACAACCCCAACACCCCCCATTTTATACAGGGGTAGTTGTTAACAAACACATGTTCATACCTTACAGAAAGGTATGTGTTCCTCAGACCACATGGGAAATACTGCACTAGAGTATTCCCACATTTAAAGGTCCATCAACTATCTAAATAATTTTAAATAATATATTTTAATATGCTTTCCATATTTTATAACACATAAAATGACATCTAGTTTCCTTAAAAAGGTAGTATTAATGTAAAATATCAAATTCTTATACTAAAAAGAACACTGATTTTTTTTTTAACTGAATCAAATACAGCTGCAAGTAGTACATACCTGTATTTTGCTTTTTCATGAACCCAGACATACTCAGGGTTTTTCAAACTCAAGCGTGCAAGGTCCTTTACAGATTTGGTTTGTGTAGCTGAGAAAAGCAAAGTCTGACGTTTCTTGGGAAGATTTTCAATAATAGCATTCATGGTATCAGCAAAGCCCATATCCAAGATTCTATCTGCTTCATCAAGAACTAAAAAAAGATAATTCAAGGTGAACTATAACATTTAAAATATACATTAGGCTAAATGCAATTAAATATCCTGGACTGGATCCTAGAAGAGAAAAAGGGTATTAGTGGAAAAAACGGTGAAATCCAAATAAAGTCTGGAATTTATACAATGGACCAATGTTAATCTTTGTTTTGACAAAATAACGTGGTTACATACCACAGTTATGTAAGGTATCACAGTAGAGGAAACTGGGGAAAGGGTATAAAGCAACTCTCTGTACGATCACTGCAACTGTAAATATAGAATTATTCCAAAATAAAGAGGTGATTAAAATTAAATATACACACATTATGTAATATCACCAGAAGTGGATGTATCTTGAAAGATAAATTCTTGGCAGTGTCAGATAAAGAAGTATCTAATTTCATATACAACTACTTATATTCTTCTGATCACTTTGTTTTAAGAAAAAAAAAAGTCTAGTTGTACTCTCTGGGATTAGAACCCATAGGCCAAAAAATTGTTTCCAGTAATTTCTCAGATGTTTTATTGAATAAATATTAAGAATAAAAATTTCTGCCATTAAAATTTATGAGGTCTCTCTCCTGAGTCTGAAATTGTTTCATTAGAAATTCATTAAACTCACCTAACATTTGGAGATTGGTAGCATGAAAACATATTGTTTCATCCATGTGTTGAAGAAGCCGACCCGGAGTGCAGACAAGTATATTTATGTTATTGATCCTCTCAGCTTCATGTTTCAGATCCTGAAAACAGTTGTTTCTGATTACACAGACACATCACTGAACAGCCTGTGTATCAAAACTATAAAAGCCATCTGCATGTTACTTCCTCACAGCAATGTAGATATGCTACAAACAGAGAGGATTTCTCCTTCGATTTCTGCAGCACATCCAAATTTCTGGGCCAAATATAAGTCCTCAGTGAAGACCTAAAGAGCTCAGAGTGCCTCTAGATTCTTAATTATACCCAGGATTCTGAGGCCAAGAACAAATTTCCTACGAATGTTCCAAGTCTTCACTTCTCTTTACATCTGCCAGAACTGACTTAAGTGGAATCGTTGCCATTATTTAAGTCAGAACTCAGAGGCACTGAGCAAGCTTTCTGACACCATTCACTGTACTTTGTGGACTAGAGTGGGGGAAGATGAGCTCTCTACATTCTGGAAGGTGTTGTCTTGAATGTTAGTGGTTAGAGCTAGGTGACAGGTACATGAGTATGTGAGGGTTTGGGCTGGAGGCTACTCTTTCTTCATGTACGTTTGCATACAAGTATTATCCTCACAGTCTAGAGGAGCCTCCAGCACAAACAGGCAGTGCAGGTGAACCAGAAGGTAGAACAGAAGCTGGGTAGCAGGTTCTACCAACACCTAAAATCAATATTCCTCAAAATTATCTTCTGCTCTAGAAAGCTGGAGTGACCATACTCAGATCAGCCCAAACTGACTTTAAAACAAAGACTGCAGGGGTGCCTGGGTGGCTCAGATGGTTAAGTGTCCACCTCTTATTTCTGCTCAGGTCATGATCTCACAGTTCATGAGTTCCAGCCCCATGTCACTCTCCGCTGGGAGTGCAGACTCTGCTTGAGATTCTCTCTCTCTCTCTCTCTCTCTCTCTCTCTCTCACCCATGTGCACTCTCTCAAAAATAAACATTTTTAAAAAATAAAAGACTGTAATAAAAGAAGAAAAAAGAGCAATACATAATGATAAATGGATCAATCCTAGGCACAACATTCGTAAATATTTATGCACCATAGAATCAACAAAACAGAAAAAATAACAACAGGCATAAAGGGAGAAATTGACAGCAATACAATATTAGCAGGAAACTTTAATACCCCACTTACATCAATGGACAGATAATTTGCACAGAAAATCAATGAGGAAACACTGGACTTGAACAATACCTTAGACCACTTGGACTTAAGAGGTATATATGAAACATTTCATCCCAAAATCGCAAAATACACATACCTTCCAAGTGTAAAATAGAACATTCTTCAATACAGTTCACATGTTAGTCCACAAAACAAGTCTAAAATTGAAGACTGAAGTATATCAACCATCAGAGTGATATAGGCCTACCTCAAAAAAAAAAAAAGGGGTGGTGCCTGGGTGGCTCAGTCAGTTAAGTGTCTGACTTCGGCTCAGGTCATGATCTCATGGTTCATGGGTTCAAGTACCGCATCAGGCTCTATGCTGACAGCTCAGAGCCTGGAGCCTGCTTCGATTCTGTCTCCCTCTTGCTCTGCCCCTCCCCGGCTCACACTCTGTCTCTTTCTCTCTCCAAAATAAATAAACCTTAAAAAATTTTTGAAAAAAAGAACAAAATCCAAAAATAAGCAATGTAACTTTATACCAACAGGAACCAGAAAAAGAGTAGATAAAGCCCAAAGTTCCTCGAAGAAAATAAAGACCAGAGTGGAAATAAATGAAACAGAGTCTCAAAAAACAAAAAACAAAAAAGAAAATATCAACAGAACAAAAACTGGTTCTCTGAAAAGACTTATTTTCTACTGATAAACTGCTAATCATGCTCATGAAGAAAAAATAGAAAACTCCCTATTAAAAAAAATCACAAATGAAGTTACAACCAAAACCACAGAAGTAACAAAAAATTATAAAGGACAACTGGAATTACAACAAACTGAAAAGTCTAGATAATAATGGATAAATTCCTAGATACACATAACCTTGCAAGACTGAATCACAAAGACATAGACAATCTGAAAAAAACTGATTACAAGTAATGAAACTGAATTTTTTAGTGGGGCACCTGAGTGGCTCAGTCAGTTAAGCATCCCTACTTTGGCTCAGGTCATGACCTCACAATTTGTGGGTTCGAGTCCCACGATGGATTCTATGCTGACAGCTCAGAGTTTGGAGCCTGCTTCATATTCTGTGTCTCCCTCTCTGGCCCTCTCCGCTCACACTCTCTCAAAAGTAAACATTAAAAAAAATAATAATAGGGACGCCTGGGTGGCTTTGTCGGTTGAGCGTCCGACTTTCGCTTGGGTCATGATCTCTCGGTTCGTGGGTTCTAGCCCCTCGTCGGGCTCTGTGCTGACTGCCAGCTCAGAGCCTGGAGCCTGTTTCAGAGTCTGTGTCTCCCTCTCTCTCTGACCCTCCCCTGCTCATGCTGTCTCTCTCTCTCCTAGAAATAAATAAAAACATTAAAAAAAAAATAAAATAAAAATAATAAATGAAAATAATTGAGTTTTTTTTTATTTATTTATTTTCAGAGAGAGCATGTGTGTGTGCACAAACAGGGGAGGGACAGAGAGGAGAAAAAGAGAATCCCAAGCAGGCTCTGCACTGTCAGCATGAAGCCCCATATGGGACTCAAACTCCAAAGCCAAGAGATCATGACCTGAGCTGAAGTCAAGAGTCAGGCACTCAACCAAATGAGCCACCCAGGCACTCCTGAATCAGTAATTTTAAAAACTCCCAAAAAATACAAGTCCAGGACCAGGTGGCTTCATAGGTGAATCCCAACACTTAAAGAAGAGTGAGTACCCATCTGCCTCAAATTGTTCCCCAAACTGAAGAGGAAGACACACTCCCAAACTCATTTCCCAAGACCAGCATTACCCTGATACCAACACAAGACAATAACACCACACAAAAAAGAAAATCTTAGGCTGCTACCTCTGATAAACACAGATGCAAAAATCCTCAACAAAATATTGGCACCCAGATTTAATGCAATCCCTATCAAAATACCAGCAGCATTTTTGACAGAACCTGAACAAAAAAAATCTCAAAATTTGTACAGAACCACAAAAGACCTTGAGTAGCCAAACCAATCTTGAAAAACAAAAACCAAACTAGGGGTATCATAACTCCAGATTTCAAGTTATACCACAAAGCAGTGGTGATTAAAACAGTATGGTACTGGCATAAAAACAGACATAGACCAATGGAACAGAACAGAAATCAACCTATAATTATATGGTCAATTTATCCTTGACAAAGTAAGAAAGAATATCCAATGGAAAAAAGACAGTCTCTCCAACAAATGCTGTTGGGCAGTTACATGCAGAAGAATGAAACTGGACCACTTTCTTATACCACACACAGTAATAAACTCAAAATCAATTAAAAACCATAAAAATTCTTGAAGAGAGCATAGGGAGTAATCTCTTCACATCAGCCATAGTGACATTTTTCTAGGGATGTCTGAGGCAAGGAAAATAAAAGCAAAGATAACTTATAGGAACTCTATCCAAATTAAAAGTTTCTTCAAAGCCAAGGAAATAATCAACAAAACTAAAAGGCAACCTATGAAATGGGAGAAGATATTTGCAAATGACCAATAATCTGATAATTTGCAAATTATCTGATAAAGGGTTAGAATCCAAAATGTATAAAAAACTGATACAACTTAATACTCAATGAATAATCCAATTAAAAAATGGGCAGGAGACATGAATAGACATGTTCCCAAATAAGACATACAAATGGCCAACAGACACATGAAAAGATGCTCAACATCACTGGTTACCAGTGAAATGAATGTCAAAACTATAATGAGATATCACCCCACACCTGTCAGAATGGCTAAAATCAACAATACAAGCAACAACAGGTCCTGGCAAGGATGTTGACAGCAGGGAACCCTTTTGCACTGTTGGCTGGAGTGCAAACTGGTATAGCCACTCTGGAGAACAGTATGAAAGTTCCTCAGAAAGTTCAAAATAAACTCTATGATCCAGCAATCACACTAGTGGGTCTTTACCTAAAGAAAAAAAAAAAAATACTAATTCAAAAGGATTCATGCACCCTAATGTTTATAGCAGCATTATCTCCAATAGCCAAATTATACAAACTGCCCAAGTGTCCACTGATTAATGAATAGATAAAGAACATGTGGGGGCACCTGAGTGGCTCAGTCAGTTAAATGTCCTACACTTGATCTCAGCTCAGGTCATGATCTCATGGTTCGTGGGATCAAGCCCAAGCCCCCTGAGGGAAAAAGGAGATGGAGATTAAAGAATACACCTATTATTATGGAAAAAAATAACTTAAAAAAATATTTGCAAATCAGATCCAACAATACATTTCAAGAATCATACACCACAATCAAGTGGAATTTATTCCAAAGTTGCAAGAACGGTTCAACATCTGCAAATCAACAGGATATACAACATTAACAAATGATTAAAATCATATGATCTCAATAGATGCAAAAAAGGCATGACAAAATTCAACATCCATTCACAATAAAAACTCTCAACAAATTGAGTATGGAAGGAACGTACCTCAATATAATAAAGGCTATATATGACCAACTCAAAACTAACATCATATTCAATGGTTAAAAGCTATGAGCTTTTTCTAGCCAGAGCAAATAGGCAAGGAAAAAAAAGAAATAAACAGCATCCAAACAGAAAAGGAAGAAGTAAAACTGTCACTATACGCTGATACAGGATACTATATACAAAAAAACCCTGAAGATTCAAGCAAAAAGCTATGAGAACTAATACATGATTTCAATGAAGATGCAGATACAAAATTAACATACAGAAATCAGTTGCTTCCATACACTGTAACAAGCAATCAGAAAGAAATTAAGAAAACAGTCCCATTTGAAATACAAATCAAAACCACACTGAGATACCACCTCACACCAGTCAGAGTGGCTAAAATGAGCAAATCAGGAGACTCTAGATGCTGGCGAGGATGTGGAGAAATGGGCACCCTCCTACACTGTTGGTGGGAATGCAAACTGGTGCAGCTCCTCTGGAAACCAGTGTGGAGGTTCCTCAAAAAATGAACAATAGAACTCCCCTAGGACCCAGCTAGCACTGCTAGGAATTTACCCAAAGGACAAAGGAGTGCTGATGCATAGGGGCACATGGACCCCAATGTTCATAGCAGCACTCTCAACAATAGCCAAAACATGGAAAGAGCCTAAGTGTCCATTAACTGACGAATGGATCAAGAAGATGTGGTTCATCTATACGATGGAATACTACATGGCAATGACAAAGAATGAAATCTGGCCATATGTAGCAACATGGATGGAACTTGAGGGTGCTGTGCTGAGTGAAATAAGTCAGGCAGAGAAGGACAGATACCATATGGTTGCACATATAGGAGGATTAGGAGGAACTTAACGGAAGACCATGGGGGAGAATAAGGGGGGAAATGGTAGGGGAGAGGGAGGGAGGCAAACTATGAGAGACTCTTGAATGCTGAGAACAAACTGAGGGCTGATGGGGGTGGGGGGGAGGGAAAGGGGGGTGATGGGCAGGGAGGAGGGCACTTGTGGGGATGAGCACTGGGTGTTATATGGAAACCAACTTGACAATAAACTATTTTTTAAAACTTAATTAATTTTAAAAAAGAAAAGAAAAGGAAAAAAAAAAGAAAACAGTCCCATTTACAACTGCACCAAAAAAGAGTAAAATACCTAGGGATTAACCAAGGAGGTAAAAGACCTGTACTCTGAAAACTTAAAGGCACTGCTAAAAAAAATTGAAGACTACACTAATGGAAAAGTACCCTGAGATTGCAAAAATATTGTTAAAATGTCCACACTACCCAAAGCAATCTCCATCAAAATACCAATAGTATTTTTCAAAGAATTAGACCAAAGAATTCTAAAATATGCATGAAAGCACAAAGACCCCAAATAGCCAAAGCAATCTAGAGAAAGCAGAACAAGTTTCCTGTGTTGTATAGGTAACACAACTCCAGATTTCAAACTATATTACATAACTATTGTAATCAAAACAGTATGACACGGGCACGAATTGGACACATAGGTCATTGCAACAGATCAGAAAGTGCAGAAATAAACCCATACATACACTTTCAATCTATGACAAAGAGGCAAAGAATATACAATGGGAAAATGACAGTCTCTTCTATTCATGGTGTTATGAAAACTAGACAGATACTTACAAAAGAGTCAAACTGGGCCACTATTTTCTACAAGATACAAAAATAAATTCAACATGTATTCAATACTTGAATGTAAGATAGGAAACCATAAAACTCTTAGAAGGAAACAGAGACAGTGATTTCTTGGTCATCAACTTTAGCAGTATTTTCTAGATACATCTCCTCAGGCAAAGGAAACAAAAGCAAAAATAAACTATTAGGACTTCATCAAAGTAAAAAGTTTTTGCATAACACAGGAAACCATCAAAATGGAAAGACAACTTACTAAATGAAAGAAAGCATCTGTAAATGACACATTTGATAAGAGATTAATATCCTATATATGATATACAATATCCCATAATATCCTGAAATAGCCTATTTATATATATGTCCTATATATGTATGTGTATATATTTATATATAATACAATATATATAAAAAAAGTTATAAAGCTCAACACCAAAAAAACCAAACAACCCAATTAAAAAGTGGGCTTAGAGGGGCGCCTGGGTGGCTTAGTAGGTTAAGCGTCCAACTTTCGCTTAGGTCATGATCTCGCGGTTCGTGGGTTCGAGACCCGCGTCGGGCTCTGTGCTGACTGCCAGCTCAGAGCCTGGAGCCTGTTTCAGTCTGTGACTCCCTCTCTCTCTGACCCTCCCCTGCTCACGCTGTCTGTCTCTCCTAGAAATAAACAAAATATTAAAAAAAAATTTTTTTTTAAATAAATAAAAATAAAAAGTGGGCTTAGGACCTGGATATTTTCTGTGGCAAGCAGGCACATGAAAAGATACTCCATGTATCATAAGAGAAATGCAAATCAAAACCACCATGAGGTATCACCTCATACCTGTCAGACTATTATCAAAAAGAATTAACTATTACGTGAGGAGGTGGAGAAAAGGGAACACACATGTATTATTGGTGGGAATGTGAACTGATGCAGCCTTTATGGAAAACAAAATGGAGGTTCCTCAAAGAAATTAAGAATAAAACCACACAATCCAGCAATTCCAATTCTGGGTATGTATCCTTAAAAATAACACTAATTTGAAGAGTTATACATCCCTATGTTCATAGCAGCATTACAATAGCCACGATACTTAAAGCAACCCAAGTGTCCATCAATAAATAAATGGATAAAGATGTGATGTGTGTATGTGAGTGAGTGAGACAGAGAGACAGAGAGAGAGAGAAAGAGAGAGAGCGAGAGGATGTATGTGTGTGCATGCACACATGTGTGATGGAACATTACTCAGTCATAAAAAAGAATGAGATCTTGGGGCACCTGGGTGGCTCAGTAAGTTAAGCATCCAACTTTGGCTCAGGTCATGATCTCATGGTTCATGAGTTCAAGCCCCACATCAGGCACTGTGTAGTAACTCAGAGACTAGAGCCTGCTTTGGATTCTGAGTCTCCCTCTCTGCCCCTCTCCCCATACTCAGTCTCAGTCTCTCTCTCTCTCAAAAATAAACAAACATTAAAAAATTAAAAATTAAAAAAGAATGAGATCTTTCCATCTGCAACAACATGGGCAGACCCAGAGAATATTACCCTCAGAAAAATCAATCAGACAAGGACAAATACCATATGATTTCACTTATATGTAGAATCAAAAAACAAAACAAAACAAAAACGCAGAAACAGACCCATAAATACAGGAAACAAACTGATGATTGCCTGAGAGAAGAGGGATGGACAAAATGAGTGAAAGGGAGTGGGATATATAGGCTTCCAGTTATGGAATGAGTAAGTCACGGGGATGAAGGGCACAGTCAATAGTCACGCAGCAGCGGGTATGGTGACAGATGGTAGCTATGTTTGTGGTGAGCACACATAATGTACAGGCTCGTTGCAACAGTATGCTGTACACCTGAAACTAATGTAATTGTGTGTTTACTATACTTCAATTAAAAAATTCATTAAAATTTTTTTTTAAATGTTTAAAAACTATCTTCCTTTCTTCTGTTGCTGACCCAATGTTCTGACTTATTCAACCTCTTTGATTATTTTCTTAAAAGGAACTAGTCCACATATTCAAATGGTACCTTTCCCAAGTACAGTAACAAATAGAATTACAGGTTATTTAAAGTATATGAGTGTCAGAGAACCTCATCTACTCAGATACCCTCAAAAAATGGACTTTCTGAACCTTCAAAACTGTTAACCAGAACTCTAGATGACCATGACCCCACCGGGATGCCAGCCTACCTGTTTAGATGAAATCTCCACCTCCTTCCTGTTAAGTGCCACCAGTCCCCCAATATCCATCCATTACAGGAAAACAAAGGACAAGACAAATGACAAACCTTTCCACCAATGATGAGACCAGCTGAAAAGTCATGATTCTTTCCTACTTTTCGGAGAACCTCAAAGGTCTGATAGGCCAGTTCTCTTGTAGGTGATATAATCAGAACTCCCAGCCCATCTGTTGAGGTCCACTGCAGACGATATAAGGCTTCCAACACCTCAAAAAAGACAGCAAATGATGTTTAGTAAGTCCCTTCGGGAGGCAGCATTTTGATTCCTAAGCCACCCGTGCTCCTCCAAATCAAAGGCACATTCCAAGCAAAAGACACACCAGTCACAAGTTCCATCCAACCAGAAAAAGGAAATTCTTTGCTTGGTTTTTGTTTTTTTGTTTTTTTTTTTTAATTTTTCTTGCATCCACCAGATGCCTCAAGTCATAGAGGGAAGAGAAAAAGTAAGGCCTCAGCAGCTTGGCTGCCGCCAGAGCCCTGCCCAGAGGAGACTGGCGATCGATGAAAGGTATGTGCAGCCCTCAAACTATTCACACAGATTTTGGAAAAATATCTGTCACCATTTTCTGAACAGAAACCACATTAAAATAAACTTTCATCTGTGTAGTTACTATAATTACACAGTCACTGAATTTTCTAGTTGTGGAGAGATATCATTATAAAAAACTGGATTTAAGAGAAAAATAAAAATGGCTTTTCAATACTTGAACAAAAACTCAAATGTAATTTTTCTAAGCCAATTATTTTGTAGGAATTAAATTATGAGACCAACGGCATAAATGAGATAGAAGTAAAGTCCTAAAAGGCTCTATTGTTTTATTGCTCAAAAGGACAGATATCAAAGTCCTAGAAAATTCTCAACAAGTCAATCTCCTTCAAGTGAGCATATTTCAGCTTTATCCTAAACAAGTGGCAAGCATAAATGCAACCTGCAGATTTGCAAGTGTAAGCGTATGAATAGCCTCCTGGGCCTTCCCGTGGTCCTCCTATGGGGTAGAAACACTCAGACCTGCCACCCAGGAACACCCCCGTCCTTCAGGAATGTAAAGGCTGGTCAAAGTAATCATTCATTCAAGCTACTGAGCATCCGCCACGTGCAAGGCATCGTGCTAGGGTGGAGGGAATATGGTGGAGAATAGGACAGCTGTGGCCCCTGTCTGATAAAGTTTGCATTCTAGCCAGAAAAATCCAACAGGAAACAATTCTTTACATAATGATTTCTACCTAGGCAAAAGGTTTTCAAATCATGTAACAGAGGCGCGTAGGTGGTTTAGCTGGTTGGGCATCCAGCTCTTGGTTTCAGCTCAGGTCATGATCTCATGGTTCAACTCATCAGATCAAGCCCCACATTAGGCTCCCTGCTAACAGGTTAGAGCCTTCTTGGGATTCTCTCTTTTCCTCTCTATGTCCCTGGCCCTGCTCACGCAAATGTTCTGTCCCAAAATAAGTAATGTTTTTTTTTTTTTTTTAGAATAAATAACAGAGTGGCTCAGTCGGTTAAGCATCCAACTCCCAGTTTCAGCTAGATCATGATCTCAGGTTCGTGGGTTCAGGCCCTGTGTAAGGCTCTGCGCTGTCAGTGCAAATTCTCTCCCTCCCTGTCTCTGTGCCCCTCCCCTGCTTATGTGCACTCTCTCTCAAAATAAATAAACATTAAAAAAAGTTTAGGGGCACCTGGGTGGCTCAGTCGGTTGAACATCTGACTTCGGCTCAGGTCGTGATCTCATAGCCCGTGGGTTCAAGCCCCGCATCAGGCTCTGTGCTGACAGCTAGGAGCCTGGAGCCTGCTTCAAAATTCTGTGTCTCCTTCTTTCTTTCCACATCCCCTATATATATACTCTGTCTTACTCTCTCTCAAAAATAAACAAACATTTTTTTAAAATAAATAAGAAAATAAGTAAAATAAAATCATCTAACAGAGGACCTGACCCAGTATAAATAAACTACTTACTGGAACAAGGAAAGCCAAAGTCTTGCCAGACCCTGTCTTGGCAGCTCCGAGAACATCTTTCCCTTGCAAAGCCAGTCCAATGGTCTGCTTCTGTATTTCAGTTACCAAGCGGTACTGGGCTTCTTGCAAACCTGCACGCGGAGGGGAGGAAAGTGATATTGTAGAAAATCCCCACAAAACAGCCATATGGCCTGAACTGTGCCCCGTAAAACTCCTACAATGACGCCTAATACCTAGTACCTCTGACTATGGCTGTATTCAGAAACAGGCCCTTTCAAGTGATGATTAAGTTCAAATGAGCCCTGATGTGACGTGACTGGTGTCCTCCCAATAAGGGGAAATTTGGACACAAAAGAGACACCAATAGTGTGACTGTCCAGAGGGACAACTGCATGAAGATGCACGAGAGAGCCATCACCCATAAGCCCAGGAGGAAGTCCTGAACAAGCCCTTCCACACCGGCTCTCAGAGGAAACTAAGCCTGCCGGCACCTCCAGCCTCCAGAACTGTGAGAGTTAATTTCCACTGTTTAAGCCCTTCGGTCTGTGAGATTTTGTTCTGGCGGCCCTGACACACTAATATAAAAGATGTCACTTTTGTTTTCTTGTTCATTTTAAGTAACATAATTAAATCTTATTTTAATTTCTGAGAGGCTATTACATCTTGTTTTTTCACTACTGTTCTTTAAGCAGTCCAGAAAGGCGATGAGAATGACAAATCAGCAAAACTCAAATGAATTCATAGTTTCCTGGTGTTAAAGGTTCAAGACATCAAAATTATTTGCCAAATGCTATCTTTCATGTTAAACGCTCAAAATACTTTTCTATTTATAAAAAACATAAAGAAATCCAACAACATGTCCCAAGATCACCGTCCACCTACCTTTTAATGTTTTTTTGGACAAGGGGAAATCTGAAAATCTTGTAATTTCATTTACATTTATCTGAAAAAAGCACAAGGAAATTGTTAGGCTAAGATAAAATAACATACTGTATAATTCATTTGTCTTACAACAAAACCATTTTTTGCCTACATTTTGCTGCCCAGCTAGTTCTTGGTACTACAGGACTGAATTCAATAATCACTACTAATTAAACACCTTTGTGAGGCACCTCAGTCGGTTGAGCGGCCGACTTCGGCTCAGGTCATGATCTCACAGTTCATGGGTTTAAGCCCCACGTCGGGCTCTGTTCTAACAGCTCAGAGCCTGGAGCCTGCTTCAGATTCTGTGTCTTCCTCTCTCTCTGACCCTCCCCTTCTCACACCCTGTCTCTTTCTCAAGAATAAATAAAGATTAAAAAAATTTAAACAGTAAAAAATAAAAAAATAAAAACCTTCATTTCTTCTAGAAGGAAATAGGCCATAAGAAAGTTGTCATGAATCAAAAATATAAGGTTGTAACAATTTAAATTGGCTTTAAAAAAAAAAACACCTCATTCATTCAAAACACACACACAGCATCACCAGCATCCTCCTTCACCTCTAAGAACATGGTAAGTCATCAGCACATCAATTTTAGGAAGAAGCTTTACCTTCAGTCCACCCTTCAAGGAATAGCAGTTTAAGAAATAAGGGGCAAAGTGACTCTAAGCCACAGAGCACAAGGAGAGTATTTCTATTTACACACTTTGGAGAAAAGATTGAAGTTAATCGGAGAAATTTATCTTGTTAGCACAAACCCTTTCAAGTTTTAACCATAAGTCGGTGGCATGCAAAATCCAACCAGACAATTCCTCATTCAGGGGTATAGTAAAGGAGGGAGCATTTTCTAACAATAACCAGAGGAAATGTCTCTGTCGCTTTGAAGCCACAATAAGTAACATTTTGCCCTTTAACTTTACATTATCTAAATGTTCATTACTGATGTTCTTCATTAGCATAAACCCAATTTTCTGAATTTCATTTTGGTTACTCAGGAGAATTATTTTATTACAGATGCTGAAAGCAGGAACTCCTGTTCAGATCTGGGAATACGCTGCCAAATTATTCATGACTCACAAAAGGGAAGAGTTGATTTGTAAGGTTCATTTATTTAAATTATACTCCAGGCAGTAAGGAGATAACCGCTTATATTTCATTTTACAGTCTACATATCTTCTCCAAGATTCTTAAAGTAGCCCAGACCGGGCTAGTCTCTGTTCTCACATGCCGCAAACCCAAGTATTAAAACATTGCCTTAATCCCTACAAATCATTTCAGAGAACAGTGAAGAGGAATAATCAGTACATTCACATTATGAGAGAGAAAAGTTCATTACAGTGTCTTGTCCCATCAAGGAATCTTAATTAGGAGGTAAATATCCCAAACACAACATTATAATTAGGTGAAGTCAGCGTGTGCACTGTGGAACGCTCGGCTAAAAGGCTGTTTCCACAAAGAACAGAAGGCCTACAGGCAGCACACTGTTCGTCCTCCACCTGACACACAGCCGGGCATGTGGGCCACTCCAAGCAAATGCTGCACATCTCTCTCTAGTCTGTCAACCCCCTAACTGGAAAGTCTGGAAGAATGAAACTGTTCCAGCACTTTATCACCCATTAGAAGGTAAACCTATAGGACGCTGTCTCAGAAAAAAAGTCAAAGAAACAGAAGGAAATTTGTCCTCCGCTCATGAACTAGAACAGGAGTCAGACGATGGCCCGATCCACCTGCTGCTTGTTCTTGCGAACAGTTTTCTGGAGCACAGCTACACCCACTCATTTACAGGCTATCTGTGCCGTTGTGTGCTGGGAGCCGCATCGGCCTCTCTGGATGGCAGTCACAGCAAGGAAATGGCAGTGTTTGCACAGCTCCTGCCATGAGAAATGAAAACTGGTATCTCCTGCTACTACTGGCTCGTGTTGTGCTGGTATTGACCAGGCCTCACAATATTCCATTATCAGACCCATATTCTGAACACAGATACCTCATAAGGAAAAGCATATTCCTGCCTTTGCAAGAGAGATTTTAGATGAAAGCTCTGTGGATGATTGTCAAAAGGCTCTTCCTAAGGGCCTTGCAGATCCAAGACTTAGAGGGTTAAGAACACAAGAGTTACAATTGAGCCTGGCCCCGAGACAAAGAGCCTAATTTAGAGTTAAGGTACAGATAAGGGCAGAACTTAAGTTAATACTTACACCTTCTCCTAATTGGTGATGGATGGCAGTCCCTTCCCCAAGGCCTACTTTCTGCAAACACCCTCCCTTACAGGTGGCTGGGATGAGGGTAGATAAGAGGAGCTAAAACATTTCCCACAAACAAAAGGCTGACACATTTAGGGCCTCCATGGTGTTCACACATTCAGCATCAAATAGGTTTCCACAAACAACTTATTAACCAACTCAGATACATTCATTTGAGAGCCAGACAGAATGACTCTTAGCCCATCTATACACTTAACCTATGACCTAACCTCAGCGTTATTAACTTAGAACAAACATGTATCCTGTCTTTTACTAAGAATACCCTAATTCTCTAGTTATAAGATTTACTTAACCTCACTATAATTGCAATAGTTCTGCAAGAATATTTCTGTAAAACCTGCTTCTGTACACTTTCCAAAGCATCTTATCACAAAGAGTTACGCATTGTAAAAATTCCTTTTTCTGATGTCATGTTATCATTTAACCTATAAATAAAGACACCAAAACCGATGGGACAGAGATGCCTGCCTGGTGATCAGAAAGAATCTCGGGGCTCTCTCTCTCTCTCTCTCTCGCCGACACCATCCATCCTTCAGGGACCCCTGGACCTGTCGGAGCCGGCGCGGCCTCCGGCAGTTGTGACACAGATCATACGGCCCACAAAGCCTAATATGGACTATCTGGCCCTTTACAGAAAAGGGTTGCCAACTCTGTTCTAGAAAATTCTCAGTTACAATCCAAGGAATACTTAGGAGCCACAGAGTTGGCTATGGTTCCTAACAAAACAACACTTTCCTTCCCTTCAGCTCTTTCTTTTCCTAAATCCTCCTGTCCTCCCATGTTCGCACGCCCTGTGAAATGTGTACCTCACCCGAAATCAGAGGTCAATGTTTCAGTGACAGTGCTTGTCCCAGGCTTCCCATCACAGGCGGGCAAGCTGGAGGCGGCGGCGGAAAGCAGGGTGGATACCACGCAACTACCTCCTCTACTTCCTCTGACTCTCTTCTCACTGCTCATGTTTCTCACAAAGGCAAATAATGCTTCCACATCCTCCAAGCAGGAGAAGAAAGTGTAAGAACATCCTGGAACGCTCCACCCACTGCAGTCATGACAGGAAACGCGACCAGCCTCAAGCTACACCAAATTCTGACTAAGGGGAAAAATTAGATTAGAACGCAGGGTTCCGGGGCACCTGGGTGGCTCAGTCAGTTAAGTGTCCGACTTAGGCTCAGGTCATGATCTCGCGGTTCGTGGGTTCGAGGCCTGCATCAGGTTCTGTGCTGGCATCTCAGAGCCTGGAGCCTGTTTCAGATTCCATGTCTCCCTCTCTCTCTGCCCCTCCCCTGCTCATGCTCTGTCTCTGTCTCAAAAATAATAAAAAAACTATTTAAAAATTTTAGAAAAAAAAGAACGTAGGGTTCCTATACAGCACTAACTGATTCAAATAAAGTCTAAAAGAATCCCAGGTGCAGTGATGGAGTCATTCAGCAGTAGTCAGAACAGGCAATCTGAAACAAAGAGCTCCAACGTTTCTCAACAAGCTACAATCCCCCACTCTTACTCAGAACCCCCAACACACACCCCTATGGGTGGCCTTAGGGATAAGCCACTCAGCTCTGACTGCCCAGCAGTGGTGGTTCCTCCAGATCTACCATGGACAGCACCACGCTTCCCCAGCAGCAGGACAACCAGAGACCCGCTCCTCAGGACAGAAGATCCCCTTACTGGGCAACTGGATGTGGCTCCAGCACATCCCATCGACAGAGGCTTTCTTAGACTGTACTGTAGCCTGAGATTCTTCCCTATGGCTCCTCCTTCCATCCTCTCTCCTTTCCCGATTTCTGTTCCTTCTCTTTCACCTGCACAGATATTTCCCCCCAATAAATCTCCAATTCACTTAATTCCACTTTGGGATCTGCCTGTCAGAAGATCTAAGACCTACGTTATACCAACCATCTCCGACCTGCTCTCAGCCTCTACAGGCTTTACGGCTTGGGTACACTCTCTAATTGCCCCCAGAGACTCCCCACTGCTTCCAGATTAAAGTCCCTAAACATGGCCTCTGTATGAATTTCCTACAGTTGCTGAAAGAAATTACCATCAACAGTGGCTTAAACCAACATGAATTTATTAACTTATAACTGTGAAAGTAAGAAGTCCAAAATGGGTCTCACTCGGCTAGAATTACACTGTATGGCTGGGCTCCGTTCCTTCTGGGGACTATAGGAAGGAATCCATATCCTTGCTTTTTCCAGCTTCTACAGACTGCCCACTTCCCTGGACTGGCTTACCAGCCAGCAGCCCACTTTCTCATCTTCCTCATTTCACAGCATCCCACACTGGCTCTTCGGCCTCCCTCCTCCACATTTCAGGATCCCTGGGTCATCACACTGGGCCCACATGGATAATCCATATACCCCTATTTTAAGGTCAGCTGATTAGCAACCTTAATTACTCCCTGCCATGTAACTTATTCACAGGTTTCGGAACTAGGCTACAGACATCTTTAAAAGGCCATTATTCTTACTACAGTCTCCAAAACCATTGACAATCCACCACTGACCCTCTTCTCCTAAAGCCAGCTCGGGAACACATACCACACGTCAAGGAGAATCTCCTCAGAGAACATCACAGATTTTCATATCTTTTTGTATAACTTTGTGTTGCTCCCTGGACCCACAATGCTCTTGCCCATCTTTTCTATCTGGAGAACACATCATCCCTGAACTGCTCCACTCATGACCACCACAAACTGCTGGACAGTCTGTGCCCTACACAGAGGCATGTAGGGGCAGCTGCGTGGCTCAAATCGGTAAGTGTCAGAGCCTTGTTCTCAGCTCAAGTCTTGATCTCAGGATTGTGAGTTCAGACCCCACATTGGGCTCTGCACTCAGCATGAAGCCTACATAAAAAATAAAAAGGCACGTAAGGCTGAGGTATAGCGGCTGAAATCCAGCTCACACTCACCTCCAGAAGCCAGACCTGAGGCTGCAACCAGGAGGAGGAAGGGCAGCACGCCCAGAGTAAGTATATTCTTCTGGTCACCTCGTCAGAAATGGCAGGGACAGAATAAATCAACCTCTGTCCCGTAATTACACCCCTGACTCCACAGCACTGTACATATTATTACAACACTTATAAAAATCTATCAGGTCTCTGCCTCCCCAGGGACACAGACATTTTGGACCCAGGCCTCAACAAGTGCCGTGTTACAAAATGTCTCTGAATCAGATTGTCCAGTATTTTCCCAGAGAGGCTACGGAGCAGCACCCTTGTATTGTAAACATGCTGTAATAAAAATTTTATGCACAAATGCTATCCTCTGAGGAACCTTGTAGAGAGGACTCTGAACTTGGTTACCTGGACAGTAACAACCTGTATGCTGTATTCTAGTACTGCCAGCCCTGGCATTCGATTTCACAGTGCATTTCTTTCATGACAAAATCTTAAGAAAATGTTTCTAAGAGTAAAAACAGTAATTAAACACGGCAATACTTAGAGGAAAAATCTCCTTCGATTTAGTGAAAAGATTAGAATTTAAACATTCATGCAGTGCAACACAGTAAAGAGTTGTGATTTGGAATTCTGGCAACAGTCCTAGACTAACCTGAGTCAGAAGCTTCTCACTCTGAGTTACTCAACCTTGCAGAAATTATTTAATCTTGCTCTTCCTTAAAGCTTCTTACCCGTATAATGAAAACAGTCTAAAGATGTCTATTGTGACGATACGGCAAGACAACATGGAAAAGGCTTCATAAATGTTAATAATTGTAATTAAAAGACCAAGAAGAATAGACCTGTGTTACCAACTAGAATAAAGTGATGTGGAAAAGGTCCTCGTGCCCCAAACAAACTAAACTCTGAGCACCTATTCCAGGACAAGCATTGTGCTACCAGTGTCTGGGAAGCACAAAGGTGAGTGTACCCCTGGTTTCTGGCCTTGAAGTTCATGGTCTAATGGGAGACTTAATGTAGAGGTTAAAGAAGCCAATCATCCCAGTCTGATGATAAATGCTGTAGCAAAAGTGTATACAAAATGCTACAGACAGCAGCCCGAACTCTACCTGGGGAGGCTGGGAAGAAAAGTTTCAATCCTGAAGGACTGGCAGGTGTTCCAAGAGTGAAAGAACGGGGGTGCTCACTGCAAACGGCGCAAACATCAAGTACCAGGACAAGAAGCATCAGGGAGCATGGCCAATTCACAGAACTACAAGTTGTTCTTTCTCGTATGCCTATCACAGATTACCTTGTATGAGCCTTACTACACTCAGTGATCTCTGCTGAATGAAAGAAACTGAAACACAAGAATATTAAGAAACTGGCTAGTCAATACCCAAACTGAGATTTAAACCAGGTCTGCCTGACCACAAATAACTTACACTTCCACTAGAGAAGGATATGTTGACACATTAGAGTATTTGACCATCTTCCTGAAAGTAATTGTGAGTCAAGGAAGGGTTTTTTTTATCAATAGGATGACTGGATTTTCATCTTGGGAAGAATCATTCTGTCAGCAATATGGATGACAGAGTATAGAGGGGGATAAGGCTTAAGGGCCAAAGCCCCATTAGCCACCAATTTTCCTAACTGAAGTTTTGCAGGAACACAACTATACCCATCTGTTTAACTATTTCCCTGGAAGCTTCTGCGTTACAATGGCAGGGTTGAGTGGTTCTGCCCTTCTGACGTGGAGAACTGAAACCATTTACTATCCGGTCCTTTACAGAAAAAGCTTGCTAATCCCTATTATAAATTAACAGCTACTGTAGTAATCCAGAAAGGAGATGATGGGGCCTGAACTAAGACAGAGCAGGGAAGACAGAGTAACAGTTTAAAAAATTAAAGAGGCTGAGGAGACTATCAGTGTGACTGACTGGATGTAAGAGTGGAGAGAAGGAAGTGTCTAGGATTACTCGTAGGTTTCTAGCTGTAGAAACAGTCTGCTTACACGGTGGGGCTAGGATGTGATGGGCTAAATAACAGCCCCCAACTATGTCCACAGGCTAACCTCCAGGACTGTGAATACTACCTTAGATGGTGAAAGTGATTTTGCACTGGTCACTATTGAAGATCTTGAGATAGGCAATTATCCTCAATTATCTGAGTGGGCCCTATATGCAATCAGAAGTATCCTTATTTAAAAAGGGAAGAAGTACAGGGCACCTGGGTGGCTCAGTTGGTTGAGCATCTGACTTCTGATCTTGGCTCAGTCATGAGCCAGGGTCATGGGATCAAGCCCAAGTTGGGCTCTGTGCTGAGTGTGGAATCTGCTCAAGATTCTCTCTCCCTCCCTCTGTCCCTCTCCCCTGCTCTCATGCATGCTCATGTGTGCTCTCCTTCTCTCTCAAATAAAATGAAAACAAAAACGCCTAGGTGGCTCAGTTGGTTTAGCATCCCTCTCTCTCTCCTCTCTCTCTGTCCCTCCTATGCTCACAATTGCTCTTTCTCTCCATCAGAATATTTTTAAAATAATAATAAAATGAAATGAAAATAAAAAAAATAAGGGGTGCTTGGGTGGCTCAGTGGGTTAAGCATCTAATTCTTGATTTCAACTCAGGTCATGATCTCATTTCATAAGACTGAGTCCCACCAGGACAGCATGTGAAGCCTGCCTGGGATTCTCTCTCTTCCTCTCTTTCTGTCCCTCCTCCGCTCTCTCCCTTTCTCTCTCAAGATAAATAAACTATAAATAAACAAACAAACAAATAAATAAATAAATGTTAGAAGTAGATTTGACACAGGACAGAAGGCAAGGTTTCCAAGGCACAGACTAGAGTGATGTAACCACAAGCCAAGGAATACAAACAGCCATCAGAAGCTATAAGCAAGAAGTGGGATTTTCTAGGTATGTATGAGTGGCTCAGTTGGTTGGGTGTCCAACTTTGGTTCAGGTCATATCTCGCGGTTCATGGGTTCGAGCCCCGTGTCAGGCTGTGTGCTGAAGCTGAAAGCCTGGAGCCTGCTTCGGATTCTGTGTCTCCCTCTCTCTCTGCCCCACGCCCCCCTCTCTGAAATAAGTAAACATTTAAAAAAAAAAAAAAAAAAAAAAGTGGGATTTTCCCTGAAAGCCTCCAGAGGGAGTATGGTCCTGCTGATACCTTGATTTCA
Source organism: Hyaena hyaena (assembly GCF_003009895.1). Taxonomy (NCBI): domain Eukaryota; kingdom Metazoa; phylum Chordata; class Mammalia; order Carnivora; family Hyaenidae; genus Hyaena; species Hyaena hyaena. Next base: position 448,252 of record NW_024080668.1, on the reverse strand, counting down.
GGCCAGTGATATGGATTTCAGACTTCTGGCTTCCAGAACTACGAGAGAATAATTTGTTACAGTGGCAAATAGGGAACTAATATACAGGCCTGTGAATTTAGAAATAAAAGATAATGGGCTCAGTTTTGCGCTTGTGTATTTAAGGGATCCTAGGACACTTAGGTAAAAAGTAAAAACATCCAGCACAATCAGAAAAAAAGAATACGAACTCAGAAGAGCTGTGGATGGACTAGAAGGAGTCACTAGTCCACAGGAATAACCCTTGGGGTTACACCAGGGAAGAGGATCAAGAAGGGCTTAGACTATATACACCCTAAGCAATTCTAGTTAGATCAAGACTCTGCAATGCCATCTAACAGTAGTTTACGGTGGTTTCTCAAAGTGCTCTGCATTTAGCAAAAGTAGTGATAATTTAACAGTTAATATATTTATATGTATCAGGTATCCTGCAGAACACTTTACATTCTTATTAACCCTTCACAACTTATAACACAGATATTACTGTGCCCTTTAATTTTTTATGCTCACTTTTTGAGACAGAGACCAAGCACAAGCTAGAACTCATGAGCTGTAGGATCATGACCTGAGCCGAAGTCGGTGGCTGAACGACTGAGCGCCCCCCCCTCCCCGTGCCCCATTACCATGCCTTTTAAAGACAAGAAAGGGGTAGCTGACAGAGTAACCCAAGTCATTCATCTGGTCATCAAAAGCCAGGATGGTCACTTACCTTACCCTAAAGATAAAGTTTATCTATCTCATCTAACCTCGGACCCAAGGGTCGTTACACCAGCATGACGCTTGATGACTATAATTCCAGAAAGGTCCCCATATTAAATCCCTGATTATACCTCACTAGGAGGGGGCAATCACTGAGAGGGTGAGTGAGGCGGGTGAAGGCCGACAAAATGATTTAGAGGGGAGAAAAGGGTTACTGACAGTGGGGGGGGGGGGGCCGAGAGGACAGGAGGTCTACACGGTAACTCCAGCGATATTCATCTGCCGGAAACAGACCCGGACTCCGATTTTCCCTAAGCCAAGTCTTGGACGGGGTCACGAACCTAGGAGAGAAATCGAGACGCGCGCAGGAGGGAAGACAAGGAAGGCGATGATGCTGCGGGATGCAGGCCCGGCCCCACGAATAAAAGGAAGAGCTCTGAAATTGGAAAGACCCGGGTCTAGGTTCCAACCCCACCCCCCGACTAACACGTGAGCTTGAAACACGTTCCTCATCATGGCACCCGAGGGCTCAGTCGGCTGAGCGGCTGCCTTCGGCTCAGGTCATGAGCTCAGGGTTCCTGGTCCGTGGGTTCGAGCCCCGCGTCAGGCTCTGTACGGGCAGCTCAGGCCCTGGAGCCTGCTTCAGATTCTGTCTCGCTCCCTCTCTGTGCCCCTCCCCCGCTCACGCTCTGTGTCTCTCTTTCTCTCTCAAAAATAAACATTAAACAATTGTTTTAGTAAAAATGTTTTTAAAAACTTAAAACAGGTTCCTTAGCTTCTCAGTGCCTCAATGTTCTCATCTGCACAACGGGAATAAGACGCATACCTCAGCTCAAGGCAAATAATGGACATTATCAGGGACTGGTTAGCGGCTCCAAACGTAGGTGTCACGATTACCGCCAGCGTGGTTGGTATTACTCTGAGTATTACCGAAACCGCTTCACCGATACCCCCGTACTCTGAAGAGCATTCCCATCACTTCACCTGGAACGGCGTGGCGCGCACGAGAGCGGCCTGGGCGGTCCAGCGGACCCCGGGGGGCCGCCTCCGGGCCCCTCTCGCCCCCTCCCTTCTGCAGCCCGGCGGACTGACGGCGCGCCCCGGGACGGGTCGCCCGGCGCCGCAGGGACCCCCGGGCCCGCGGCCCGCCCACCCCGCGCCCCCGCCCCACCTTCTCGTAGCTCTGCATGAGGCGGCTGATACTCTCGCGCTCCACCTGCCACTCGGGCTTCTTCAGCTGCTTCCTCAACTGCTTCTTTTGGCTCTGCTTGTGGCTGTGTTTCTTCTTCCAACGGTTGAAGCTCCGCACTGGGTCGGGCCGGCCTTCGGGCCCCCGACAGTCGGCAGTTTTGCCCATCTCGGCGGCCGACACAGCCCAGACCGCCCCCAGACACGAGCTACCTCAGGCCAGGCAGAGGCTCGGCTCTGGGAGGACGCGGAACCAGCGTGGGGAGAGAGGGAGACGGCGCGTGCGCGAAGCCAGAGCCCGCCCCCGAGCTTTTGAAACCGGGGCACGCGCTGTGGACTGCAAGGAAAAAGTGGGCGGTGATTGGCGGCTTGGATTCCGCAGGGCGGAGCGATCTGAGGAAGGGGGCGTGGCTAGTGGCGCAAGAGCGCGCCGGCTCTTTAAATGGACGCATGCGCACGCGGTGCTGTTACTATGGTGACGTCACACGCTTAACACCTTTTGGCTGTTCCTACGCGCTTGCCCCGGGTTTACCTTGGCAAAGCGTGCGAGAGCGTGCGCGTAGGCACGCACACACACGCACACGCGCACAATCTGAGTTACAGTAGGGATCCCTGTTTTGCGTATTTCGGTCCAGGGAGCTGAAAGATTTGCCCAAAAATCAAATATTCCGTGCAAGGTACTTCCCTAGAATAAAAAATCATTATTCTATATTCTACTGTCCCGCTAGGTTTTCCCTTTTTTTCCGGCCTCTCAGACTCGGTTACTGCTGCTGCAGCGAACGGAAGCACAGCCGAACTGAATTTGCCTTAAAAAGCTGCTATGAAGACAAAATGAAAACTAAAAGAACTGAAAGAAAAGATATGTGCAAGTTGGCCATTTAAGTGAATTGCCCCCTTCAATGAATTGGGGTTTTTTGATACATTTACGTAGAGTGCCCATAGGTATACACTGGATAGTGGTGGAGGCAAAGCTGTAGCAGGGAAAACAGAAATTCGGTTCAAAGCTCACATGTAGAGTGTTTGGGCCTTCAAATTAGTTTTTAAACCCACGTAGCCTCATGACTACCCCAGACACATGCCCATTCTCCAGACAAAAAGTGGTTGAGGAAGGGGGAGCCGTGAACCTGGAGAATCTCCTCTCCCCACCCAGGGTCACTAGATATGGTGGAGGGTAAAAGCTCTGTAAAGAGAGGCTATTTAAAAATATACACGCATCCACAAAATTAATAGTGAGGAAATAAATTTAAATATAGATGTTTTCAAAGAATTTCTTTGGAGCCTAAGTGTCCATCAACAGATGAATGGATCAAGAAGATGTGGTTTATCTATACCATGGAATACTACATGGCAATGAGAAAGAATGAAATCTGGCCTGTGTAGCAACATGGATGGACCTTGAGGGTGTTATGCTGAGTGAAATAAGTCAGGCAGAGAAGGACAAATACCATATGTTTGCACGTATAGGAGGATTAGGAGGAACTTGACGGAGGACCAAGGGGGAGAAGAAGGGGGGAAATGGTGGGGGAAAGGGAGAGAGGCAAACCATGAGAGACTCTTGAATGCTGACAAAAACTGAGGACTGATGGATGTGGGGGGGTGGGGGGGATGGGCATGGAGGAGGGCACTTTGGGGATGAGCACTGAGTGTTATGTGGAAACTAGTTTGACAATAAACTATTTGTAAAAAAAATAAATAAATAAAAATAAATAAATAAAAAAAAGAATTTCTTTGGTATTCTAACCTTTATCTAGATAATTTATCTCTAAAAATATCAATAATTTATAAAAGAGCATTGCTTACTGCCTCTAAGTGAGTATGAGTGATAGGATGGCCTCAAATGGACTTTCATATCATATATTTTATAATGATTTCAAAATTAATATTTCAGAGCAGCTGAGTGTCTCAGTTGAGCATCACACTCTTGGTTTCAGCTCAGGTCACAATCTCGTGGTTTGCGGGTTCAAGCCCTGCATTAGGCTCTGCGCTGACCATGCAGAGCATACTTGGCCTTCTGTCTCTCTCCTTCTCTCTCTGCCCCTCTCCTAATCATGCTCTCTCTCTCTCTCTCTCTCAGAAGAATTAAACTTTTAAAAACTTAAGTTATTAAAAATGAAATTAATATTTCAAAACCCTTCCATGTTTCAACTAACTAAAAAGTAGATTTTTAGTTCCTGGATGGAATTAAAAGTTCAAAAGTATAGAAAAAAGATTTTTGGTATATTTTTTACATTAGGTTTGAGAAATGTATATAAGGGGTATGGAATGATCGAGAATTACCTTTGATGAACTTCCTATCAAAATCTAATATTTTTTTCATTCAAAATTGTGGCACTGTCATATCTCTGACTTTTAACTATACTATCATACTACTACTACTACTACTACTACTACTACTGCTCCTCCTATTATTGGAAACACACTTAAGTTCCCTAGAAATCAATCTATGAACAAGAAGATACCTTTTTCTTTTGAGGAGATACCATTCTCAACTTGACATAACATCTTCACCTTAAAACTATCACATTTCAAACTTAAGTCAGGTTACATGTTTTTTCACAGTGTTTTACACTGCTGTCAGAAGCTTTTGGGGCATCCACTTTGAGTTCGGTCTTCAGTACACCCCTTCTTGATCTTACTTTGGCCAGCGTGCTAACATGTCATGAGAGGAGGAGAGCATCACCCCAAGTCGCAGAGATGCCTTCCCCTCACATTATTTTGGATCCTGTTCTGTGTTTATAAGTTGTCTACCAAATATGCAGATCTCATCTTTTTTCAGTTATGTCATTGCTGAAACAATACCTGTGTTTGTATACAAAAATATCAGACTTTAGAAAGCCACAAATCTCATAATTGTTAATTGTTCTCCCTGGGGCTTATGGAGATCGTACCTAAAATTATCAAGCAACATTTAGCATATCTTACCTTAGTCAAATGATTTCACTCAGTGCATCTATGATAGTGTACTTATTTGGTTTTATTTTTTACCCTTTCTTTATTGTAATTGAGAGATAGAGAGCACAAATGGGCAGAGCGGCAGAGGGAGAAAGAAAGACCATCCTAAGCAAGCTCCATGCTCAGCGCAAAGCCCGACAGGCTCCACGCAGGACTCAATCCCATGACCTTGGTTGGGATCATGTCCTATGCTGAACTCAAGAATTGAAAGCTCAACCGGCTGAACCACCAGCTGACCCTACATTTTACAAGTTAAATATAGTCTTCATTCTACCTCACCACTAGTTACATATGTAATACTTTTCAAATCAGATTTCAATTCTGAAAACTTAATAGTTGCTGATATTACTTTTCATTTTCTTCTGCTTCTAAGAATATCTGATAAATGTCATTTTTTGCACCCATTTGCACTTTAAACTTGATTTTTTTCATTCATTGACAGTTTATTTTTCAAAAAATACAGAATCTTGGGGCACCTGAGTGGCTCAGTCAGTTAAGGTCTGACTTCGGCTCAGGTCATGATCTCATGGTTCGTGGGTTCAAGCCCCATGCTGGGCTCTATGCTGACAGCTCAGAGCCTGGAGCCTGTTTCAGATTCTCTATCTCCCTCTCTCTCTGACCCTCCCCTGCTCATGCTGTCTGTCTGTCTGTCTCTCTCTCTCTCTCTCAGAAATAAATAAAACATTTAAAAAAAATTTTTTTAAATGCAGAATCACTCAAGGTACAATAAAATCCAGTAATTTTTCACTGTTTGAGTTTATGTAAAAAAAATTTACAAAACTTCCACTTGTGCTCTTTTGTTTTTTTTAATTTAGATTTCTTGCTTGTGATAGATAATTTCCAGCAAAAATGACCTCTTCTTTAATATTCAGGTTACACAACCATATACCTGATTTAGGGGGAAATACATGTGATACAAATGTACATTCAATTTTTTTCTCTTCCAGTTTTTATTTAAAATTCATCTATCATGATTGACACTTGTACAAGTCAATTCCCATCCTCTTTCAGTTCTACATTCTCTGCAATCACTATCTTTTTTCCCAACATTCCCTATATTTTCTCCAAAAATATATATTCAATTCAAATAATATTATTTCATTTCCCTCTATGGTAACTTCTTCCTTTTTGTTTTCTTATTCCATTAATTTTTAAAATCATTTTTCTGATATCTACTAAAATTATATAATAGCTTTGTATTTAATCTCAGATCCTGTAAAACTTTGAAAGAATACATATAAAAAACTGCTGAAATTTTAACAGTGGTTATTTTTGCCTAATGACATGCTATAAAAAGAAGGAAAGAAGTGCTCTTATATAATTAATGAATAATTACCTAGAAATTGCTAAATTATTGTGATATGATATGTACTTTTGGAACCTTGCTGGTCTTGACTGAAGACTCAGAGGGATTTTTTTTCTTTCTTTTTCTTTTTTGTTTTAACAAATCTGATCTATTTACTAAGTTATATTTTAGAGTTAAATATTATGGGTTGATGGGGCTCAGGGCAGGCTGCCCCTGTGGTAGGGTCCCCTCCTGAAGGAGAGAGAAAAAAGAGAGAGAAAACTTCAGGTGACCTGGGTATGTGCCCATGTGACAGCATCCCTCATGACCTTGTACACTGAGACTACTTAATCAGACTGCACGTTCTGTGTGTTATCATATATGGGAGACAAAGAAATAGAAAATGTATTTTTAAACTATGCCATGTGACATTTGGTGCTCAATTCTTTGGGTACGAACCCAACTGAGCAGTGCCAGCACTAATAAAGTTGCTTCCCGGAAATTAAAAAGTTTCAGTGTCATAACTGTCTATGTGAGAATCCTGCTATACTTCCAAACATGCCACTTTAGCACATTAATTATTTTAAATTAAAAGTACTTAAGAAACAGCCATTATACGAACACTCTGACTGTCCTTTGAGTTCCTGAAAGCTGGAAATAAATCTCCCACGTGAAAGATACCCTCCTTGTACCAGGGGGAGAGGAGACAGATATCCCCATCACCAGAGACAGGGGATTCAAAGCTAAGAAGGCTGTGTAAATAAAACTTTTTACTTCTTTACTAATTTAGTAACACAAGCCAGATATCTTGTCAATTCTTCACAAATGTATTGCTTCTTTCTATCTAAAAGATATAAAAGCTGCCTACTTTGGTCACTTCTTCCAGTCCCATATTTTCATAAACTTTCATATGTGAGAATTAAACTTGTTTTTCTCTGTTAATCTGTCTTATGTCAATTTGATTACTAGATCAGCCCAAGAACCTAGAGTGGAAAAGGAAAATTTTTTGTCTCTACAGGGTCCATTTTCCCCCCAGGCACACAAAAGACCTCTTCAGAATTGTTCTGTGTTTCTCTGCTCTCCACACTGTACCTGCCTCTCTACATTGTTACCGAAATTAAATGCTGTTTCATTTCAAAGAGTACTGCAAGATCTGAATACCTTGACATCAAGAAGCTAAAACGTGATTCATCCAAGTGATCTTGTCATGCAAAAACAGCAAATAATTTTTGATAAATCAATTCAGCTATTTGTTGACTTTTTTATTGGAAAAAATTAATATAACAAGGCATATGTCTACTCAAATAAAAAAAAAAAACTCCTCTTCGTTTCTTTCTGCCTATCACTATATTCAGTCTGAAGTCATTCTTAGAATATAATCAGTACCTTGATGAAATTTTAAAGATTACAGCTTTGGTTAGTTTGATCTTCGACTCATACCCCCCAGAACTTGGCGGGGCCAGCACGCAGCTCTTTAATCCCAGAGGGTAACCTCTCTGAAATTGTCAAAACCAACTAAAGTGTACTTCCCTAATTGGGTAGTTCGCATCAACTAGAAAGGCCGGAGGCTCTAGCCTCCCACCACTGCTGTGGTGCTAACCCCTGCAAGGAGTCACAAATCTGTTAGTTTATCTATGCAGACAGGTGTTCATTCATTTATCTGCATAGATAAAAAAACCTATCTGGTTTTTTGTAGGTGTCTATAGTATGCTGGACATTGTTAAGCCTGAAGAATACAAAAATAATAAGAAATTGTCCTTGCCTCAAGGAGTTCATAATCTAGTATAATAGTCTCTAAAGTTAGCTTCCTGAGAATCGCATCAGGGGTGTTTTTTAAAATGGCACTTTCTCAGCATGACCCAAAAATATTCTGATTCTGCAAATATAAAACAGAGATGAGCCAATTCTGATGCAATCAGCCAGATCAACTGGTCTTCAGATTGCCTTTTGGGAACCTATGGTCTAATAGATTATAATTAATCATAACAGTTGAACCTGATTACAATTTATTGTATAATTTGAATCAGTTGCAGTTTAATGCCACTAAAATTATACCATAATAAAACTATGAAAGATTAACATATAAAAGGAAAATAGTAATGAATAAAGTCTTCATATGCCCTTGATTCACATTTGAGCCATAGATAATGCTAATAAGCCTAACAAAACCATCTCTACTCACCAATGTTATCAATAAAAATTACTGTGGGTCTCACACATAAGGATTCATTTAAAGAGGTCTACCAGTAAAAATAGCTCAAAACTCATACCCTCATCATTTGTCTGAGAGAAACTAAACTATCACTATTTCCACTTGAGGAATTGTAACTTCCAGATTGTTCTTTTCAGTTGATCATAGCCAGCAGGGGGCAGTCTAGGATCGTATATTAGCTTTCCCTTGGGGTTAGACGGAATTCAGCCTGGGTTTTTATAGCCACCAACTAGTTAGTTTCCTAGTCAGTTTATCTGCCTTACAATATTAAGCTGTAAGGACATGGTTTACAATTAGTACTCCTCACATTCTCCTGCAATACTTTTGGATTATTTCTTCCACCACTTTTTTCCACTTAACAGTAATCAGTAACATTTATTGAGCATCTACTAAGTCCTAGGCATTGCTAGATTCATCATATACATCATCTCTAAGCCTTATACAACCCATTTTTTAGGTGAGAAAACTGGAAGCTAGGAAAGATTCAATGATATGTCCACGTTTCATATCCCAGTTTGTGGCACTGCAAGACATTGATAATTTCCATCTATTTATTATTTTTAATATTTTTATTTATTTCTAGGAGAGAGAGACAGCGTGAGCAGGGGAGGGTCAGAGAGAGAGGGAGATACAGACTCTGAAATAGGCTCCAGGCTCTGAGCTGGCTGTCAGCACAGAGCCCGACGCAGGGCTCGAACCCACGAACCGCGAGATCATGACCTAAGTGAAAGTTGGACGCTTAACCGACTAAGCCACCCAGGCGCCCCAATTTCCATCTATTTAATCACTGAACACCCTCCCTCTAGTCCATTCTAAGAAAAACTAGGATCTTTAAAAATGATAGTTTATCTTCAACTGGGGTCAATCTTTTTTATTTCTAACATAAGACTGAGTTTGGTTACTTAAGATAATCTTAAATCTAATTGTCCACTACTTATGGACTATTTCCATATATTTCTACATCTTTATCAGGAGATTGCCAGTTCAGCTCTGACATGTAACTAGCTTGGATGTTGCCACTCCCATTCTTACAACACACACACACACACTGAACAAACCTAAAATTGATTACTTTTCTTGGCCCCATCAGAAAACCAAGTTTGCAGGGCAAACCACCACCCTGAAATCTGGAGAAACAAGCAAATCCCGAGAATCACAGCTCCTCCACCAGAGGAGACTGGGGAATCTTTAGGGTCAGAAGGTAAGCGAGAGCTCAAAACACAAAACAAAGCAAAACCCCAGAATGATGGGGAGTATCAAACAGATACAGGAACCAACTGAAAGTGTTACAAATAGCCAAAGCCGGGAAATTCTGAGCAACAAAATATAGTAGTGAATAGTATCCCAACGTGTAAAATAAATATCCAGGAATCCAATTTTATATAAATAAGTAATTAAATAAATACATACATACATATGTAAATGGGGGAGAATAGACAAATGCCCCATGCAGAAGGATTTTAAATAATGTATATAGATGCCTACCATTAAGGAATGTGGCATAACTCCCCACTTTATTAATCTGGGTTGTGCATAGTGACTTTCATCCAAGGAGTACAGTAGGGAAGGAAGAGAAAAGAGAACTTCACAGTGAACAAACCCTGATAAACACTACCCCAGCCAGGTGTTCAAGATTAAGAGGAACAGGGCTAAGTCATATTGATACTAAGTACCCTTGATATGATGTGATGAGAATAACAATTTATCCCTATGCTCTTTCTTCTAAAATGCATTGTCTCAGTCCAGTCATGAAGAAAACCTCAGTAAAATCTCAACTGAGGAAAAGTTTAGAAAATATTTGATCAGTACTCCTCAAAACTGTCAAGGTTATCAAAAAAAATAAGGAAAATCTGAGACACTGTTACAGCCAAGAGGAACTTAAAAAGACATGACAACTAATTGCAATGTGGTATCCTAGTTAGGGTCCTGCAACAGAAAAGGAACATTAGACATACACTGAGGAAATTCGAATAAAGTATGGGCTTTAGTTAATAAGGCATATAATATTAATTGTGACAACAGGGAAAACTGAGTGTGGGCATATAGGAACCCTCTGTCCTATCTTTACAATAATTCTGTTAATCTAAAACTGTCCTGAAATTAAAACTTTATTTTATTTTAAAGTTTATTTATTTATTTTGAGAGAGAAACAAAGGGAGAGAGCAAGCGGGGGAAGGGCAGAGAGAGAAAGAGAGAGAGAGGGAGAGAGAGAATCCCAAGCAGGCTCCATGCTGTCCACGCAGAACCCAACTTGGAACTCGATCCCACAGATTGTGAGATCATGACCTGAGCTGGTTAAGAGTCAGATGCTTAACCAACTGAGCCACCCAGGTTGCTTTAAAAGAAAATCTACAAACTTTTAAAATAAGAGCTTTCAGCAGGCTTATGGTACACAAGATGAATACATACAATAGAAAAAAATGCTCTTTATAATAAAACAAACCTTGTAAGGTAAGCACCAATGAGGTGTACAGGGGGGTGACTGATAAAGTGGGCTCCAAAGCTGGACTGAGCAGGGGTCAGTGCCTGCTATTTACCAGTCAGGCTTTAGTAGCTGCTGGCCTTGTTACTCAGACATATTAGCTTGGCTCCAACCCTAAATGTTCATGTTCATTCTGAGGCAGTTCTTTTTAAAGGCATCATTAGTTACACTGATCTTGGGAAGATTATCTTACCTATTTTTTTTTTTAACTATTTATAGAGAGAGATGGGGGGGTGGATGAGAGAGAGAGAGAGAGAGAGAGAGAGAGAATCTTAAGCAGGCTCCATGTCTAGTGCAGAACCTGATGTGGGGCTTGAACCCACAACTGTGAAATCGTGACCTGAGCTGAAGTCAAGAGTCCGACACTCAACCAACTCACCCAGGTACTGCTCATCTTCCATCCCTAGATATTTTCATCTCTTGTTTCATAAATTTGAAAAAGCTCTTTTGAGCCATTAGGTTCTTATGTACCATAAGCCTGCAGAAAGCTCTTATTCAAAAAGGTGGTAGATTTTCTTGGAAGCTCTTATATGTAGCTATCAAAAATTATGTCTTTTCCTTTATAAACAACCCTATGTCCTTTTCTTCTCTGCCTGCCTTCTTTCTTGATTTCCTTATTACATTAGCCAAAACTTCCAGGGTAAGAACAGCAAACGTTCTTGCTAACATTACAATTGACTAATTAAATTGAAAGATTATACTATGGAATGAACAGACTTTTGAAGATTGCCCAGGGCCACAATATAAAATACTTATTTCCATGTAAGTATATTCACCTTTATAAACACTTGATTTATGGGGCACCTGGGTGACTTAGTTAAGATTCCAACTTTTTTTTTTTCTAACTCATTCTGATTTTTTTTTTTTTTACAAATAGTTTTTTCCAACTTTGGCTCAGGTCATGATCTCACAGTCTGTGGGTTCGAGCCCCACGTCGGGCTCTGTGCTGACAGCTCAGCGCCTGGAGCCTGTTTCAGATTCTGTGTCTCCTTCTCTCTCTGCCCCTCCCCCAGTCACTCTGTCTCTGTCCCTCAAAATAAAATAAAGACATAAAAATTAAAAAAATAAAAATAAACACTTTATTTACTAATGAACTTTTGGAGCATAATCCCTTGGTAAATTAAGGATATCATCTTTAGTAAATTGGTAATATACATAAATGTCACTGTGGAACTTTCTGGTGCTAGAATTAGTACCAGATTTAGCAACTAAATGGATGTAAACTCATAATAATTTAATACTCCTACATTTAAGTTCCTACCTTATGAAATGAAATACATAAATATCCAATCATACCTTCATGAAATGTTAAAATATTTGGAGTAATGTATACTTAGAATAGAAAAGAAAGCCTTCCCACTAGGTAATTTAGACAGATACACTATTCTCAAAAAAAAAAAATAACAAAATAAATAAATTGGAAGCATTTCTTGCTTCGTCATCAATATATTTGTATAGTGTTCCTGCTAGACCATTTCGCTGATAAAGACTCCCTCAGCACAAACAGATTATTCATGGTAGAAACAAGCCATTTTATTTTTTTGGAAGCCACCCTCTGCCCTCCTGATCTGGGAACAGAAAACTACTGCAAAATTCTATCAGAAACAACAGTGTGGAATGAAACATCCTCAGTAGATAAATAAATTGGAGATGCAAGAGTTAATGTTATATGTGACATTCTCTTTGTACTTCATATTGTGGTCAAATTAAATCTTGCATTTAACTTCTTAAAATCATTAGCAACTCTTGTAGCCACTGGGTGACTCAGTCGGTTGAGTGTCTGACTTTGGCTCAGGTCATGATCTCAGGGTTTGTGAGTTCGGCCCTAGTCAGCTCTCTGCTGTCAGTGTGAGGCCCACTTTGGACCCTCCATTCCCCTCTCTCTCTCTCTGCACCTCCCATGCTCACTCTCTCTCAAAAATAAATAAACATCCAAATAAAATAAAATAACATCATTAGCAACTCTGCAGTCATCAAGGAAAACAATACAATAGCAAAAGAGGAAATGGCTTTTGAGGCATTTGTTTTTTAAATATATAGGTATTTACTACTAGAGGCCATTATATAGCTCTGCATATTTTATTATTAACAAGGGATGTGGGGGCGCCTGGGTGGCTTAGTCGGTTAAGCGTCCGACTTTCGCTTAGGTCATGATCTCGCGGTTCGTGGGTTCGAGCCCCGCGTCGGGCTCTGTGCTGACTGCCAGCTCAGAGCCTGGAGCCTGTTTCAGTCTGTGACTCCCTCTCTCTCTGACCCTCCCCTGCTCACGCTGTCTCTCTCTCTCTCTCTCTCTCTCTCTCTCTCTCCTAGAAATAAATAAAACATTAAAAAAAAATTACATTTAAAAAAAAAAAAAACAAGGGATGTGGCACATGCCTATAAACATTCCTGTGAGAGTTTCCAGACATCTTATTCATACTATTTACCACTTGGGTGTTTACGGTGCTCTCTGACATTAAGCACAAGGATCAAAATATCCTCGGGGTATTTATGTAATGGTTTATAATTTCATAGAGTTTCCATTTTCTGCCTCTTTGATTTTGTGCAGTATGCTGCCCTGTGTTCCTCTACCCAAATCTGAACCACCACCTAAAACACACTGCAAATGATTCTTCCATCAAGCTTACCGCAACGTCCCCCGCACTGAATTCCTATGCTCAATCACTATTTGTTTAATAAATGGATGAGTTACCTTGACAATCACTTGGCATCTTTATAAGGCCTTACGTACAATGTCCATTTTCTTTCCTTACGGCCCTCATTCTTTCCAGACATTATTCTAAGCTTATTGGCCCAGTCTTTGTCTTGTATTTCTTAGTGTCTCTCAATAGGAAACAGAGTAAGCACTCAATAAATTTGTTCATTAAAGATTTCTTAAGATTTCATCATATAGCAGTTATTTATTCAAGGTAAAGGAATAGTAATTAAATGCTTTGTGGCGCTTTATTACATTTTTATTGGTTTAATACCTATATTTAATCTATCTGTATTATTTTATTTTATTTTATTTTATTTTATTTTATTTTATTTTATTTTAGAGAGAGAGCGCATGAGCAGAGGAGAGGGGCAGAGGAAGAGAGAGAGAGAGAATCCCAAGCAGGCTCCATGCTGTAAGCACAGAGCCCGACACAAGACTCAATCTCATGACCCAGAGCTGAAATCAAGAGCCAGACGCTCAAATGACTGAGCCACCTAGGTGCCCCAATACCTAATTTTAATAAGCAAGAATAACTTTCAAGATTAGGAATCTATTCTGGTTTCCTCGGATCCATGTAAAAAATTGATAGGTGGAGAAGGAAGTCTTTTGGCTTAATCTGCTTTTATTGTTATGTTTGTTCATAAGCCTTGACTTATTTGGGGTCCATTTACTCATTGAATGGTAGGTGGTGTCTCATTTCTCTATGATACTGTTAAGATACCAAGCAGCCTTACTTGCAAAGTCAATGAAAAGGGGTTGACTTCCATTGCTAGTTTGGCATTAGGTTTTTACCTGAATCACGTTTGTTTTGATTTCTTTCGTAATCTCTACTAACCATTCTTTTTCGTTTCTCAGGCTTACAGTGGCATTATTTGGGGGTTTTTTAGAATTTCTTAAAATTTCCAAACCCAGAGGGGTAACCTCTCTATTTTGTATATCTGGGGGAAAAAAGCTATTATATGCTCATGTTCTTGAAAAATAGTTTCAATGGGTATAGAATATAGACTGAAAGCAATTTTCTTTTATCACTGAAAATATTATGCCATTCTTTTCTAGTTTTTACTGTTGCTGTTGAGACAATTTTAATTGTCTTCTATTGTAGGTCATCTGTCTTTTCTCCAGCTACTTTTAGGATCTTCTCATTATTGTTCTGTTATTTCATGATTGTGCATATATTTGTATAGAGGTCAAGGTTGGACTATCCCAAGATAGGCCACTTGGGCGTGAAGATTATTTTGACCTAAAGGCAATTGATAGTCCGTGGGCTCATAGGAAATTTTGCCCCTCCCTTGACTAACTAGAAGAATCTAATTGGAAGTCTTTCCCAGAATAAGCATTATTGCCAGAGATAAATTTTATCTGAGTGACCCATCCACATGGCAAGGCAAGCAACTAGTTACCAAACATCTACTCTTCTTCATATTGTCCTGTGAAGTGCATCCCTTTCCTCTGAAGTCCCAGACCCCTACCCCCTTCTCCTTAGTTCAGGATAACATGTAAACCTCAGCCCAACTGTCTTTGTAATTTCCATGTCTGTGTGTATTTTCCTCACCCACAATATTAAATCTTATTTTCCCCTGTTAATCATTCTCATGGTAATTTGATTCTTGGTCTGGCTTGAAGAACCTTGAATAGGACAGGAATTCTTGCTCCCTAACAGTTGTGTATTTCTTTGTTATGTCCTGCTTTGGGTTAGTCAGCCCTTCTGGATCTGAGATTTGGTGTCTGTAAATAATTCTGGGAAGTTATCAGTCACTGTGTTGGAATCCTTATTTTTTATTATTTATGTCTAGAAATGTAATTAGGTGTATGATAGTCTCACTATATTCTCCAGATTTTTTAACTTCTTATATATTTTTCTTAAACCCTTTATCTATTAGAGCTATATCTTGGAAATTTTCCTCTGATCTATCTTCCACTTTACTCATTCTTTCATCATGTTGTATAATCAGTCCATTTATTTCTAACTTAAATTATTCATACTTTCTAAAGTTTCTATTTAATCTTTTCAAAAAGTCTGCTTTACTTTAAAAAAAAATCTTGGAGCACCTGGGTATCTCAGTCAGTTAAGCAATTTGACTAACTCTTGATTTTGGCTCAGGTCATGATCTGGAAGTTGTGAGATCCTGCCCTGCATTGGGCTCCACAATGACAGCATGGAGTCTGCTTAAGATTCTCTCTCCCTAAAGATAGTAACTTAAAAAATAGTCTCATGTTTCTTACACTTGCAAGTCTTTTATTTTTCAAAACATAATAAAAGATTCTTATTTCATATTTTGGGTCTGATCAAGACAATATTTGAAGTCTTTCTAGGACTGATCCTATTGTCTATCAATTCTATTGGTTCCCATTCACAATGAATATCTTCCTTAAGTATTCTATGATTTTTTTTCTAGTAAACTCTACCTGTGGAAATCCTTTGGGACCTGGATGGAAGTATATTAAATTCCTCTAAAGGGAATCTCCATTTTCTTTTGTCGATAACTTAGGGTCACTACCAGAATTTAAATTAGTTTCCATTTGAGGTTTTGAACCACAGAGGTTTCATGAATCCAAGCAAAAAAACTAATGTGGGATTTAGCTTGTGGTTACAAATTCGGAGCGTGGGGGATTACTTTTCTCTTCAAACCTGTACCAAGATCAAGATAACTGTGTTTTTTGGGGTTTTGGTTTGGTTCGGTTTTTTGCAGACTACTTCCAAACAATGGATCTATTCTCTACTCCTATTCACAACTATACTGAGTATGTAAACCTTTGGGGTTCCATCTGAGACACCCAACCTTCCGCCAGTCTTAAGTTTTTTATTCTGCTTCTCATGAAAAGTGCAGCCATAAGGGAAGCACATGGTTACTCAGGTTGGCAGATACTCTTAGGGCGAAAACTCACTTTGCTGTTTCTCTTACTTCCTAGAGTTTCCATTTCCTTCATTCTTAGATACTTCACTTTCTTGCTAGCTCATCAATTTAATTTTAAAAATTAAAAATATATATATTTAATCCAGCTTTTTTGTTGCTGCTTTCTTTGGAAGTCTTTTCAAGATTTCTAGTTTACTGGCAGAAATGCAAATAAGCAGCCGTCATTTTTACAAAAACAATAAAGACATTAAAATACATACATGCCTACATACGTATGCGTATTTCTAAAAGGTTATCAGTGATCTTAATACAATTTACAATCTACCACTAATCTACAATGCTACTTTCTCGTGCTCTAATTTTTCACATGTATATGAGTTCAGTGCTGGAATGTTTCATCGATCTTTTGGTTAATTCACATAACAGCCCCAAATTCTTTAAATTACTGTAACTCTAATATATGTTTTGATAACTGGTAAGACTAGTTCTCCCTTGCTACCCTTCATTTTCAGAATTTTTCTGAATCTTTTTATATGTTTATTTTTCCAGATGAAATCTTGTTATTTTGGTGAACACAACACTGCATTTACGAATAAACTAAGTAAAAATGGCTTATTTTCAATGTTAAATCTTCCTTTCCATAACTGAAGCATGTCTTTCCATTTATTCAAGATTTCTTTTATATCTTTAAAAAAGAGTTATATATTCTCCTAAGTGATGTGTATTAAGCATAATACAGGTTATATTTCCATTTAAGAGAATATCATTAAAATTTCTCTGCAGCATTATGATTTATCTGATGAATGTTCCAAACTGGTTTATCAAAGGCACCTGGGTGGCTCAGTGGCTTAAGCAACTGACCCTTGATTTTGGCTCAGGTCATGATCTCAGGGCTCATGGGTTTGAGCCCTGTGTCAGGCTCTGTGCTAACAGCTCAGAGCCCGAAGCCTGCTTCAGATTCTGTGTCTCTGTCTCTCTCTGCCCCTCCCCTGCTCATGCTCTGTCTGTCTGTCAGTCTTTCTCTCTCAAAAATAAACAAAAAAAATTTTTTAATTCAAATTGGTTTATCAAATGGTTATTCCAATGTTCCAATTTATATAATATTCCACAGTTTGGAAGAATTTAAGTTGTTTCAATTTTTAATCATTATTAATATGCCATTATCAATGATGTTATAATAAATATCTTTGTTTACAAATCTTTGTCACATTTCAGAATATTTTCTTCAACTAGGGACCTAGAAAGAAGATACCATTTCAAAATTTTACAGTTTTTTTTTTTTAATTTATTTTTAGAGAGACATAGAGAGCAAACAGGAGAAGGGCAGAGAGAAAGAGAGAGTATCCCAAGAAGGCTCTGCCAGTGCAGAGCCCAACGCCGGGCTCAAACTCACAAACCATGAGATCATGAGCTGAACTGAAATCAAGAGTTGGACACCCAACCAACTGAGCCACCCAGGTGCCTCATATTAATTAAATGTTAATACATTAAGAAATTATTTTCTAAAAAGGCAGAACTAATATTGTATTCACACAAGAAACATTGTGCATAGGAGAGAATGGGGAAGGTGGGGAGGGAAAAGCAAAGAACCTGAGTGTGTGTGCGCATTCCGTACTGGCCTCTGAGCACATCTTGGCCAGCAGTGCATATTCTTACTTTTTTTTCATCTTTGCTGGTTCAAAATGTTAAAAATGGCCTGGTATTCTAATTTCCACAACTGTTTATTGTGCTGAAGATTGTTTTTTAAATATTTTTGTAGAAGTTGTATTTGCATTAGTCAACTAGAGTGAGACAGCCTCCAGCTCGCCTTGGAGTCTCTGGCTGGTGAGAACTGAGAGAAACATCAACCCTGAAAACCCGGTCCCTGCAAGCAAGAGATCCCGGCCACTCCCCTCACTCCCCTGCAGGTTAAGAAGGAAAAGGAAGGTAACAGGAGACTGAGCATTTTTAGGTGTTCAGCCAAATGAGAGCTTAAAGGACTGTTTAATTATAGAATGGGAATAAGTTTAAACGGGATCAGATATTTCATGAATTTGTTTATCTCCTGACAGCAATGCCCTCACCGGGTCTGTGTGACTCTTGCAATGCTGCTCTAGATGTAATGACATAATGTTCTTTCGTATTCTATTTTTTTTATTCTGCCCTTCTGACTATGACAAGAAGGTAGAAAGATTAGAAAGTCCAGCAAAGAATGAAGGAGCAGGGGAAAAAAGTATCCTTAATTGTTCAAAATATGTTCATAATGGTAGATAACCACTACTAACAATTTAACAAATTTATTTAATCTTTTTCTTTTTTGCTATGCATTAATAAAACATTTAGTTTTGGGGTGCCTGGGTGGCTCAGTCAGTGAAGTGTCTGACTTCGGCTCATGATCTCGCAGTTTGTGGGTTCGAGCCCCAGGTAGGGCTCTGTGCTGACAGCTCAGAGCCTGGAGCCTGTTTCAGATTCTGTGTCTCCCTCTCTCTCTGCCCCTCCCCCGCTCATGCTCTGTCTCTCTCTGTCTCAAAAATAAATAAACTACAAAAAAAAATTTTTAAACATTTAGTTTTATGTTCTGGATTTTATATTCTGATTTTTCTTACTTGAGTATTTTCAAAATTTCCTTTTAAACTTAATTTTAATGGCTATGTGATATCAAATCACATGAATGTATGAAAAATTATTTAACAAAATACTTTCTGATTCTTTCAGGTCTTACAACATCAAAAATAGTGTCACAGTGAACAGGTTTGAATATTAAACTATATCTGCAGTTTGCCTTATATATGTATGAAAGGGTCCTAAGGGATATCAATGCACGAATTGATAAAACTGGTTTTTATTGCTCTTTAAACATGTAGCTGGATTCTTTCTCAGGTGGATTTTAACAATCTATAATCACATCAACAAAGCCCTTCTATTCCTAACATCTCAAGATCCATTTATAATGTGATTACTTATATAATGGAGCATCTTCTGGAGATTTAAAAAAATGCAATTAAAAAAACTTTTAAACATTTTCTACCTTCTGTAGGAAAACTTGAATTTGCCTTTAGAGCTTGGTATCCCTTATTTCTAAAGGATAATCTTGTGGCCTGTAGGTGGCCTGGATGCTAAGTTGAAAGCTAACGGACCTTCCAGTGAGGTCTGATATGATGCGATGGCCAAGGTTGCGTTGGGGGTGGGTCAGGTGCCTCATTCCCAGGGCAGAGATAGACATAGCTGTGCCTAGCAAGTAGATTTATAAAGTCTGTAAGTCTTTATAGACTGGAGTCTGGAGTATAGACCAACATGCTCTGGGAAGGAACAGTTCAAAAAGTTAATCATGACTTCACCATCTAAGGACTCAGCACTTCTTAATCTCAGAGCCATTTTTATCCAAGCATTTTACAGATCTGTCGTTACCAAGAATTTGCAAACTTGAAGCTCCACAAATGCAAAGGGTACAATTTACTTGAGACAGAGCAAAATTAGAAGTGGCTGTTCAAGCCCAGCGAACAGAAGGGAGTTTATATCTGTGTTTTATGTATTAATCATGACATTTGCAAAAGGGAAGTTCCCTATGTTAGGGACAGGGAAGAGGATGGCCGAATGGATCTGATGTGGCTGATTTTCAGGGTAGATGTGATAGAAAGACAAGGAAGAGAAAGTGTGTGCTGGCAAGGGAGTAATTAAAACAATGTACCAAGGAGTCAGGGCTAGATAAGAAGGTAAAGCTGGGTGGAGGATTACAGATGTGTTTCAAGAGAAAGAACAGGGCATTAGAGGTCTCTGTAAAGATCACTGAGAGAGGCAGAGGAAAAGTGGAGTTGGGAGGTAGAGAATTAGAAATTAGGGCTGATGAGAGAGAGAGAGAAGAGACAGAGAGAGAGAGAGACTGAAAGTCAAGATTCTAGAAGAAGTGATGTCATTCAGCATTGGAGTTTCTAATAAATCTCGGGCACCATGTTTGGCCCTGGGGATTAAAATATGTATGAGACCCAGTCCCACTTTTCAGCTGTTCATTAGTACGTGGAAGAAGACAGATCTAGTAAACTGATCATGTCAATACAAAGAGGCAATGGTCACGTAGGTGTAAGCCCAGGACAACGACGGAGTGGGAACATTTACAGATATGCAGAAGCAGGAGAAGGCGGAAGTTCATAGACAGTGGGATCAGATGAGTTTTCCCAGAAGAGGAACTACCTCATATGAGTCTTTAATGAAGACTTGAAAGTAGACACGCCAGGAAATGCAAGAGGAAAGGTCCCAACTTCCTGCAGCTCCACGGCACCTCTCTGCTCCCGTGAGTCCTGCACTTCCAACGCACAAATGTCTCCCTCCCTTTGGATATCGTTGCCTACAGGTATTATTCCCAGCTTTGCCTCGCACCTCCTGTTCCCAGTCAAAAGCTCCCTCTCACTTTGATCGTATCTCTACTCTCTGCTTATAGTTCTGGAACATCTTTGTTTCCAGCTACACTGTCACCAGGGCTTCAGGCTCTTGCCAGAGGTCTGAGCTGGGCCACTGTCTCACATCATTTGAGAAGACAAGTCAGGGAGCAACTGCAGGGTAGATCAGCACCAAACTGCTGAAGCTTTAGGAAGTGCTGAAAACTGGAAGAGAGAGAGCTTCATGTTTTAGAGAGGTAACTTCAGGTGCAGTGTGGAGAATAGATTGAAGGTGAGCAAGACTCAGAAGTAGGGATGTGGCGGGGCGCCTGGGTGGCTTAGTCGGTTAAGCGTCCGACTTCGACTCAGGTCATGATCTCACAGTTCGTGGGTTCGAGCCCCGCGTCAGGCTCTGTGCTGACAGCTCAGAGCCTAGAGCCTGCTTCAGATTCTGTGTCTCCCTCTCTCTGCCCCTCCCCTGCTCACACTCAGTCTCTCTCTCTCTCTCTCTCTCTCTTTCAGAAATAAATAATAAAAACATTAAAAAAAAAAGAAGTAGGGACGTGGCCAGATGGTGACTGCGGTAAGAACAAGACATGAGACAACGAAATATGAGCACGGAGTGTGACCACAGGGAAATGTTTTGGAGATTACATCAGTAGGCTTGGAGATGGGTTTGATATGGGATTTGAAAACAAATTAAGGATGAAGCTCAATGTTCTCATCTGAATAGTTGGGTAAAATCATGGTGCCACAACCTAAGGTGGAAACGCTAAGAAAAAGGTGAGTTCAGTCTTGATGTCACTGAATCAAAGGTGTTTGTGGGCCATCTATCCAAGGGTATATCCAAAAGGCAGTAGTTACAACAGGCCAAAGTCACTCTCTCCTCAAAGCTATTCAAGAGCTTGCCATTTCTCTTATAGGAAACCCCACCTGCTTGCCCTGTGCTGCAAAACCCAGCCACCTCCCTAACCTTGTCTCCCGTATGCTCCACTCCTCTCCAGCCCTTTGGTCATCTTGCCGTCTTTTTCTCAACTTGTTCTATTAGAGTTCTCCAGAAAAGTGGAACCAGTAAGGTGTGTGTGTGTGTGTGTGTGTGTGTGTGTGTGTGTGTGTGTAGAAAGAGATTTTAGGAACTGACAGAAGCGATTATGGAAGCTGGAGAGTAGAGACATAAGGAAAAGCCAGTGTTGCAGTTGAAGTCTGAAGGTCATCTACTGCAGATTTCCCTTTTGCCCGGGGACATCAGGCTTTTTGTTCTATTCAAGCCTTCATCTGATTACGCAAGGCCCTCCATAATGTGGATCTGCTTTACTCAAATTCCACCGACCTAAATGTTAATCTTCCCAGAAAAGGCCCTCACGGAATCATGCAGAACAATGTTTAACTAAATACCTGGGCCAAATTGACACATTAAATTAGCCGCCATACTTGACTCAGGATCTTAGCACTGGCTATTCCCTCTGCCTGGAATACTCTTCCCCCAAATGTGAGACCTATTGGGACTATACTATTTAAAACAGCAACATGGGGCACCTGGGTGGCTTAGTCGGTTAAGCGTCCGACTTTTGCTTAGGTCATGATCTCGCGGTTCGTGGGTTCGAGCCCCGCGTCGGGCTCTGTGCTGACTGCCAGCTCAGAGCCTGGAGCCTGTTTCAGTCTGTGACTCTCCCTCTCTCTGACCCTCCCCTGCTCACGCTGTCTCCCTCTCTCTCTCTCTCTCTCCTAGAAATAAATAAAAATATTTTAAAAATAAATAAATAAATAAAACAGCAACTTGCCCCCCAACTCCCTTGCTTGGGTCCCTTTTGCTTGTTCTAATTTTCCCTTTGCATTTCTTACTTTCTCACCCTGCAGCACACCATATAATGTATTTATTTATTGCTTTATTGTGCTTACTGTTTATTTGTGACTCAACCCCCTCCCCCCAGCTCGGCTGCAAACTCTGCAAGGGTATGGGTATTTGCCTGTTTTGCTCACTGCTTAGAGCAGTGCCTGACACACAGTATGTGCTGAAATAAATATTTATTGAGTGAATGAAAATTGAAACTGTTTCTTAAATAATGGCTCTAAATTATGCATGGATTTTATCATGGCTTTTCTTAACTCTTGAGTAAACTTCAGAAGTTACTATCTCTCACTATGAAAACCTCATCTGAAGTTCAATGATTTCTTGACCTTTTCTTGTTTATTTTCTTTACTATATTCATGAAATTAAATTGCATAAGTTTCATTTTCTCTGGTGATGCACCATCTTTTGGCTAAGAGACCAAAGTTGAAAGCATCAATAATACATAATTTTAATATCATGTACCTCGATGTGAGACAATAAGAACACTTCATCTTTGGGGTATTCTTCCCCACAACTCATCTTCCCTGGTCTCATCTTGAGAAAACGTTAAATACAAATTGATAGATATTCTACAAAATACAGGACCAGTACCCTTCAAAATTGTCAAAGTCATGAGAAACAAAGATTAAGAAATTGTTACAGACTAAAGAACTAAGGAGACATAAAGGCTAAATGCAATGTGGTATTCTGGACAGAAAAAAGACGTGGAAAAACTGGAGATCCCTGAATAAAGTCAGCACTTTTTTCTTTTACGTTAATTTATTTATTTTGAGAGAGAGATAGCACACAAGCAGGGGATGGGAAGAGAAAGAGAGAGAGAGAGAGAGAAAGAATCCCAAGCAGATTCCACACTGTCAGTGTGGAGCCCAATGTGGGCTTCACATGCATGAACCATGAGATCATGACCTAAGTCGAAATCAAGAGTCAAACATTCAATCAATGTTATTAGGTGCCCCTAATAAGATTATCTTTATCTATTCACCTATACTTTAATACATCCCTCTATTTGTGTATTGAAGTGGAGAGATACTTAAAATAATGATCACTCAGTGTTAAAACTTTATTATTTAATGGTGGGCCTTTTACTTTATTGCTTTTCTTTGTACTTTTCTCAATTGCTTACTATTTAAAATTATTTTAGGTCAACAATAATAGAAACAACTTAGCGTGTAATGAACACTTACTATGAACCAGAATTTATAGGATTAGAATTTCATAACTTATCCTCAATCCTCACAATAACCTGTGAGATGAGTATGTTTAATGTTGTTATTAGAATTTAACTTCCTAAGTTACATACATTATAGCAGTAAAACTCAAAGCTTGACAAGGTGTTCTATGAAAATGGAAGTCTCTTCTCATGTATGTATCCAATTTTTTGCACTTCCCAAAAGCAGCCATTTTAAACTTTTAGCTGTTTCTTTTCGTATTTATCTACATATTTTTTCCTTCTAAACATGTGTAAGCAGGTAATTATTTTTTTAAGTTTATTTATTAATTGTAAGAGAGAGGAAGACAGAGAGCAGGGGAAGGGCAGAGAGAGAGGGTGAGAGAGATTCCCAAGCAGACTCCACACTTTTGGTACAGAGCCTGACGCAGGCCTCGAACTCACAAACCGTGAGATCACGACCTGAGCAGAAATCAAGAGTTGGAAGCTTAACCAATGGAGCCACCCAGGAGCCCCATTATACAGGTAATTCTGAACTTTTAGTTTTAGATGACATCTCTTGACTTTCTACTATGGAAGCTGAGTATATAGATCTTTCAAGCTTCTCCCCCTTTTAACTGCACATCTAACTTTATTAGGTCAATATTGTGTGTTTGCATATTATGTCCATGTAAATATAATTCCCAGGTAAGCCATGATTATTACCTTCCTGGGATAATTTATTTTTTTCCCCTGGAGTTAATAATTGTTTCTTTTTCCTCTTCTTCTTCCTGCCTAGAATTTCAACTAATCTTATTTAACTTTATCTAAACCCTAATGTTATGGGTACCCATCACCTCCAATTCCAGCCTTTCTTCCATGAAGCACCATGCTCTTGGCCTCCCCTAGGTCATAGATTTCACTCGACTTGGTTCGACTAAGTCAGTTGACACTGGTCAATTTGTTTCCTAGACTCCAAAGGGTTTTTTTTTTTTTTTTTGCCCAGTTTTCACTTTAAATAATAAGCCATGTCATTTTTATGAAGACAAATTATTTAGTTAAGAAGAAGCCCTAAATATTTTCCTGTAAGCCTCTAATCATTAAAGTCAAGTTTCTGAGCATATCATTGGAGACCCCTTGTGAATTGGTCCTCTCTTTCCACGGCCTCATCTACCACCTAAATAGGGCCTCTGGAAGAAGAAGTCATGGGCCAGGATCTTTTGGATGACTCATGCTATAGCCGCCCCTAATTTCTCTGTGCCTCATTGTTTTCCTTTTTGTAAAGTAGGAACCATGGCATTTATCTCATTGACTGTGTCTAATCAGCCCAGGCCAAGAAATCCCATGCTACATTGTGAAAAGGAGACTTTTTAGAAAAAAGCTTCTGCAGAAACACTAACGTATTGTCATCTGGGTAACTTACCTTCGAAGGCTTATCTCCATGAGCCATATCTCCAGTTCTGTGTACTGACATAAGCACTTCATTACTCACTGCGGGTAAAGTTGAATGGCCAATTCCTCACCCACTCTATTAAAACAAAAGGGACCTAAAAAGAAAAGGCAAGGGACAGAGCATAGACTGTCAAACTGCAGAGTCTCATGTGTTTCTACATCCTTTCTAGCTTCATGAAAGCGGAGATTCAGAAGGTGAGGGCCTCTCAAACATTTTGAATGAATCCAAAAGAACCAGTCAAATGAACGCCGCTCAATTCTTAGAAGGCAAAAGTTGCTCTCTAGCTATGGAATAAGTTTATTACTGTTTGAACTCGTGTGTTTATAATGTGATTAAACAGGAAGGATCTGGAAGCTGAGATCTCCATGGACTTAAATGTCAATATAAACCCTGCACCCAGTAAGCTCGCTGGACCCAGTTGTGGTGACAAAACTAACATTAAGCCCTGTTGGGATAATGTTTTGAGAATATTAAACAGTTTTTTTTTAATTTTCCTTATTGATCATCTTCTCCAGTACCCTACTGTCAGTCATGCCGTGCCCGATGCTACCCCAGGGAAGAAGGTACAAACTATAAGAAAATTCCATAAAATGGGAAGGATGTGATAGAGGTCAACATACTTCAAAATTGGGGGGGGGGGGAACAGAAGCCCTTTGCAGTGGGAGAGGGATGGAGGAAATGAGGCAAAAGGTCAGAAACCAGTGTCCTTTTCCTCATTCATCCGCTAGTCCCCTCTCTCCATGTTCCCTCCTTGTCCATTCAAATTGCCTCTTCCTGGAGTCAATCCTTTACTCACTCTTTCAACAAGGATTGGGAAGAGGTAGATTGTCTCTGCATTATTTTACTCTTCCAACTGAATAATAATTTAGTTGGGTATGGAACTTTGGTTAACAGTTTTGAAAGCCCTGTTCTGTTGACTCTAAACTCAATGAGTCCAGGGGTGCCCAGGGTGGCTCAGTCGGTTAAGCGTCTGACTTCGGCTCAGGTCATGATCTCACGGTTCATGAGTTTGAGCCCCGCATCGGGCTTTGTGCTGACAGCTCAGAGCCTGGAACCTGCTTCCAATTCTGTGTCTCTCTCCTCTTTCACTCCCTTACTCATACTCTGTCTCTCAAAAATAAACATAAATTTTTTTTTAATTTGATGAGTTCTGTTGAAGTCTCTTGTCATTTTTAACCAACGGTCTCTTTGAGAGTAATTTTTTAAAATCTCTGGCTCTCTTAATATGTTCTTTTTATTTGAGGTGTTCTGTAATCCTTTATTCTGAACATTCAGGTTTTTTTGCTAATTCAAGAAAATTCTCAGCCATTATGTTTTGAAATATTGCCATGTTTTCTCTGTCCACTCTTTCCTTTGGAAAGTCCTACTACACACAAGACATCTTCCTTCTTTCTTTCATGTCTCTTAAACTCTCTTTTATATATTCTGTACCTTAAACTCCTTGAAATTCATATTCTGTGTATGTTTCTATATTTTAGATCATGAATTCCCCATTTAAGGAATTAAGTTTTCAAGTTACAACTCAATTTTTGTTTTTATTTTTAGGAGTTCTACTTTTTAAAGCCTGTTTTTCCAGAATCTCATTTTTTTTATACTTTGCATTCTTTATCTCTTAAATTCTTTTACATGTATGTATTTTATAGTGCTGTAAGCTCAAGTTTTGAGAATGCATATACCTACTCTTTATTGAATCTGATGTCTTTCACACGTTGTGAATTGTGTTCCCTTTTGTTTTGTAATTTTCAAAACACGGGTTTATCTTCAATGGGGATTTTTTTTTTTCTGTACAACCTTGGATTTGAAGAGTCATCCAAGGTAGCTTATTTGTTTATTTACTATTTGGTTTTTGTTTTTCTCTGGGTTGCTGAGTGGTACTGTCACCAATGGGGACACATTTTTATATTAACTTTTTGACGTGGGCCAGAGAGGGCAAGGTGGGTTTTCCTGGACCATGCAGGAAGTTTCAAATCCACAAACAGAATAAACTTGGGTTTTTTATTTCTTGTGGGTTTTTTTTTTCTTCATACCTAAAGACCTAGGAATTGACAAATTTAAGTCTCCCTGGGGACAGTGGGGAGAGTTCTTCTCATCTTTCCCTCTTGATACAGAGACACTTTCAAGATTTCATGACCATTAATGCAATAGTAAATATGCAATAAAAATTTTTCTAAAAACAATGTGTTTTTAAATTTTTTACTGTTGAACTGGGGGACACACTATTAAATTGAATGTTTCATTGAAGTAATACATTACCAGATTTATAATATCTAGTTCATTGTTTTTTTTTTCAGCAAAATCCCATTATTTCATTAAGAAGATGTTGATAAATTGAATTTTTGTATTTTTTAGTTTTCTTTTTATTTTATGTTTAGGGTTTTTAAAAATATTTATTTATTTGGAGAGAGAGGGAAAGAGCATGCAAGCAGGGAAGGGGCAGAGAGAGAGAGAATCCCAAGCAGGTTCCATGCTGTCAGCATGGCAGCCTGACGCGGGGCTCAAACTCACAAACTGTGAGATCATGACCCGAGCCAAATTCAAAAGTCGGACTTAACTGACTGAACCACTCAGGCACCTCTCATCTAGCTCTTACCGAGGTTGGATTCATATACCCATCAGATTTTACGTTACTAGTAGATCAAATCTTCCTCCCCCCCAAGGGATATGTCCCAAGAAATCTGGGTCTTTTATAATCAGAGAGTTTCCTCTAAGAGAGTAGAGGTGCTTTGGTTTCTCAATCGCTGGTCAAAAGGACAGAGGAAAACTAACCAAAGGGTAGAAGAATTTTCCCAAGAAGATGGGAGTTCCAGCTCCTTCCCTCCACCACAAACCTCAAAGATGGTCTTACCACATTTGTGGCTTTCCATTCCAGTTGTTTTTTATAAGTTTATTTATTTATTTTGAGAGAGAGGAAGAGTGGGGGAGGAGCAAAGAGAGAGAGAATTCTAAGCAGACTCTGCGCTGTCAGCATGGAGCCTAACTCGAGGCTCAGTTCCACAAACTATGAGATCATGACCTGAGCCAAAATCAAGAGTTGGATGCCTAACCAACTGAGTCAACCAGGCGCCCCTCCACTCCTATTCTTTTTTTTTTTTTTTTTTTTTAATTTATTGTCAAGTTAGCTAACATACAGTGTACCTTGGCTTCAGGAGTAAATTCCCATGATTCATCATTTAAATACAATACCCAGTGCTCATCCCCACAAGTGCCCCCTTCTCAATGCCCATTATCCACTTCCCTCACCCCCTCACCTCCATCAACCCTCAGTTTGTTCTCTGTGTTTTAGAGTCTCTTGGTTTGCCTCCCTCTCTGTTTGTAATTTATTTCTCCTTCCTTTCCAGAACATATCTCTGTTAACAAGTTTCTCAAATTCCATATATGAGTGAAATCATATGATATTTGTCTTTCTTTGACTGACTTATTTCACCTAGCATAATACCCTCCAGTTCCATCCACATTGTTGCAAATGGCAAGATTTCATTCTTTTTCATCATTGAGTAGTATTCCAATATATATCTTCTTTGTCCATTCATTAGTTGATGGACATTTGGACTCTTTCCATAATTTGGCTATTGTTGATAGTGCTGCTATAAACATTGGAGTACATGTGCCCCTATGAATCAGCATATTCATGGATACTATGAATCATGTAAGTTTTGGATAAATTCTCAAGAGTGCTATTGCTGTGTCATAGGGTAATTCTACTTTTAATTTTTTGAGAAACCTCCACACTATTTTCCAGAGTGGCTGTACCAGTTTGCATTCCCACCAACAGTGCAAGAATGTTCCCCTTTCTCCCCATCCTCACCAATATCTTTTATTTCCTGTTCTTTTAGCCACTCTGACCAGTATGAGGTGGTATCTCAATATGGTTTTGATTTGTATTTCCCTGATGATGAGTGTCTTTTGATGTGTCTGTTAGGCATCTGGATGTCTTCTTTGGAAAAATGTCCATTCATGTCTTCTGCCCATTTCTTCACTGGATTATTTGTTTCTCAGGTGATGAGTTTGTTAAATTCTTTAAGATTTTTTTTATACTAACCCTTTATCTGATATGTCATTTGAAAATATCTTCTCCCATTCCGTGGGTTAACTTTTAGTTTTGTTGATTGTTTCCTTCGCTGTGCAGTCGTTTTTATATTGATGAAGTCCCAATAGGTCAATTTTGCTTTTATTTCCCTTACCTTTGGAGACATGTCAAGTAAGAGTTGCTGCAGCCGAGGTCAAACAGGTTGCTGCCTGTTTTCCCTATAGGATTTTGTTGTTTTCCTATCTCACATTTAGTTCTTCCATCCATTTTGAATTTACTTTTGTGGGTGGCATAAGAAAGTGGACTAGTTTCATTCTTCTGCATGTTGCTGCCTAGTTCTCCCAGCACCATTTGCTAAAGAGACTGTCTTTTTCCATTGGACACTTTTTCCTGTTTGTTGAAGATTAGTTGACCACGTATTTGTGGGTCCATTTCTGAGTTCTCTATTCTATTCCATTCGTCTATGTGTCTGTTTTTGTGCCAACACCATACTGTCTTGATGATGACAGCTTTGTAATACAGGGTAAAGTCTGGGATTGTGATGCCTTCAGCTTTGGTTTTCTTTTTCAACATTATTTTGGCTAGTCAGGGTCTTTTGTGGTTCCATACAAATTCTAGGATTGTTTGTTCTAGCTTTATGAAGTACTGTTTTGACTGGGATTGCACTGAATGTGTACATGGCTTTGGGTACTGTCGACAATATTTGTTCTTCCAATCCATGAGCACTTCCATTCCTATTCATAAACCAATGTTGCATGAAGACTTCTACTACTGTCATAAATGACACTCTAGTGAAAGCCAAAACATTCACAGGATTACAAAGTTCAAGATTAGGACAGCTTCCTACATGGAGAGGCCATTAAGACTCAGGCTATTTTTATCAAAATTCATTTACTACTCAGGTTCAGAGAGAGTGAAGCTCATGTTTACACCATACCTATCTAGCAGAACAAGCTAACTTTTAATAACAGTGACTGTTAAAAAACTGTTCTATTTAAGTAGAATCTTAATTAGTGAATAAAATAAAGACAGTCTATGAACAATAGATTTTCAACAGAAAATTAAAAAGGACAGCTAACAAAAAGTTGTCAGAGAGTATTCCTAAAAAATATATGAAGACTGCCAAGATTGGGTGAGAGGGGAAGAATACATCTATGTATATATGTAGATCTATAAGTTCTACATAAATCATGGACATATCTCTCTCTCTCTCTCTCTCTCTCTCTATATATATATATATATATATAGCTTTTGACTTAAAATATACAGAGAAAAAAATGTTTGCAGGCACTTTTTAGAAAGAACACTTTGGAAGGGACATCTTACACAGCATGAAGAATTAAAAATTGCCAGATGAAATTTACTTATCATTTTCAGGCAGCATCATTATATATTTTTTTAATTTTTAAAACGTTTTTTATTTATTTGTGTGTGAGAGAGAGACAGTGTGAGTAGGGGAGGGTCAGAGAGAGAGGGAGATACAGAATCTGAAGCAGGCTCCAGGCTCTGAGCTGGCTGTCAGCACAGAGCCCAACGCGGGGCTCAAACCCACGAACCGTGAGATCATGACCTGAGCAGAAGTCGCGCTTAACCGACTGAGCCACCCAGGCACCCCAACATCATTATATATTTACATTAGATGCCAGAGTGACAGTAGATTCAGATCTGGAGTCCAGGTATAAAGATGATAATAATAATTTTTCAAAGACCAGCCGCAGGCAGTCAAGAGAAATAGACAGTATGAAATGAGGAGATTTTGCAAAAGGCTGCTGCAGACACGACTCATATTTATCACAAGAAATGACTACTATTTTTTAAAGTTTATTTATTTATTTATTTTGAGAGAGAGAAAGAGAGGGAGAGAGAGAGAGAGGCAGAGAAAGAATCCCAAACAGGCTCCGCCCCATCAGCATGGAGCCAGGTGTGAGGCTCGAACTCATGAACCGTGAGATCACGACCTGAGCCGAAGCCAAGAGTCAGATGCCTAACTGAGTGAGTCACTCAGGCACCCATCTACTATATTTTATGTTACCAATTTTATTTATATGGGGGGAGATAGAGAATAGAGGACAGAACACAATGCAATTCATTTCTAAAATTCAAGTCCTTTTATAAGTTTTTTCATTTGATTCTGGATAAAACTTGAGTTGTAGGAGGTTGATTTTAAATTTTCCCAGAAACTTCAGTGAAAACTGGTTTTTATTATATCTGTGCAATGTAAATCTTTTCCATTCAGGATTCCTGTGTTCAGCAGCTCAGTGGAAACAGTCATAATTTTAGATTTCTGTTTGAGAATATTCCCTTAAGAATACTCTAGAAAAATAAGCGTATTTGGCAGAAATATTTCTTATTGGTACAGGGGTCTTTCCCCCTCCAGAATGGATCACTAATTGCAAAAGCGAGCATGTAGGCATGTGCGCGCATGCTCACACACACACACACACACACACACACACACACACCACCTGACCTCTAAAATCCCAATTAAGTGCCTCCTTATTTTGCCTAAAAATTAAAACACATGTGAATTTTTTAAAAGTAATTCTCCTGTGATTTTTTTTCATTTTATTAATAACTCCAGCAAATCATACATTCAAGTTAAAAATTAAGTCTTCTTGTGCCACTGGAGCTTTCAGGAGGTGAGGAAAGAGAGGGGTGGGGTACAGCTCGTAGGAGTCTCTGATGGATCAGACCCATACAATCACGTCCTAAGCATCTTGCTCAAGTGGTTTGGGTAGCTTTTGCTTCAAATGACTTTCTTTTTCAATTTTCCCCAAAGTCTCCCAAAAATTCATTAATTATTCCCCAATCAAATACAATCCCAAAGCATTTTAACCTGTCCACAACCTCTCTGGTGTACATCTGGTGTCAATAGAAAATACAGAACAGAGACAGAAGAAAGACTTTGTCTCATCTCCACCTTTGCAAGGTGACTCAGCTTTTCATGAACACAAACCGTACCTGCATCTCCTGGTCCAGCAAGGCTGTAGTAAACACAAAAGCTTCCACCTCTTTCTGAACCACTGAAATATCCCTAAACTAGACCTTAGTCATCTTCCATCTCAGTCCCTTCTTTTCCTCTTCCCTCCACCTACCTTTGTCCCCAAACAGGATATTCCATTAACAAACACCACTCTTCTTTTTTTTTTTTTTTAATGTTTATTTATTTCTAGGAGACAGAGAGAGAGACAGCGTGAGCAGGGGAGGGTCAGAGAGAGAGGGAGTCACAGACTGAAACAGGCTCCAGGCTCTGAGCTGGCAGTCAGCACAGAGCCCGACGCGGGGCTCGAACCCACAAACCGTGAGATCATGACCTAAGCTGAAGTCGGACGCTTAACCGACTAAGCCACCCAGGCACCCCAACAAACACCACTCTTAACAGTGTTGAGAGGGGTGCCTGGGTGGCTTAGTCGGTTAAGCGTCTGACTTCAGCTTAGGTCATGATCTCACGGTACCTGGGTTCGAGCCCCGCGTCGGGCTCTGTGCTGACGGCTAGCTTGGAGCCTGGAGCCTGCTTCAGATTCTGTGTCTTCCTTTCTCTGACCCTCCCCTGCTCACGCTGTTTCTCTCTCTCTCTCTCAGAAATAAATAAAAAGCATTTTTAAAAAACAGTCTTGAGAGGGAGGAACCTGGGCAAAGAGACCAAAGGTTTATTTCCTTCCTCACGTAATGGTGTTGGTGGGATCTATCTGTTAACACACACTAAATTGTGCTTATGAAGGAAGACGCTGGGGATCATGAAAAAACTTGGGTGGTGCAGACTGGATCTAAGAGTTTGAAAACTCCAAAATAGCTCTTGGTCACAGCCTCACAATGCTTCTTTTTTTTTTAATACTACACATTTATTTTAACATTAAAGAAAAAACCGATTGTCTTAGGATTTCTTGTTCCAAAATGAGAAAGTATTTTGCTTGAGGTCAGTGTCCACTTAAGAGGGACCTGGATTAACACTGAAAGTTCCAACTTTGCTCGTTAGAACACCTCCTACCTTGACTCACTTCACATTTTCTACTCCTCTGCCACCTTGTAAAGTCTTAAAGGTCAGTGACTATGATCCTGAGCATTACACTGAGTAGATGTTCATAGAATAATTTAGGGATAGAGGGTGTCATGCTATCCTTAACTCAGCCCCCTGGCTCAGGATAGCACCCCAGTGCCCTGGAATGTGATCAAACTATCCAAGTATCATGGCGATGTTGACCGAAGCAGAAAGGAAACAGATCTTTCAGGAGAAACCAGGAGGTCTTCTCGTTAGTCAACACACAGAAGACAGGTGATGACTCATATAATCCCAACAAGACGATCGTTAGGCAACAGGATTTAAAGTCAAGCAGCAATGTGAGTGAGTCAGAAGAGTCGTGTTTTCAGTTTGAACATGCAGGTTGTTTTGCTCATCAGTGAAATAATGGGCAGTATACCCTAAGTACAGACACAAACAAAAGGCTCGGATTATTTGCTGTCTTCATTTAAACTCTTTATGCACAAAATTATTTTAGTTTTGAAACTATGAAGGAAAGCAAACAAATCATATATATTACTTCAGTTTCATAAGTCTTTTGTATGCATTCCTAGGAGTTAATACTTATTTCCAAATTAAATAACCATTCCAGGGACACCTGAGTGGCTCATTCAGTTAAGCATCCGACTCTTGATTTCAGCTCAGGTCATGATCTCACAGTTCATGAGTTCGACCCCACATCAGGCTCTGCACTGACAGTACGGAATCTGCTTGGGATTCTCTCTCTCCCTCTCCCTCTATCCCTTTTCCACTCATGCATGTGTGTGCTCTCTCTCTCAAAATAAATAAATAAACATTTTTAAAAAATAATCATTCCAAAAACACATATTAAATTATTGTGGATACTATTTGAAGTGAGGATAGGACACTACAGTTTTCCCACAGGAAAGCTTCTTCTAACTTAATCAGCATAACATATCCTCTTGAGATAATGTGAATTCTGTTAAATTTTAAGCAATAAAATTGATAAAACATTATCACAATATTAAAGGAGAATCTTAGCAAAAGGGGGAAGCTTAGAATCTCATTCATATGTTACTATAAGTTAAAACAAAATTTTTCTCTTGGCTTTTGGTAAGAAAGAGACAGGTCACTTCTCTTTCTTAAAAGCATTTTCAACCTCTTTGGCCAGCCCTCGGCATGACTAGGCTTTCTCTGGAGGTGAACAACCTTAGCAATTTTGGCTTCCGATGAAGTGCCTTCTGCACAGAATACATTTGGTGAACGAATAAGTGAATGAATTAATACAGTTCTCAATTTTGAAATGCTGGGCTTACGGTAATTCCTCATGTAGACTTATTGAATTGCTTTGACACCTTCCCCACAGCTCTGTCAGAAGTAGCTTCTCCTCACAACACCTGTTGACTTTGAGAGTTGCCAAATAAACATCTGCATACACATCCCTATGGGTATGACCCAAACTAGACTGTTGTGCTGTACTCTGGTCATTTGACTCAAAGCTTCGTGCTATGTAATGATCTAGGTAGATAAGAATAGAGCATAAAACATAATTCCTTCCCTCAGCATTAATGGCTGTAATGTCTTTTACCAGTTTTAGTTCAGTCATCACAGAGTGCCCGATTGATAAACTTCATAAATGGAAACTTAAAAATCATGACTCATTAGCACAAGTAAGCTATGCATGCTCTGTTGTAAGGTAACCTCTTTGGTGCAATAGTAATTCATTTGGCATGTCTTGATGAGTGGTAACATAGTAATGAAATCTGACTACAGAAGCTTCCTAAATATTACTATTTATATAACTGAACTTTGTACATGACCATCTTAATCTTCTTGTTTCTTGTGTAAGCTTTTTTTAAAAAGTATTTTTTAATCCAGGGGCACCTGGATGGCTCAGTCAGTTAAGCGTCCGACTTCAGAGCTCAGGTCATGATCTCACGGTTCGTGGGTTCGAGCCTCACATTGGGCTCTGTGCTGACAGCTCAGAGCCTGGAGCCTGCTTCAGATTCTGTGTCTCCCTCTCTCTCTGCCTCTCCCCCATTTGTTCTCTATCTCTCTCTTTTTCAAGAATAAACATGTAAACATCTTTTTACAATATAAAAGTCTTTTTGCCCAGATATATACTTTCAAAGCTTATTCTGATAAAAACATGTATAAGAATTAATAGCCCAACTCATCTGGAATACTAGTTCAGAAAGGCATATAACTTGTTAATTGAAAAAAAAAAAAAGGGGGGGCGCCTGGGTGGCTTAGTCGGTTAAGCGTCCGACTTTCGCTTAGGTCATGATCTCGCGGTTCGTGGGTTCGAGCCCCGCGTCGGGCTCTGTGCTGACTGCCAGCTCAGAGCTTGGAGCCTGTTTCAGTCTGTGACTCCCTCTCTCTCTGACCCTCCCCTGCTCATGCTGTCTCTCTCTCTCTCCTAGAAATAAATAAAAATTAAAAAAAAAAAAGAAAAAAAAAAGATCTTGCCTACATACTGCTTGCAACAATAACTGAGTAACTCCTCTCCACGTTCCTGGATGCTCATAAAAAATGAAGGAGGTAATAATCATTTCACAGGTTATACCAATATCAAATCACTAGGCTGTATGCCTTAAATTAACACAGTATTACAGGTTAACTATATTTCAATAAAACTGGGGGCGGGGGGGGGGGTGCGCCTGGGTGGCTCAGTCGGTTAAGCGCCGACTTCAGCTCAGGTCATGATCTCACAGCTCGTGGGTTCGAGCCCCATGTCGGGCTCTGTGCTGACAGCTAGCTCAGAGCCTGGAGCCTGTTTCAGATTCTGTTTTTCCCTCTCTCTGACTCTCCCCTGTTCATTCTCTCTCTCTCTCTCTCAAATTAATAAAACACAAAAAAAAATAAAATAAAAATGCTAAAAAAAAAAAGAAAACTGGTGGTGGGGGGGGATGAGGGTGGTGTGGTAGATGGACTGACCTGTTTTTCTGTCAACACTAGAGAATGACAGTCTTGAATGACCACCACTGATTCTGAATCTTTGAACCTGTTTCTTTGAGGGCCCGTTGCCCTGGGCATCTCGGATGCTCCAAAGTGGAGCTCAGAGAGAAATCCCACCTTTGCAAATGGAGGTAGGGACACTGAGGAATCTAATGAGGCATTAACATACACGTGACACCTGACGAGTTAGTAACTGGGGTAATTTCACATCTGGATGAGATTTCCTGAAAAGCAGCAGCCCTACTAACTAATACCAAACACTACAATACAAAAAAGTACATGTAAGTGATAGATACGCATTATTTAATTCTTCCTGCCCAGACAAGTGTAAGTTTGATTCAATAGTACCTAATAATGGTGAGTGGATACACTTCAGTGATTTTGTATATTGGGAAAAGACATCCACACTCATAGTCAAAAACACTCAAAGTCCTGACCCTGCCATTTACTGTCTGTATGTCCTTGGATGAGTTACTTAAGTTCTGTGAGGCTCAGTTTCCTCATCTTTAAAATGGAAACAATAGTATCCACCTCAAAAACGCAGTGCCGGGGCGCCTGGGTGGCTTAGTCGGTTAAGCGTCCGACTTTCGCTCAGGTCATGATCTCGCGGTTCGTGGGTTCGAGCCCCGCGTCGGGCTATGTGCTGACTGCCAGCTCGGAGCCTGGAGCCTGTTTCGGAGTCTGTGTCTCCCTCTCTCTCTGACCCTCCCCTGTTCACGCTGTCTCTCTCTCTCTCTCTCCTAGAAATAAATAAAAATATTTAAAAACAAAAACAAAAACGCAGTGCCTAGTGTAGCTGGAGCTCAATAAATGTTCATTCCTCCTATTAAATTTCAAAATGTTTTAGGGCACCTGGGTGGCTCAGTTGGTTAAGTGACTGACTACTGATTTCAGCTCAGGTCATGATCCCAAGGTTGTAGGATTGAGCCCCGTTTTGGGCTCTGCACCAAGCATGGAGTCTGCTTGGGATTCTCTCTGTCTGTCTGTCTCTCTCTCCCTTTGTCGTTCTTCTGCTCACACTCACACATGGATGGTCTCTCTCCCCACCTCACCCTCCAAAAAAGAGCTAAGTTAACAGAGGTGCTGTTATTTGAAGTGTCCTGTATTTCCAGAGTATTACTAGCTTCTCCTGAATGTTCACCTTGAGAATTCAGAAAGCACAAAACAGCTTTCTTTTGCACTACAGTGTTGTGAGGTGATGGGCAGAACCTTCCAAATCTGTACTTTAGGAAATTAAAATTTGAATACTAAAAAACTTGGTGGTGGTTACAAACCTTAGTGTGCCTGTTACCTTACAGAGCTTCTGAAAACTGCAGATTCCTTATGTCATCCAATGGATGATTATTCAGTCTTTAATAAGAAGGAAATTCTGACACGTGCTACAACATGGATGAATCTTGCAGACATGCTAAGTGCAGTAAGCTAGTCACAAAAATACAAGGACTGTATTATTCCACTTATGTGAGGCCTGAGCAGAGTCAGATTCATAGACACAGAAAGTAAATTAGTGGCTGTCGGGGTTGGGGTGGAGGAAGGGAAATGAGGACTTATTGATTAATGAGTATAGAGTTTAAGTTTTGCAAAGTACAGAGAGTTCTGGAGCGCCTGAGTGCTCAGTCAGTTAAGTGGCCGACTCTTGGTTTGGGCTCAGGTCATGATCTCATGGTTTATGAGTTCGAGCCCCATGTCGGGCCCTGTGCTGATAGTGCAGAACCTGCTTGGGATTCTTCCCACCCACCTCAAACTTAAAAAAAATGAAGAGTTTTGGAGATGGATGGTGGTGAAGTTTGTACGATGGTGTGAATGTACTTGATGTCACTGAACTGTACACCTGAAAGTGGTTATGATGGTAAATTTTACATGTATTTAACCATAATTAAAAAATAAAACTATTAATTAAGAAATGCAGATTCTATGTTACTACCAGTGATTCTTATTCTATGGGTCTGAATGGGCACAGAAATTTGCATTAAATTTTTTTAATGCTTATTATTGATTTGAGAGGGAGAGACAGAGAGTGAGAGCACAAGCAAGGGAGAGGCAGAGAGAGAGGGAGACACAGAATCTGAGCCAGGCTCCAGGTTCTGAGATGTCAGCACAGAGCCTGATGCAGGGGTCTAACTTACAGACCGCAAGATCATGACCTGTCAGATGCTCAACTGACTAAGCCACCCAGGTGCCCCATGACATTTGCATTTTTAACAAGCAACCCAACTGATTCCGATCTTCAGATAATCCTTTGAGAAATACTCGTTTATAAAAGAGATAAAATGTAAGAATGTACTGAGACCAGATAGAAATGTATGATTTGCCAGAAATGCCAGAATATAGCTTTCTTCGATGAAGACAGGATTTCAAAAATGGTTCACAGGGAAGAGCTCTTAAAAATAAAAAGACAGAGTCCCAGAGCTTCAGAAATGTCCCTAGATTTGATCCAAGAGAAGGCAATTGGCAGACACACAGCACCCTGTCTGCTGTAACTGTGGGTGGAGGCATGAAAAATTAGTGAAGGGGAGGGATTGTTCACATGTATAAATCACCCTGTGAGGAAAGTGGATAATTGCCTGGCATTTAGGTAATTATGCATGCAAATTAGAAGAGCATATAAAACAAAGACAATTGTTAGTACATTCTAGAGCCAGCATGCCAGTCACACCATCGTTTCTAGCTGCCCAAATGTAAGTACCAGCAAAGACATAGTTTCCAATTGTTTGATGCTCTGATAGTCATGGATCGAAGCAAGAATGTTTTATTTGGAGGGTATTTTATATGTTGAATGAGGGAAATTTATGATGGAGTCTTTTCCAGTTGACTTTATGTTCTTCCTCAACCTAAAAATCAAACACTATTTAATAAAATAGGCATAAGTAAGTGTTAAAAACAATTCTCATTCTCAATGTTGATATTGAGTAGAAATTCTAGAATTTTTTTCTGTCTTTCAATTCTCCCAACTTTTCAAGACATGTGTGAGAAAGAAGCAGATAATAACGAGAGAAAAGAGGTTCTTTCTTCATTTTTCTAAAATCCTATGTTGGCTAGTGATATTTTCATTAGTCATTTTTTGTTATTTGTGTTGTATTCGTCTGTGCTCTGGAAGACTTCAGTTCATTCTCACATTCCTATTTCAAAGTATTTCTGGGGAAGGGCCTGTATATTTAGACCTCCTAATCTCTCCTATTTCTCTTGAATTTGAATTTCTCGATTTGATGACTCTGAGGCCACCATGAAAAACCCATCATTTAAGATCTTCATAGTCTGTGAGGGTGAAAGGAAGTGTTCTCACTGGTTTACAAATTTTAAAAATCAATTAGTAGTATGGGAAAACTGAACCTGGAGCAGATGTATGAGTTTAATAAGATAAAAGTCATTAAGATACGGCTCCTGTATACCATCTAGCTATGGGAGAGAGGCATGTAAACAAAAAGTAAGAGAATTCATTCTAAGTGCTGTGATAAAGGTCTCTATGGGTAGAGAGAAGCTTGAGGGAGGGAGGTCATCAGGCTGCGATGAGTCACACGTGGAGAGGTTGGGAAACTCATATGCAAAGTGAGTCTTTAGTATAAAACTCCTGTCTTTAAACAACTTAAAATAAAGAAGTCTACAATCTCATTAGAGACGCCAAAAGAAAAGTATATTTTAAAATAATGAATAATTTGGTTTCAAGTTCCCTGAGATGGATTGATAGGTCAAAAAGCTTCTGGAAGCGTAGGGCAGGGGGGTGGGACTGTGAACAAAGGGCTTTAGAAAGCAAGTAAAGCGGAGCCCAGGCTCAGGGCAGGCCGGAGTGCAGGACGCAGGTAAGCACCGTGGAGGAGACAGGGAAGCACAAGGCAGGGGGAGCGTCTGAGCAAAGACAGGCACCCGTAGGAAACCACAGGACTGGAGTCTGTGTGGAGGGACAGCAGGGTGAGATGGAGATGCGGGTTTGGGAGACAGGCAGGTGGAGTACTGATACAGGTGACGGTGATGTCCCACAGATTTCTGATCGGGAAAGTCTTGTGCTGAAAGCACTCCGAAATGTGGCAGCGTTTTCCTGAAAGGAAAGCAACGTAATTCCACCTTCCAAATCTGGACTAAAAGGAGCTTAAAGTGGAGGTCGGGAGGCCAGAACAGGGGCTCGGCTGTCCTCAACGGGGGGAGGCAGCGGCACAGAATGGGGAGGGAGGGGACCGCCAGTCACCGTCTCTGATAGCAAACTATTACATTTCTGTTTCTCTTCCTACTTTGTAGAATGATTCATCATCATATGTGTCCACTGTACGGTGGTCATGGCAAACAACTCTATTGCGATCCACCGGAGAGGCTGAGTCTTTTCCAGGGACACAGAATTAGCGATGAGGAGAACATGTCTCAGAACCAAGGGCCGCTCAGCTCAGTCCAGATCACTGTGACACAGGGCTTCTCAGCCTCGGCACTACCGACGTGTTGGACCAGATAATTCTTTGTGGGGGGCTGGCCTGTACGTGGTAGGACTTTCAGCAGCATCTCTGGCCCCTACATAGGTGTCAATAGAACCCTCCTTCACCCTAGTTATGACAGTGAAAAACATCCCTAGGCTTTGCCAAATGTCCCCGGGGCAGCAAAATCGCCCTTGGTGAAGAACCACGGCTCTGATTTATCATGCGGTTTAATTTTTACAGGAATAGCATTTCCTCCTATGCTCTCCCTAGGCAGGTGTTTTCCATTACCTTCTCTGAGAACATTAGGTTAGTGCAGATCAGACGCTGAGTCTTTACAGGATGTGCAGAATCCAGACAGCAGGGCCACTGCTTTCACGACCAATTCATTTTAGAAATGATGGCTAAGACTCACTAGCAGTGAAAGGCCTCTCCCTTGAAATGCCCTTCTTCGGTATTTCACCATCACAGCCTGGTTGCACCTGGCACACTGAAGATGATGGTTTGATACTCTTGTCTCAGAATTTTTTTTTTTACTTCCTGAGCCTCCCTCCCAATCCCTGTAATTTTGCTCTTGGAAATCTCCTCATTGGTTCCTGACCTCTTTTTTCTTTATTCTCTTCCAGATTAGTCCCATCTAACTCAGCTCTGAGAAACTCGGCCTTATCTCTCTAACCGATTTACTCTTACGACTTAGGAAATCCTTATAAACTTTACCAAAAATTTCCATACTATTACAGACCTTTGCTGAATGTTCCTTGTCCTTTAACCAAAAACTGACTCAAATTTCCTCCTTGACCAAAGATGGTGACCATGTCTTGAGCTGCCTTCTTCCTGTTGACCCTGGGGTCCCAGGACCCTCAGGTACTGGCATACTCCTTGACCTTCACACCCACCTCTAGACCACTTTTCTGCTTTTTGTCAATATCTTCTTTAACAGTCATCTTCTGGACATTTCCTGTTGCCATCCCATCTTCTCTTCCATAGACTGGGACACTTGCCTGTAGAAAAGGGCCTGGGGTCCAGACCTCCTCAGTAGGAAAATCTCTCTGAGTTCTTTTTTTTTTTTTTAATGTTTATTTTTTGAGACAAAGAGAGACAGAGTGCAAACAGGGCAGGAGCAGAAAGAGAAGGAGACACAGAATCTGAAGCAGCCTCCAGTCTCTGAGCTGTCATGACAGTACAGAGCCCGACACGGGGCTTGAACCTACGAACCATGAGATTGTGATCTGAACCAAAGTGGGACACTTAACTGACTGAGTCACCCAGGCGCCCCAAGTCTGAGTTCTAAATGCAATAATAATATGCATAAAATAAATACTGAAAATACCAAAAGGTTGGGTAGAGTAATAAGAAAAGAATTAATTGAAAAGAAAATAGGTTCTCTCTCATCAGCAAAAACATTCAGTCCTTCCCCCACTTGGGCAAAAATAACTGCCTGCCTCTAAAATTTATTCTAAAACAGATCAGCTACCATCCAAAAATCTTTTCTTCCCTGGACCACTATGTATATATCCAATGTGTATTTATTCAGGGATGATAGCCTTGCTGTACTTCCTCAGCATCATTCCAGAATCCTGGCCATCATGTCCCTTAAATCTCAGAAATCTGCACCTGCTCCTTCTAGAAACAATCTTTCCTTTTTCTAGGTCATTCCACAGGAAGTCTGGCTCCTTAGGGTTGTTAGGTGTTAGTAGGAACAATTCCCTCCAACCACAGGTGATGGTATTTGATCCAGCACTCACAGTCATGTGGAGCAAACAGGCCACAGATCAGAATAGAGTGACTGTGCCTCGTGAGAGTTTACAGTTCCTTTGACTTAATGCTCTCCTGCCAGGCTGTACTTTAGCTTCACAGTTTGAGAAGACTGAGTTAGTAATGAGATTATGTTTGATACACTGAGTTATATTTGGACTATTCTCTACACTAGTGGGGTGAAAATGGGAAGGCAGATAATTTAATCAACAATAGCAATTTTTAAAGACTTTTTTGTTGGGTAAAATTCATATAACATAACATTAACCATTTTACATTTTATTTATTTTTGAGAGAGAGAGAGAGAGTGACGAAGTGGCAGAGAGAGAGAGAGAGAGAGAGAGAGAGGGAGACATAGAATCTGAAGTAGGCTCTGGGCTCTATGCTGATGTGGGCTCGAACCCATGAACTGTGAGGTCATGACCTGAGCCGAAGTCGGATGTTCAACCACCTAAGCCACCCAGGCACCCCAGCTTTAACCATTTTAAAATGAATGCCCATGTGTAGTTCCAAAACATTTTCAGCATCCCCAGAAGAAACCATACCTGTCAAAATAGGATTTTTAAACCAACCTAGGAAATGATATATGATTTGCACAATATTTGCACCAGGCATTGGGTTTCTGTGCTCTTTTCTCATGCTACTGGTATCTTATAACCCACTGGTAAATTATGACTGTCTTTATGGTAAACACAGTGTTAGTGAAGCGGGAGTCCAAGGATGACAGTAAGTTATGTGAAGAAAGCCCTTTGAGCCCAGGTAATCTGCCTTTCTGGAAAATTGCTGGGTGACATTGTACAATACATTCTTCAAAAAGAGAAGTATAAGATGTAGGGGCGAATAACTGCTTAAATGACCACTCTAGGAATTTGGAGGAAATGAAACTTCAAAAATAAATCAGAATAGAGAGTTAAAAAACAGTATCTGGGGGGCACCTGGGTGGCTTAGTCGGTTAAGCATCCAACTTTCGCTTAGGTCATGATCTCACGGTTCGTGGGTTCGAGCCCCGCGTCGGGCTCTGTGCTGACTGCCAGCTCAGAGCCTGGAGCCCGTTTCAGAGTCTGTATCTCCCTGTTTCAGAGTCTGTCTCCCTTCTCTCTGACCCTCTCCTGCTCATGCTGTCTCTCTCTCACCTAGAAATAAAAATATTAAAAAAAAAACAAAACAAAACAGTGTCTGGTACATGGCAGGTGCCCAATAAATATTTGTTGAATGAATGAATAAAAATAGCCTTAAGTGAATTAATTAAGTAGCCCAGAATGAATGGATGGATGCATGCATTAGAAGTGGATACAGGATATAAGGAGTAGTGTTTCAAGTGAGCAATTTGACAAGCCATGACAGGAAGCACGTTGATGATTAACCATGTCATTGTAGTTAGACCAGCCTTAAAAACAAATAGGAAAGAGATGTGAAGTATCCATCATTTCGTATCCAAATATTTACACTTTAGGCAAAAAGATAAAGCTTTCATAGCTTTTGCTCTTTATCATATTTAAAAATTTGAAATTATGGGATCTCTTTAACATCTAGGGGAAACAGTGTTTAGAAGAAAATATTGATTCTGGCACCAGGGTGGCTCACTTGAGTGTCTGACTCTTGATTTTGGCTTGGGTCATGATCCCAGGGCTGGGGATCGAGCCCCATGTTGGGCTCCACACTGGGCATGGAGCTTGCTT
Source organism: Hyaena hyaena (assembly GCF_003009895.1). Lineage (NCBI taxonomy): Eukaryota > Metazoa > Chordata > Mammalia > Carnivora > Hyaenidae > Hyaena > Hyaena hyaena. The sequence continues at coordinate 404,264 of NW_024080668.1, read as the reverse complement.
AAGAGTCTCTCTCCCTCTGTCCCTCTCCCTCTCTTTCTCTCTCTCTCTCTCTAACCATAAAGAGGAAAAACATATATTGATTGAATTTCAGTACTTTAAGTTTTTAAAAAGGGCCCAGAAGAAGAAGGGCATCTGTTATTATATAAATTGTTGTTTATAAGCTTGGATTGTTCCTCGTGTGGTCATAAATTTATATGACCATTTCTTAATCAGTCTTGGAGATATTATTTCTAGTTTGCATTTCCTTGTATGCGAAGTACATTTTCTTTCCTATGACTATTAGTTGAAGTATGCTGTTCATTGTTTTGAATTGTCTATCTAGTAAACCCCTTGACTGAAAGAAAATCTAGTAAGATACATGTCATCATGTGATTATTCGTATTATAACATTAATTAAAGCACTGGCATAGTTTCATCTACACAATAATTAGTTAAATAGGATTTAGCAAGACCTAGAAGTCACTCCATGTTAAGAGAGCATTGATTTCCACTCAGTTATACTTAAGTTAGATCTTCTAACTCAGGGGCAATAGGAATATACGGCATATTTTTTACCTTCAGGAGGAATATTCTGCTACTTGCAGGAAGCCCTCTATTGCAGATCATTCTCTCCCGTCCACAGGCTTTGCTAGAGGATTGAGCTTGCCTCGGAATGCACAGCCACAGCTTTCTGTGTTCTTTCAACTGCTGGTGTTTAGAGGCGTCTATATGCTTTTCCTGTGTGCAGTCACTTGATAACGTACTTGTCATCCAACACGGTACTTGACAATTGTCTTATCATGTTTGGGCTGCTATAACAAAACATCCTAGACCAGGTGGCCTACAAACAATAGAAGTTTTGCTTTTCACAGTTCCGGAAGCTGGGTGGTCCAGGATAGATGTGTCGGCAGATTGAGTGTGGGGGAGAACCACTTCCGAGTTTATAGATAGCCTTCTTCTTACTGTGTCCTTACAAGCTGGCCAGGCCCAGGGAGCTCCACTACCACTTCCCCATACCATCACACTGAGGATTAGGTTTCAACTTGGGAATTTTGTGGGGACACGAACATTCAGTTTACAGAAACCATAAATCATGCAAAACAGCGAATACAACCAAGGAAAATAATCAGGTTCCACGGCAAAGGTGATGCCTCAGATCCCAGATCCTGAAACTGGTGTGGTTTAGGCTCTGTTTGAAGCACGCGGCATCAATTAGAACAAATGACTAGGAGAGGCAATGAAGGACCAGAAAGTAATTAGAATGTACCCACATTACGTTACGGAGGTTAAGTTAGAGAAGACTTGATTACTTAGCTCTGCATAAACTCGTAATCAGACACTCGCTTGGCCCTGCTAATGAATTTAGAAACAAGAAACGAAATTATCAAATTCTATTTAATAGAAATTTGCCTACTTAAATCACAATACAAGTTTTGAAGAATTACCACCTTAGTAATATGCTAGTCACATGAAACAGATAACAGTTTTATTCAGTTTCTTAAAAAACCTGTTTCTTAATCAAAAAGAAAAAAATTCCAAGTATGTTAATAAATTCTTTAAAATGCACAGATTTTTTAGACTGTTTTACATTTCAATTCCAGTACAGACAACATGCAATGTTATATTAGTTTCAGATGCACAATATAGTGATTTAACAATTCTACACATTACTCAGTGCTCACCATGTTTCTAATCCCCTCACCTGTTTCCCTATCCCCCATCCTCCCCACCCTCCTCCCACCCCTGGCAACCACCAGTTTGTTCTCTATATTTAAGAGTTTGGTTTGTTTCTTTGTCTCTTCTTTGTTCATTTGTTTTGTTTTTTAAATTCCACCTATAAGTGAAATCACATGGTATTTGTCTTTCTCTGACTAATCTATACTATTTCTCTTAGCGTTATACTCTTTAGCCCCATCTATGTTGTTGCAAATGGCAAGACTTCATTCTTTTTTATGGTTAAGTAATATTCCATTGTGTATCTATACCACATCTTGTCTAGTCATCTATTGACGGACACTTGGGTGGCTTCCATAATATGGCTATTATAAATAATGCTTTTATAAACATAGAGGGGCATGTATCCCTTTGAATTTTTTAAAAAAAAAATTTAGGTAAATATCCACTAGTACAATTGCTGGATCATAATTTTTTTTTGAGCAACCTCCACCCTGTTTTCTAGAATGACTACACCAGTTTGCCTTCCCACCAATGGTGGACAAGGGTTCCCGCTTTCTCCACATCCTTGCCAACACTTGCTGTTTTTTGTGTTGTTGATTTTAGCCATTCTAGCAGGTGTGAGGTGATAGCTCAGTGTGGTTTTGGTTTGCATTTCCCTGATGATGGGTGATGCTGAGCATCTTTTCATGTGTCTGTTAGCCATCTGGATGTCTTCTTTGGAAAAATTTCTGTTTATGTCCTCTGCCCATTTTTTAATTGTATTAGTCAGAGGTTTTTTTGGTGTTGAATTGCATAATTTCTTTGTATATTTTGTAACCTTTATTAGCTATGTCATTTGCAAATATCTTCTCCCATTCAGTAGGATGTCTTTAGTTTGGTTGGTTGTTTCCTTTGTTGTATAGAAGCTTTTTATTCTGATGTGGCCCCACTAGTTTATTTTTACTTTTACTGTCCTTGCCTCAGGAGACATATCTAGAGGGATGTTGCTACAACCAAGGTCAGAGAAATTATTGCCTCTGCTCTCTTCTAGGATTTTGATGGTTTCAAGTCTCAGTTAGGTCCTTAATCCATTTTGAGGGTATTTTTGTGTATGGTGCAAGGAAGCGGTCCAGATTTGATTTTTTGCATGTTGCCATCCAGTTTTTCCAATACCATTTGTTGAAGAGACTGTCCTTTTCCCACTGAATATTCTTTCTTGCTTTGTTGAAGATTAACTGACCATATGATTGAGGGTTTACTTGTGGGTTTTCTATTCTGTTCCAGAAAAAGCACAGATTTTGAAAATGCGTCCAGTTTAGTCTGAGTCACCATGCAATTTGATGTAAGTGGTATATTGGGGCGCCTGGGTGGCTCAGTCGATTAAGCATCTGCATTTGGCTCAGGTCATGATCTCACAGTTTGTGGGTTCCTGCCCCGTGTTGGGCTCTGTGCTGATAGCCAGCTCAGAGACTGGAGCCTCCTTCAGATTCTGAGTCTCCCTCTCTCTCTGACCCTGCACTGCTCACTCTCTCTCTCTCTCTCTCTCTCTCTCATAAATAAATAAAACATTTAAAAAAAATATATGATGTAAGTGGTATATTAAAGAAACATAATGGTCCACTTAGTTAGAGGTTACGAAGGGGCTGTTGTGCACCTATGGACAGGGACAGGACAATGTAGTTTTCAGTCTCAGTCATTTCATCCTGATGGGCATTTTTCTGAAGCTTGGAAGATGCTGAGATCAGCCTTCTGTGTTAGAATTGTCCCTCACTCTACCGCACTTTCCCTCACCTCTCCGTGTAATATGGTAGCAGGCATATAGGAAGGGTCTTCTCTTCCCACCTCCTCTGTTTTCCCAGGTTTCCCAGATAGCAATCTTCTGGACTCAAAGTGTAAAATCAACTTTGATGGATTAGTATTATGGAAGCAAGTAAATACAAACCTTTGATTTTGAAGAAGTGAGTTACTGAGGATTTAAAAATATTTTTTTTAATTTTTATTTTTGAGAGAAAGAGACAGAGTGTGAGCAGAGGAGGGACAGAGAGAGAGGAAGACACAAAATCTAAAACAGGTTCCAAGGTCTGAGCTGTCAGCACAGACCCCAATGCGGGGCTCAAACTCACAAACCGTGAGATCATGACCTGAGCCAAAGTCAGACGCTTAACCGACTGAGCCACCCAGGTGCCCTGAGTTACTGAGCATTTTTTAAAAAAATATTTTTAAATTTATTTCTAGGAGAGAGAGAGAGAGACAGCGTGAGCAGGGGAGGGTCAGAGAGAGAGGGAGTCACAGACTGAAACAGGCTCCAGGCTCTGAGCTGGCAGTCAGCACAGAGCCCGACGCGGGGCTCGAACCCACGAACCGCGAGATCATGACCTAAGCGAAAGTCGGACGCTTAACCGACTAAGCCACCCAGGCGCCCCAGTTACTGAGCATTTTTAAAAATCTACTAAGAGCTGGGACAGCATGCTCTCCCCCTGGGAGCAGGGTTGGCTTCCATCCCATCATCACTGTGAGCGTTCTCACTTATCTTGCTTCTTACTGGGGAAAAGATTCCCCAACAACAAATGAAAAAGATTTGTTTTCCAGATGTCCCTTGGTGTGTGCTGAGAAATTGAAAGGGCGCTGTCTTCTGGAAGGAAAGCCACCATAGTGATGGTAGGCATAATTGCTGTAGGTCAGAATTTCCAGAGAATGAATACCGTAAACTGCTACAACTGATTACTGAGGCATTACAAGAAACATCAATTATCTTTTTTTCTGTTAAACACTTGAAAGTTCTCAAAGAGTCTTCAACATTATTTTTTCTTCCCACTAGATTGTGAAATCATCTTCTACAGAGGTCTTTCAATAACAATATTAAAAGCCTTTATCAAAATGTACACAGTGATCACACTTGAGTTATAAATGTGCATGTATTTATATAGGTACACACAGCTGATATTAACTAGACCTTCCTATACACACAGTCACATATGGGCAAGAACTTTAGAATGACATTCAAACATGAAAAAATATCCCTTGAATTAGGATGATAGGATTACAAAATATCATTTTTTCTCTTTTACTTCTTTGGGATCATCATGCTACATTACCAATTTAAAACAATTTTTGTCCATTTCAAAACAAATGATTTGAAATGAGTTTTGCCCACAAGTAAGATTTCCTTCATCTCAGAAGCAGGAAGAGAAGAGATATATGGAAGTGCTTTTTTAAAAATTTTTTTAACGTTTATTTATTTTTGAGACAGAGAGAGACAGAGCATGAGCTAGGGAGGGGCAGAGAGAGGGAGACACAGAATCTGAAACAGGCTCCAGACTCTGAACTGTCAGCACAGAGCCCGATGTGGGGCTCGAACCCACGGACCGGAGATCATGACCTGAGCCGAAGTCAGATGCGTAACCTAAGCCACCCAGGTGCCCCTATGGAAGTCCTTCTTACCCTGGAAGCCGGCCAGGTGTGAGGAAGAACTAGGATCCCTGAAGGACACTGTCTGGGTCTGGGTCTGTCTGCCTCTCCCGATCTCTGTCTCCCACATTATTTCATTAGAGCTTACTATATGCCAAGCACTTTGCACACGTTATCACTTAATTCCACAGCCTTATAAGATGAGTACAATTATTACTCTCACTTCACAGATAAGGGAGTGACATAACCACCCAAGGTCACACATCCAGTAAATTATGTAAACAGAGCTTGAACCAAGGACTCCTGACACCCAGCCCATGCTCTTAGAATAAGATCTACAGTCTCTTGCTTTCTGCTGACTTGCTTATGTTATCAAGACCATACCTGTCTCTCCAACATTATGTCTCACTTTTCCTCCTCTCCCTACATTCCTAATTACCATGATGTCCAGAGACATCAGACCAGAGCATCAGTCTCTATTGTCTATCAGCATCTTTGCACTTGTGTCTTTTTGCAAAGCCCTTCATCTAGTTCTTTTGTTTGTTTGTTTGTTTGTTTGCTTGTTTGTTTTGAGAAGGAGAGAGAACATGAGCAGAGGAGGGGCAGAGAGAAAGGGAGACTGAAAATCCCAAGCAGGCTCTGCACTGTCAGTGTAGAGCCCGAGGTGCGGCTCGAGCCCACAAACTGTGAGATCGTGACCTGAACTGAAACTGACCGACTCAACCGACTGAGCCACCCAGATGCCCCTCATCTACCTCTTACCGAGTTCGGATTCATCACACTTCAGATCACCAGTTACGCGTCAGTGTCTTGACCAGCCCATGGAAGGGAGTCTCCTCCTCCCTCAAAGTTGCTCTCCCTCACATCACTGTTGATTTTCTTCATAGCGCTTCTCATACTTGGTAAATCTTTTATATGTTTACTTAATGTACCGTCCCTTCCCTCAGGAATGCAAACCCCGTGAGGATCTAGACCTTGTTTGTCTTTGTACCCGTGTCTGGCTCCAGCACCGGGCACAGGGCTATTCACACAGTGGGCTGAGAAAATACTAGGTGCCCTTCGCCACAGAGTCACATGGCCTGGAGCAGGGAACCCGAGAGATTATTTCGTATATGAAGATGAAGAGGGTTCAAAACATTTTGTAAATAGGTCAATAAGCCTACTTTTTACCCACATTTTGTTCAAATTTAAGCCCCTTTTAGGACATATGTATATTTATTTCCCTAGTTCTTCACTTGTCTAGCTTCTGAGATTTCAGGTTTCAGCTCACATGGCACCTCACTGGAGCCTTGGCCGGAGCCATGACCCCCTCCACCCTTCCCATCCACCAATCTGATATTTTGCTTTACTCATCATGCTCTAAATTTATGTGGATTCATTTATTATTTTTTCCCTCTGCCCATTAGAATATAATGTTCTTGAAGGCAGGAACACTTCATCTTAGCACTGTATATTTGGTGTCAGAGACATTTTCAGACACATACTAGATAGTCCATAAATAAATATCTGTGGGATGAATCAGTACCCTGGACATTTAAATGTATTCTCTTTTTAGTTCTAGTAGTTTTGAGCTGGATTTCCTTGGGACTTTTGTAAGGAGACAATAGCCATCTATGGTCAATTTTTTTTTTCTTTTCTGAGTGTTACACTCATTACTCTTTCTTTCTTTACTGTAACTATAATTACAGGACCAATGCCATACAGTACAGGAAATGGTAAGCATGTCGGATTTGTTTCCACTGAATCACTTTACCATTAATTATGATATTGGTATTGTCTGGCACAGGCATTCCTTTCTACTCCAAGGAAATATGCTTCTAATCATAAAAAATTAGGGCTTAAAATTTAATTTAATTTACTTCTATCCAAAAGATAGAGAGCTCTTTGAATTTTATCAAAGAGCTTTTGATGATGTGGTTTTCTTCTTTTGAATTCCCCATAAAGTAAAATCTGTTAGTATGAAAATATTCTCACATCTCTGAAATAATCCCTACTTAGTCATTTTTCATACATTCTATCTTTGACATACTGGCATTTTTTGAGGGGGGGGATTTCTTCCTATATCTATAGTTACAAGGGAAGGTGTACTGTGTTTTGGGGTTTGTGTGTTTATTTACCGACCTAGGTTTCTCAGGTGTTGCTGTCAAGATAACAGCAGACTGGTGGAATGCCTTGGGAAATGTTTTACGTCTCGAGTTTTGGAATAGTGTGTAGGGTGTTTGTATAAATCTCAGAGCTCCCTGCTTCCCTCCTTCATCCTTAAGGTGGAATGGAAACACTTACAGACCCTTACAGTGGAGGACGTGGGGGTGAGGCAGAATTGAACGTCTAGTACTAGGATGAATAGTGTTTATTGCTTAGTTCCTTGATGTAGTCAGATTGTTGGGGTTTTGTCAGGCAGATTTTGAGATCTAGACCTTGCATATATTGACTTCTGATATGAGAAAACACAAGGCTCTTATCCCCTTGTCTTACATGATATTCTTTTTAAGTTTATTTATTTTTGAGAGAGGATGAGTGTGTCGGGGGTGGGGGGGAGGAGTGGTACAGAGAGAGAGGAGGAGAGAGGATCCAAAGCAGACTCCACGTTTTCAGCACAGAGTCTGACGCGGGACTCAAACTCCGGAACCATGGAATCATGACCTGAGCCGAAGTCAGACGTTCAACTAACTGAGCCACCCAGATGCCCAACCTCATATGATATTCTAAGTTTCAGAAACATACTTAGGCTATCTGTCACATCAGGGCTCAGTGACTTGTTTAAACACTCCAGAAGTCTTTATGAACTTTGCATAATGTTTCTACTACTCAAAGGGTCATGGCGTCTCCTTATCATAAGGAGCTCTATGCAGCCACCAAAAAGGATGCTATAGAAGACTATTTCGTATATTGCTACACTTTAGATAAATATGGAAAAAAGGAAGCCTGCAAAGATATAAATAAAAATATTAAAAATAAAACTAGTAGTCGGGGCACCTGGGTGGCTCAGTTAAGTGTCCAACTTCGGCTCAGGTCATGATCTCATGGTTTGTGAGTTTGAGCCCTGTACTGGGCTCTTTGCTGACAGCTCGGAGCCTGGAGCCTCCTTTGGATTCTGTCTCCCTCTCTCTCTGCCCCTCCCCAGCTAATGCTCTCTTTCTCTGTCAAAAGTAAACATTTAAAATTTTTTAAAAAATAAAAATAAAACTAGTAGTTGGATTTTAGATAATTGGATTATAGATAATTTCCTCTTTTCCATATTTTTGTATTTTAGCATAGTGACAACCATTCCCTCATTCTTCTGCGAGGGGACTTCCATGACTGGGATAATTTCCCAGCGTCTCTCCCAGATCCTTACTTACTCCTCAAGGTAGACGGAGAAGTCATCTGATATGAGGGTGATAAGGGTAAGAAATTCCTTGATCCACCCTTTTTGACTGGATGGAACTAATCCATCAGAAAGCTCGAAGGACTTGGTGGCGTTCTTCTACCAGCTTCCAGTCACTAGCTGTCTCTACTCCCCACATCCACATCCACATCTCCTTCCGGCGCTCTGCCCCAAAGTGGAGCCCAGGAAGGGGCTGTACCGGTGAGCTCATTTCACCGCAGAACCAAGTCACATTTGCTGTTAACTCACCAGTAAGAAAGCTGAGATTTTTATTGCCATCTGTTTGATTCTTGCATTTTATTTTTCAGTCTTCCCCAAACCCTAACAGTCTTCCCCAAACCCTACTTTCGTAGTCAGAGAAAATGTTACTTTTCAAACTGTAGGCCGCCCTGTGTGCAACGAATATTCTTGATATCTGCCATTTGCTGACCACTGGCCCTGACAACTGTTTGAGGTGCGTCATCTCCGTGAATTTCTTTTCAGCGAATTTCTATAATCATCTTACAAAGCTGGTTCTATTGCTATCCTTGCTTTTGAGAAAAAACAAAAGCAGACAAACAAAAAACCCCTAACGTTCAGAGTTGAAGTTGCTATTCTCCCTGGAATCTTGACTCCATGACTGTACACTCAGAACTGATGGGGTAACCAAAAAAAAGGGGGGGGGGGTTCTATCTGGATTTGCAAGGCTCTTCACTGAACAATTAGGGTAGTGGAAACAGAAACGAACTAGGGTGGCAGCTGCCTTCTCAGAGTTCTACATATTTTGTTTGCTAAGAAAGGACTGTTACCAACATCTCACATTCAAGCTAGCTTGTATTTGCTGTGTCACTGAGAATCACCACCCAAACTCACCCCATAGCCTGCTGTTGGAAGGAAGGATACTTCGGTGGGAAAACCATCCCAAATCTACAGAGAGGATTTTCTTTTATAAAAATTATTTTAACAAGTATTTATTTTTGAGAGACAGAGAGAGAGGCAGACACAAACTGAAACAGGCTCCAGGCTCTAAGCTGTCAGCACAGAGCCCCACACAGGGCTCAAACTCATGAAATAAGAGATCATGACCTTAGCCAAAGTTGGATGCTTAACTGACTGAGCCACCCAGGTGCCCCTACAGAGGTGATTTTCAATAGCCTACTGGGGTCATAGGTGACTTCAGGTGACAAAAATTCAGACATTCAAGCAAATATGTGATCTCTTGGTAGGGTCAGCTGTAGGGAAGAAAAACATTCAAACCAACCCTCTCCTGGGGATTTGGCTGAAAGACTGGAGAAAACAGGAGACTACAGGAGGTTTCTAAAGATGATCACTAACTGTCCAGCTGTTGTTTTAAAAACCAAACTGATGAGTATCTCTACAGTTGGAAGGCTCCTGGGTTACCAAATAAATATTAAGGTCGAAAATGGCTGCTTGGAGCCGACAGAATGAGCCCGTGAAAATAACCCTCTGACAATTATTTTTACATTAAACTATTAATTTTTTTTGTTTTGTTTTGAGAGAAAGAGTGAGAGAGAGAGAGAGCACAAGCAGGGGAGGGGCAGAGAGAGAAGGAGACACAGAATCTGAAGCAGGCCACAGGCTCTGAGCTGTAAGTACAGAGCCCAACACAGGACTCGAACTCATGAGCCGTGAGATCATGACCTGAGCTGAAGTCAGATGCTTAACTCACTGAGACATCCAGAGTCCCCTGCCCTGGCCTTCTCATTGGGCCACAGGATTTTGGCAATCACCTCTGAGCAGATGATTTCCAAATCTACTTGTCCATCCATGTTTCAAGAATTTCCAGTCCCAGGGGCGCCTGGGTGGCTTAGTCGGTTAAGCGTCCGACTTTCGCTTAGGTCGTGATCTCACGGTTCGTGGGTTCGAGCCCCGCGTCGGGCTCTGTGCTGACTGCCGGCTCAGAGCCTGGAGCCTGTTTCAGAGTCTGTGACTCCCTCTCTCTCTGACCCTCTCCTGCTCACGCTGTCTCTCTCTCTCTCCTAGAAATAAATAAAA
>NW_024080668.1:351099-392845 GCF_003009895.1 Hyaena hyaena | reverse complement strand
AAGAGAAACTTCCTACCCATCAGCAGTTACTCCCTACGCACCTTACCCCTCTGCACTAGGCTACTGCTACTGTACTGTTTCTATAGATTTGTCTATTCTGGACTTTTCCTATGAATGGAATCATAGAGTATGTGGTCTTTTGTGACTGGCTTCTATCACCAAAATGTTTTCAGGATTTATCCACATTGTAGCGTGTATGTATACTTTATTCCTTTTATGGCTAAATAATAACCCATTGTATGAATGTACTGCCTTTTATTTATCCATAATCAGTTGATGGCCAGTTGGTTGTTTCTGCTCTTTGTCTATTATGAATAATGGTGCTATGAACATACATATACCAGGTTTTATGTGTTTACTTCTCTTGGATATATACCTATAAGTAGAATTGCTGGGTTATATAATAACTTCAACATTGTAAAGAACTGCCAAAGCAACTGTACCAGATACCAGAAATATTGTTGTGGCCTGTTTTAGAAAAACAATCTACCAGCACATGTACCCCAATGTTCATAGCAGCACTGTCAACAATAGCTAAAACATGGAAAGAGCCTAAGTGTCCATCAATGGACGAATGGATCAAGAAGATGTGGTTTATCTATACCATGGAACACTACTGGCAATGAGAAAAAATGAAATCTGTCCACGTGTAGCAACATGGATGGACCTTGAGGGTGTTATGCTGAGCGAAATAAGTCAGACAGAGAAGGACAGATACCATATGTTTGCACGTATAGGTGGATTAGGAGGAACTTAATGAAGGACCGTGGGGGAGGAAAAGGAGAAAAATAGTTGGGGAGAGGGAGGGAGGCAAACCATGAGAGACTCTTGAATGCCGAGAACAAACTGAGGGCTGATGGAGGGGAGGGGGAGGGGAAGAGGGGTGATGGGCATGGAGGAGGGCACTTGCGGAGATGAGCACTGGGTGTTATATGAAAACCAACTTGACAATAAACTATTTAAGAAAATAAACCCCAGTCCTCATCCCCACAAGTGCCCTCCTCCATGCCCATCACCCCCTTCCCCTCCCCCCCACCCGCATCAGCCCTTAGTTTGTTCTTGGCATTCAAGAGTCTCTCATGGTTTGCCTCCCTCCCTCTCCCCAACTATTTTTCCCCTTCTCCTCCCCCACGGTCCTCTATTAAGTTCCTTCTAATCCACCTGTACGTGCAATGTGACTCCTTTCTTAACCCTCAAATCTAAAGCGTGTCCAAGTCCAGCCGATGTCTTTGGATTGCTGCCCTCTTCTCTCCCCACCTCCTCTGCTTTCTATCAGGTTATCTTCCTCTTGTCTCCTGCATCTGTGCTCCAGAAACTTGGGGTCCTTCCCACCATCCTCTTATCTGCTGCTACCAGAGTCATCTCCGCAATGTTCCTCAAAACCTGTCTTGACTCACCATTGCCTACACAATGGAGTCCAGATTCCTTAGCACAGCATTCATAGTCAAGTCACTGCCTTATTTACTTTTTACGTGTCCTGTGCACTAGCCCGGGGTTTGTCAACCTCTCATTCATTACTGTGTCCCCAACATCACCCCTATTTAGAATGCATACTCTAGCCAAAACGGATCATTTACCAATCCCTGAATACGCCCCTGTATTTTCCAGCTCCCAAGATTTTGCTCACTTTGGTGGTAAGAGGAGTTGAGGAATTATGACCAGGTTCCTGGAGTGTAGATCTGCTACTGGGTACACTGTTTCCCTGGCTTAGAATATTCACACATCTCCTCCCAAGACCCTCCAATTCTTTCTATTGAAGTCTGACCCTTCATGTGACAACCCACATACCATGTCCTCCCCTGATCCACTCAGCTGGAACTAACTTCTTTCTGTGCCCTAGAACTTTCTTGATACATGTGTTATGTTCCTCTTTGCTATGCAGTTGTTTTTCTGTTTGTGTTCTCTCTCCCACCGTGTTACAAACGTCGTCCAGACAACAGTATGTTCCTCACAGTGCACAATGCTTTTCCACAGGAGGCACCGGTACATGTTAGTTGACATCAATTCACTGAGGCACCAGGAACAGGATAAAAGGCTACCAGTGCCCCATGAAGAAGTCCCCTACGTATGTGGAATAAATGAACACATTAATGAGTAGAGAAAATGGACATCATATATAAGCCACACTCCTACCATCATTAACACATAGACTATGTTGGGGGGGAGGGGTGCCTGGCTGGCTCAGTTAGCGGAGTTCATGACACTTGATCTCAGGGGTGTGGGTTCGAGCCCCACATTGGGTATAGAATTTACTAACACACACACACACAATTTTTTTTTTACAAATACTTTATTGTCAAATTAGTTTCCACATAACACTCAGTGCTCATCCCCACAAGTGTCCTCCTCCATGCCTGTCCCCCCTCCCCCCCACATCCATCAGTCCTCAGTTTTTGTCAGCATTCAAGAGTCTCTCATGGTTTGCCTCTCTCCCTTTCCGCCCTTCTTCTCCCCCTTGGTCCTCCGTCAAGTTCCTCCTAATCCTCCTATACGTGCAAACATATGATATTTGTCCTTCTCTGCCTGACTTATTTCGCCCAGCAGAACACCCTCAAGGTCCATCCATGTTGCTACACAGGCCAGATTTCATTGTTTCTCATTGCCATGGAGTATTCCATGGTATAGATAAACCACATCTTCTTGATCCATTCGTCCGTTGATGGACCCTTAGGCTCTTTCCATGTTTTAGCTATTGTGGAGAGTGCTGCTATGAACATTGGGGTACATGTCCCCCTATGCCTCAGCACTCCTGCATCCCTTGGGTAAATTCCTAGCAGTGCTATTGCTGGGTCATAGGGGAGTTCTAGTGTTAGTTTCCTGAGGAACCTCCACACTGTTTTCCAGAGGGGCTGCACCAGTTTACATTCCCACCAACAGAGACACACACAATTTTAAAAGGAGTTCTATGTGTTGTACAACATTGGTGAGCTCAATTGTTTCCCTGCTTCAGAGAAATAACAAACAGCCACCCACGGAGTGTTACTATTTGAATGACTACCTGCCTAGACCTGTCTTAAATTATAATGATCAAGTGAGTAGAGGACCCAGGGGCCAAAATGTAAAGTCATTTTTGACATTATGTTTTTGTTACAGACACAAGATTGTTATTGGGTTTATTGGCCACGAAAGGAGATGATACATGTGGAAGTATCCTTTAAATGTTAGTAATCCTCACCACTGTGCAAGATGCGATCAAATGAAGGTTATGGGGCAGTCAAATTGATCTGAGAAAGTTACTCTTGTGCAGAAAATTAAGATGAAAGAAACCTGTTTTCTGCCAAAGGCTTGATTATGAAAGAGGATTTCAATCACCTCCATCCATTTCGCCCCCAGTCAGTACTTAATTTTTTTTTCCTGATGTTTATTTATTTTTGAGGGAGAGAGAGAGTGTGGGCCGGGAAGGGGCAGAGAGAGAGAGGGAGGCAGATTCTGAAGCAGGGTCCAGGCTCTGAGCTGTCAGCACAGACACCGACGTGGGGCTCAACAGTCGTGAGATCATGACATGAGCTGAAGTTGGGCACTTAACTGACTGAGCCCCCCAGGCGCCCCCTAGGTCTGTACTTTCTGAGTAATACCTGATTAGTAGTTCCCAGTTTGTCTCCGAACTCAGCCAAAAAGATCCTGAGGGCAAATCATCCCCTGATGGCACCTAAACTACCCTCCTGAGCCAGTTGGACCGCAGGTGGCTGACCCCACGACAATGACCAGCCTGACCTTTACTGCCCACCTGCATGTACCCACCGACCTTTGTCCCACATTTGTCTTATCTGAACCTGGGACTTTGGAAGTATCAGTACTCTGGAAGCAGATTGAGACGCTAGCAGCCTGCAGTCTCCCCGGCATTGGTGGCGCTGAAATAAATCCCTAATTTCACCCTGCTGGTTCGTCCGCCTTTGGAATCTGCAAGTGGCCAAATCTGGGCGTTTTGGGACCCCTGGGGCCAGGCGCTCTTGCAACTCTGCGCCCAGGCTACAGTAATTTTTAAAATGTATGTATAGACAAATACATTTGGAAACTTGCATCATACCTCAGAATAGTGCTTTCTGGGAAAGCTATTCCTGCCGTTTCACAGGATTACATTTCCCTTTAGTCGGAGGATTAGGTGTTTGAAAGAGGCGCTTGAATCACTTCTCTGAAATTATTAACAATATTATAAAATCTTACAGAAAGCTACAAACAGGTGATTTTCATCACCCTTGCCCTGGGGCTGTCTTCTCCTAAAACACCATAAACCATTTTGCGGTTGTGAAAGTTTTTGTTTGTTTTCTCCTAAAGTCTGACAATGACTTTTGTAGGAGGGTGGGTTGGGGGTGTTTGTGGGGTGGCAGGCTTGGCAAAGAACTCATTTCCAGGAACTGAATTTAGCCCTTGGGGCCAAATTAGTCAGGTGCATGGAGTTCAGCCCTTCCGAGTCTTTCAACGAGGGTAACTCTGGTGCCAGTTCCAAAGCTCCTACCGCAAATCTACTACCTGCGGGCGCTTTTTTGCAAAGGAGGATTCACTGTGAATAGCATCCTTTCTCGCCCCTTCCACTGGTCCAGCTCGGGCGCAGACAGCAACGGCGAAAACAAATAGTAGGTGGGCGCCAACCTTTGGTTCGGGCCTCCTTCTGGTGCCTAATTGTGTAGGATTGTTAGTTTAAGGAGTCTGATGGGCCGCAGCTGGGATGAGGGAGGAGCCGAGGAAGGGCCCGCCCCTTGGGAATGGGATTGGTTCCCTCCGTCGGTGTAGACGAGCGTTGGGCTTCTCGGTTGGACAGGTGGAGCGAAACATATCATTACGGTGTTGTCGAAATGAGCCCCGTGGGTGTGGGCTGTTCCCTAAGTTTGTGGGTTTAGATTTTCAAAGGGGCGGCCTTCTTATTGGTTATGGGATCAGGTTCCTGGAACTGGTCTTCTGTACCTTGAAAAATGTCCTCGTAACAGGAGGCGCCAAATTGCTCAAGTGCAATTTACACACAGGAGAGAAAATGACGAAGGTTCCTCAGGGAACCTTTGACTGCAGTTTCTTAAATGATGAAGAAGCCAGGACGATCCTTCAGGTGCTGGAAAGAAATGAGCAGCTACAGAGGGCAGAGAAGGACAGGATCAGGTACGCTCTGCCTTTCCCGCCGCCTGGCTCCAGCCGGGCCCGGGCGCGCGCGCGCGGAGGGGGCGCGCGCGGAGGGGGGGGCGCGCGGAGGGGGGCGCGCGCGGAGGGGGCGCGCGCGGAGGGGGCGCGCGCGGAGAGGGGGCGCGCGGAGGGGGCGCGCGCGGAGAGGGGGCGCGCGGAGGGGGGCGCGCGCGGAGGGGGGCGCGCGCGGAGGGGGCGCGCGCGGAGGGGGGGCGCCCGGCCGGGGGAGGCGCACCTGTCGCGGCCTCGGGCTGCGGGGCCTCCGGGGGAGCGCGCCGCCCTGCGGGGAAAGCTGCGCTCGGTCCCTCCCGCGAGGAAGGGCACGGCCTTCGGAGCGCGTCTCTTTCCCAGCGCGTCCAGCCGCCCCGCCCCGCCCCCGGCCGGGACACGTGGGCGACCGCGGGGGCCGGGGGGGCTCAGGGGTCCCCGAGGCGGTCGTCGGGGGCAGTGGCGGGCTGGGCGGGGGCTCTGCGCGGCGCCGGGTCCTGGCGCGCGCGCACCCACACGCTCACCGACCCGGGTCGTGCAGGCGGTCCGCCCTCGCCTGTCTCGCTGTCCCTCTGCCCCAGGGACGCCTCCCTCCGCCCCTCGCCGACCGTCTGCGGCGCCCGGGAGAAAGGGCATCTCACCGGCGGCCAAGTGGTCCCTCCCCAAGGGCCGGAGCGCCGGCAACGTGCCGCACTGTGTGGGGGGAGCCGGCCTGGGACTGGGACGCGCGGAGCCGCCGCCGGGGTGGGTCTCCTTGCAGGTGGTGCTGCGCGGTTTTCACCTTGACCTTACTGTTCGGTGTTACAGGTGAGGGGTTAGATACTAGGGGAAAAAATCGAGAGATCATTGCCCGGGATGTAAATGAATCGGTTTTCTGCTGGCAAAGTGTCGGGTAGGCCCTGGAATGCATACGAGGACTTTCTCTCACCACTTCTAGGATAGACCCATCCGAGGGCTTCTCCAGCTGACCCTGGAAGGGAATGCGGGCCATCACCCAGGGTGTCATTGATTGGAATTTGGCAAAGCATTTTATTTGTGAGCAGCTTCTTGGTGATGTGGATTCTAGGTTTCCCCCTTCTTCCAAAGATTCCAGTGAGCATCCCTCGCCCCCACCGCCCAAAAAACCCTCCAAAGATACTCTTCACATAGGAAAACTCTAGTTGGTCCTTGTAGAAGCAGTTAGAATACACTGGACCCAAAGCTCTGTCTTCACGCCTCTCAAGTAGATACAGCTCTTGGAGTTTGAGGATGTGTATTTCACATGGTCCTACTCTGCCTTTAGAAACATAGGCTCCATCGTTTTCTCATTGTGTGTCCACACCCAGACACAGCCGCGTGCGTGTACCCACACGTATGTGCAGCACCATCCACAGGCACAGCCAGCGTGGGGAAGGAGAACTTTAGAATTGTACATAGTCTGTTTTCAACACATTTCCCGAAAGGACTCAGGAACCGGTGGCTCTCAGGGCGTCCTTGGAGATGTTACCTATCTCTGGAGAAGATGGGGCTTAAGTGATCCAGTATATATACTGCAGGAACCTGAGAGGAGAATGGCGGCATAACAGGAGGAAAGGAAGAAGTATCTCCTTAGGATGCTATATCAACATGGCTTCTCATCAAGCATAGTTTTAGAAATAGTAAGATTATTTTAATTTTCAGTCAAGAGAATTTTGGCTTTTTATATTCGACCTGATGTTTGCCTGGTGTTTCCTCAACAGTAGCTCATGGTCCCACAGCAGACGCCTTTAGGGGAACTTAGATGTATTCTTAGGTGGCAAGGCCATAGGGCTGGGCCTTAGAAGGAAGGCGGAACCACCTTTTCCGATTGCATGAAACTCCTAACTGGGGCATCAACAGGAAAAGGCGTAATGCTAAGACAGAATCAATACTGGCAACTGTTAAATATAATCACCTCAATAATTTTTAAAATGTCACCATTTATATTATAAAAATAACTCGGGGTGTGTTTGGGTGGCTCATTCAGTTAAGCGTTAAGATTTCAGCTTGTCATGATCTCATGGTTCATGGGTTCGAGCCCCGCATCGGACTCTGCTGACAGCTCAGAGCCTCGAGCCTGCTTCAGATTCTGTGTGTCCTTCTCTCTCTGCCCCTCGCCTGCTTAGTCTCTCTGTCTCTCAGAAATGAATAAACATTAAATTTTTTAAAATAATCATTTAGGGGGACACCTGAGTGGCTCAGTTGGTTGAACATTCGACTTTTTTTTTTTAAGTTTATTTATTTTGAGAGAGACTATGAGCAGGGGGCAGGCGGAGGGGGGTGGGGGAGAGAATCCCAAGCAGGCTTCACGCTGTCAGCACAGAGCCTAACATGGGGCTTGAACTCATGAACTGTGAGGTCATGACCTGAGCAGAAACCAAGAGTCAGATGCTTAACTGACTGAGCCAGCCAGGCACCACTTCACCTCTTGATTTCAGCTCAGGCCATGATCCCAGGGTTGTGGGATCGAGCCCTGAGTCAGGATTCCATGCTTGGGATTCTCTTTCTCTCACTCTCCCCCTCTGCTGCTCTCCCCGACTTGTGTGCTCTCTGTGTCTCTAAAAAATAAATAAAAGAAAATAAAAATAATAATTTAGGGACATTGGACACTTGGGCCAAATGCTCAAGGCAATTATTTCTTGTACATTCTTTCCCCCCGGGTTCATTCCTGAGCCCCACTATCAAATCCCCATCATTGGGTAGTAGTCTCATGGCATTGCTCTGCTCACCAGCTCACGTGCATGGGTTTAGTAGCAGATACTGACATGCAGAGAAGGCCTGAGATAACATGTCAGCTTGGCTGCCTCTGCTCATTTTCGTGATCATATTTTCCAAATCAAAAGTCAGGACACATGACTTGTCATGCAAGAGTATTATGTAGGAGACGCTACAGCAGGCTTATCTCAGAGGCTTGGGGAGATCTTTTTGGTCTACAGGTCTTCTCTACTCTCTGAAAAGAAAGCATTTCCTGTGAAAGCTTCAGAAGCCAACGAGGCATAAAACAAAGAAACAATTACCATTAATTTACGCAGAAGTTTTGACCTTTCCTAGTCCCCAACATAACCTCTTCCAGGCGTTTCTGAAACCTTAGGTCACATCTTGATACATGATGCACAAAATAAGTCAAGGTAAAGCACAGACGCTCACAGATACAACTGCAAACCCTGCGGCTTGCATGCTGAGCGTCGCCCTTGGGGAAGGAGATTGGCTGAGGCTCTTGTCGCCAGGGTAAGGCTTCCTGCAAAACATGCGCTAAATGTTATTTTTGCTTTTTACTTTTTTCCACAAAAGTGAAAATCCTCTTGGGATTTCATTTGGTGAAAACAGGTTCTGATGTCATACTTTCATAAAAGCCACGTGGCTTAATACAAACTTTGGAATATAGGTGGGGAAGACGAGTACCTGTACTGAGAAAGAGGCTCAAGATATCTTGGCTAGAACAGGGGCGCCTGGGTGGCTCAGTCGTTAGAGCATCCGACTGTGGCTCAGTTCATGATCTCAGGGTTTCTGAATTCGAGCCCTGCATGAGACTGTCTGCTATCAGCATGGAGCCTGGTTCAGGTGCTGTCTCCCTTTCTCTGCCCCTCCCCCACTTTTGTGTGCTGGCTTGCACTTGAGCATTCTCTCTCTCTCTCTCAAAAATAAACATTAAAAAAAATTTTTTTTAACGTTTTATTTATTTCTAGGAGAGAGAGAGAGAGACAGCGTGAGCAGGGGAGGGTGAGAGAGAGAGGGAGTCACAGACTGAAACAGGCTCCAGGCTCTGAGCTGGCAGTCAGCACAGAGCCCGACGCGGGGCTCGAACCCACGAACCGCGAGATCATGACCTAAGCGAAAGTCGGACGCTTAACCGACTAAGCCACCTAGGCGCCCCTCAAAAATAAACATTAAAGAAAAAAGATATCTTGGCAAGAACAATAAGGGACCAAATGGAGAAGTGTGTCAAGTTTGCTGATGGGGGCACAACGGAAGAGTTCCGTCATACCTATGATAGTCCTGAGGTGTCTACAAACCAACTAAGAAGAAGTATCCTATAGTCAGAAATATATAATCACGGTGTGACGCGGGGCCAGAGATGCTCGGAGATTGATGGTAAAGGCACAAGAGTACTTGAATTCACTGTGGGAACCCAGCAGCCCCACCCATAGACATCGTCCTGACCACACAGACCTTCCCCTGCTCTTCGCTCATCAGTACCAGGCCTCTCTGGCCCCAGCTCGCTGGGAAAGTATTTGCATGAAGTATTATTATGTTCCTGATATATAAAGAGTTTATTCAGATGCCGAAGAAAAACACTAAGATTCAAACTGATAAACAGGCAAAAGATAGAAATAACTTGTTCACTCTAGAAGATATCCCAACAGTAAACAAAACATTATGGGAAAATGTTCACCCTCGCAGTAATAAAGAAATGCAGATGGAAATAATATCAAAATACTGCCTTAAAAAAATACCACTTTTAAAAATAACAGAAAAAAACTGTTGGTGAGGGTGGACATGAAATGGATAGTTTCAGATTATTGTTAGTGGAATAATAATAATTTTAAGTGGAGGGGCGCCTGGGTGGCTTAGTCTGTTAAGCGTCCGACTTTTGCTTAGGTCATGATCCCACGGTTCGTGGGTTCGAGCCCCGCGTCGGGCTCTGTGCTGACAGCCAGCTCAGAGCCTGGAGCCTGTTTCAGTCTGTGACTCCCTCTCTCTCTGACCCTCCCCTGCTCACGCTGTCTCTCTCTCTCTCCTAGAAATAAATAAAACATTAAAAAAATTTAAAAAAAAAATAATTTTAAGTGGAATACAACTTCACCTTTTGGTGAACAATACGGTGCCACCTATAAAGTTATGCCTTTAAACCTTGACCCAGCGGTCCAATTCTTGGATATTTCTCATAATAGGAGTTTGAGGTAGAGAAGATGGCCACACCAATATTTATTAAGTGCTGCCTTTTTATGTAATAATAGTAATTACTGTGATTTTGATAACTAACATTTATTGATCCCTTACTGTATACTAGGCACTGAGCTAAACATGTTACATGTGTTTAATTAATTGTCCCAATAACCTCACTATGTATGCACTTGACTTTTCATTTCACAGAGAAGGAGACAACTTAACAAAGGTTGAGTATCTTGTCCAAGTTAAGCAACAGAGCCAGTATTTAAATCCAGATCTAATTTAAAATTATTTTACCCATCAGCATTGAATAATCCTCACCACCCGCCCTTGGGGGTAAGTAGTGTTGATGGCTTTGTACAAAAGGAAACTGAAATGTTTCAGGGTTAAGGAACTTGCCCAAGGTCACACAGATCCCCAGGGACAGAGCTAGAATTTGAACCCAAATTGTTTGCACTGTGTTGTATTTTTCCCCAAGGAAAAACAAGATGCCTACTCTCAGATATTAATTACAGTACTAAAAAATAGCAAACTAGTGGGAAAATAATAGCAAAATAGTGAGACATTTCTAATCTAAATATCCAATAAAAGTGCAGTCATTGTCATCGACAGTTATGAAGATAACTGTATCTTGCCCAGTGCGATATTTTAACTTTATCTTTTCTGACTCTCTGGTCGTCAAGGTGGCATAGACCCGTCCAGCCCACCGTGAATACGGTTGAGGGGAAATGCACGTGAGGCACTGGTCTGAGAGAAAGCAGACACAAAATGCTGCCTGTGTTGTTATTGCAGTTTCTTCCGGACACAGCGACTAGAAAAAAATAGGCAGACATCTATGCTTCTCCTTTTGGTGAATCTCTGGGGCCTGATGGCTCCCGGCACATGGTGGACAGGCCGTGAACGTTTGCTAGAAGGGCTGGGCTTGCCTGGCAGCCGTGAGCATCTCCTGCCCTCGAGCTCAGCGCTGCCAGGATGGGGAGAGGATGTGCAGTAGTCAGGGCAGGGATGCTGGGCGCCTGCCGTCTCCTGAGGCTCTAGGAAGGCAGAGGAGGGGAGGGTGCTGGCTTCCGTGGCTCAGGTCAGAGACGCCGCGGACTGGCAAGGTGCCAGCATGTCAGAGGCCTCCGGTGACTACTCCCTTGGTGGGAAATTCATGGCCAGAGTCAGGGGCTTCTGAAACCCGAGGTTCTGTCCCCACTGTAACTCAGTGTTTCACCTTCTCCCCCTCCCCCAGATGCCCCCTGCCCAGCCAGACAGGATTCCTCCCGCCTCCTAACCCCAAAACGCACGATTGTCTGTGTTACATTTATCCGGCTCTGTCCTGTGAGGCTGGGATCCGAGCTACAGAAGTACTTGGAGAGCCAGGTACAGGCGTGGAAATTAGCACATCGGTTCCAATCTGACAGTTCCACGTAGGACGTCTCAGGCCTCGCACCGTCTGTGGTTCTAGCCACGGTGAGGAAAAATGGCCGAGAGTTAGTCACGGTTTCTTGGCAGGCGGAAATTTTCCCTATACTTGTCTCATACCGTAGAGGAAAGTGTGTGTGTGTGTGTGTGTGTGTGTGTGTGTCTATACACGGATATACACAAATACACGTAATACATACATATATATACCTATTTAATATATAAAATCTGGAAAGCATCTTACCTTTTTACAAGCTTTTGAAATCAAACACAGCTACCTGCTTATCACCACCCGTGTCCATCCCCCGGCCCCACCCACCCTGTCTCATGAATGTAACTGAAACAGAAGGAGCCAAGAGATTATATCAGCCACTCAGCTCACAGAAGAGATACCAAAAAATCAAAAATGTTTATTTTTCCTATTGCAAAAAACCTGTAAAGTATAAGACGGCACAGCACCTGATGTAATCAGGCTGTAAAGTGCTGAGTCTAAATGTAGACCATCTTTGCTGAGTGGCAAGGCTGTGGCCCAGGAGGGTTTTCTAGAACTTAATTGTTTCTTTGGGGTTTTTTTAATGTTTATTTTTGAGAGAGAGAGAGAGAAACCGAGCATGAGTGGGGCAGGGGCAGAGAGAGAGGGAGACACAGAATCTGAAGCAGCTCCAGGCTCGGAGCTGTCAGCACAGAGCCCGACGCAGGGCTCAAACTCCTGAATCGTGAGATCATGACCTGAGCCAAAGTCAGACGATTGACTGACTGAGCCCCCCAGGTGCCCCCAGAACGTCGTTATTTCTGATTGATCTCTGCTAGTGTACTTGAGTCATGGCTCCAGAGGGGGAATGTTTATCAAAATGATGAAGGGTCCGTAGTCTCCTGTCGTAGGCTTTCTGTCTGTCCTCTGCTGTCCCAGCCGGCGAAGTCGGCCTCTGGCTAAGAGATGGACTCTAGGACACTCGGGACTCCTATTTCTGGGACATCTGTGTGTCAGACACTGTGGTGGTCCTGAGGATACAGCAGAGAACAAAACACAGACTCTGCCCCAAACGGCTTGGGTCTGTGAAAGTGTTTGCTTGATGGTCACTCCTGTAAGGTAAAGTGTTCCTACTAAGGCAGCTTGCCCTGGAGCAGCCTGTGTGACCTGGGGAAGGGACCGTGAGGCCCACCTGGAAGTCACAGGATGGCCGGCAGGCTTGCTTGCTCTGATCATTTAACAAGCTGTGGGAGTAACATGGGTCTCCGAGGTGTCTGCAGTTTCCAGTAACGTCCAATTTAATTAATTCCTTTAATCCTAGGGGACACCTTTCTCTCAAACACACTCCCCTGTCTACTTCCTCCCAACTCCCGTGGGTCGGTCCCCGGGCAGTACCTGTGGAACTACTGTAATAGCATATTCGTTACCCCAGGGTTAGGGGGCGGTGTCCTTTGTAGCCTTTGTGACATTATAACTCTTTTTTTTATATATATATTTTAAATGTTTTATTTATTTCTAGGAGAGAGAGAGACAGCGTGAGCAGGGGAGGGTCAGAGAGAGAGGGAGTCACAGACTGAAACAGGCTCCAGGCTCTGAGCTGGCTGTCAGCACAGAGCCCGACGCGGGGCTCGAACCCACGAACCGCGAGATCATGACCTCAGCGAAAGTCGGACGCTTAACCGACTAAGCCACCCAGGTGCCCCTGTGACATTATAACTCTTTAGCTTTCAAAGTCTTTCATATCTGTTTGTTTTGAGCCTCATTATAATCTGATAGAGCAGGTAATTGTTTTAATGTTTATTAATTTTTTTTGAGAGAGAGAGACAGAGCAAGAGTGGGGGAGGGGCAGAGAGAGAAGGAGACACAGAATCCAAAGCGGGCTCCAGGCTCCAGGCTGTCAGCACAGAGCCCGACACAGGGCTTGAACCCACAAACCATGAGATCATGACCTGAGCCGAAGTTGGATGCTCAACTGAATTGAGCCAGCCATACCCCTAGAGCAAGTCTTTTTATCTGTGTCAAAACCTAATGATAACAACGGTAGTAATAGCTCATATTTGTTTAGCCTAAACTCTGTATGTGCGTTTTCTCACTTTAATTCTCACAACCCCTCCGATAAGCTAAGGGCTATTGTTTCAATTTCCATGCTGGAGAGGAAGCTGAGAGAGGATAAGTAACTTGGTTGAGATAATAATGCAGGAAGTACTGGATTTGTGAAGTCCACGTGCACTTAATTACTATGCAGCACTGCCTCCTACCGTGGCGTGCAAAGAGGTTGAAGTGATTAGCCGCATCTAGCTTGTAAGCTGCCCATCTAGCTTGTAAAAGGACAGATATTTTCCCTTTAAAACTTTGCTTTCCAGGGGCACGTGGCTGGCTCGGTGGGAAGAGCACGTGACACTGGATCTCAGAGTTGTGAATTCAAGCCCTACGTTGGGTGTAGAAATAACTATAAAAAACAAAATAATAATTTTTCAAAAGCCTTCTTATTTACACTGACCATGAAATTAGAGAACATACAATTATAGATTGCCATGTCCCAAACTAATATCATTAAAGAAAACAGCCTAAAAGGGGCCCCTGGGTGGCTAAGTAGGTTGAGCATCCAACTCTTGATTTCGGCTCAGGTCATGATCTTGAGGTTCAGGGGTTCAAGCCCCACGTTGGGCTCTGCTTATAGCTCAGAGCTTGGAGCCTGCTTCGGATTCTGTGTCTCTCTCTCTCTCTGCCCCTCTTCTGCTCATGCTCTTTCTTTCTCAAAGAATAAACATGAAAAAGAAAAAGGGCCTAATGGATGTTAAGGTACTACTGGTAGTTATTTGCCATATATAGAAAAAAAATGCAGGTAACCATTTATGTTTTAAAAAGCATGCATGCAGGGGCGCCTGGGTGGCTCGGTCCGTTGAGTGTCTGGCTTCAGCTCAGGTCATGATCTAGCAGTTTATGAGTTCACTCCCCATGTCAGGCTCTGTGCTGACAGCTCACAGCCTGGAGCCTTCAGATTCTGTGTCTCCCTCTCTCTCTCTGTTCCTTCCTTGCTTGCTCTCTCTCTCTCTATGTTTCAAAAATAAACATAACATGTATGCATTTTGTAAGGATATGCTCCAAACTATCAAGGTGGCTATCTCTTGGACATGATATTTAAAGGGTCTCTAACCATTTTACTGTTATTTTATTTCTTATAATTATCATAGGCTATTGAAAATGATAGCTATTTCTTTTTTCTTTAAGATTTTATATTTTTTATATAATCTCTATACCCAATATGGGGCTCGAACTTATAACCCTGAGATCAAGAGTCACTTGCTCTACTGACTCAGCTGGCCAGATACCTCATTGGCTATTTCTTTTCTTTTAAAAAAAAAATTTTTATAGTTTATTTATTTTTGAGACAGAGAGAGACAGAGCATGAGCGGGGGAGGGGCAGAGAGAGACAGAGACACTAAATCCAAAACAGGCTCCAGGCTCTGAGCTGCCAGCACAGAACCTGACACAGGGCTCGAACCCATGAACGGTGAGATCATGACCTGAGCCAAAGTCAGAGGCTTAACCAACTGAGCCACCCAGGTGCCCCGGCTATTTCTTTTGATAATAAAGAAATACAAAATATTTGACTATCTTTTTAAATTTCATACCTTTTAAAATAATTTGTTTAAAAAATACCTGGATGTTTGCCCTTTTCTTTACTGCGTTTTATACATATTGTACTGTTAATACATTCGTGGGTATGTTAGGTTCTGTACATCAATCTTGAGTTCCATGTGGTCAAGGATTGTCTTAGGGATGGAGAGCCTGACACACATTAGATGCTCTAATTAAATAGACCTTAACTTATGTCTGTGAAGGAATACAAAGTAAGGGAAAGAAAGGTTTGGGGAAACCAAGGACAAAGCAGGTCAGGTTAGCGCTAGTCAGAACACAGTTTTCTCCCTGCATGGCACGCTTGAGTCTTAAGACTGAACCAGCTGGCTGAGAGCCCCCTCAGGGGCAATTTGGGGCTGTGTTTCTGCAGTTGGTTCTGCCTAGGCCTCTGTATTTGAGAGCTGTGGGCTCCCCTCACTCTCCTTCTCAGGAATGTTTCCTCATTGTCATTGTCCATGGCCCTATTTAAAGGCCATGCTTAAAATATCAGCTTGGCGTACCACAGGAGGCAGCTTCCTCATTCCACCTGCATTAGGCTTTCTAGATCAAAGAGAGGAAATTGGGCGCTGCCGTGACCAAACTCCCCGCTTCCCAAGGAAAGGTGGTGGTGTGTTATATTTCTATCACGGTTGCTTTGATTTCAACTTTAAAACAGTGCATTTCACAGCAGTGGAAGGGGGAAGGGGGAGGGGGCAGATGGAAGAGTCACCCCGCAACTGTGGCTCTGCTCTCCAGATTTGTTAGGAAGATGTGTTGTCTGGGGGTGTTGGGAGGGGCCGTGCTCCCTCTGAGGCAGTAGGGACGGGTCTGGAACAGGGCTGCCTCGCAGTTTATGGTAGGTCCTTGGCCCATGGCAGCGTAACACCCATCTTCACATGACATGTCTGTCTCTGTCCAAATTCTCCCCTTGTGATAAGGACACCTGGACATATTGGATTTGAGCTCACCCTAATGAAGTCATTTTAATTTGAATAGCTCTGTAAAGTCCCTATCCCCAAATAAAGTCATATTCTGAGGTACCGGGAGTTAGGACTCTCATATATCTTTCCCAGAGGACACAATTTAACCTATAACAGTGAAGCTGATTCAATATTTTAAAATAGATTACTGTAAACCACTGTACCAACAGTCTAAAGAAGAAAAGCGTGCTCACGTTAATTGATGCAGAAAAGCATTTGACAAAAATTGAACATGCATTCATGATAACAACTCTTGCCAAGAAAGAAATAGAACCTGATGAAAGGCATCTGCAAGAAAATTTATAGTCAGCCTCATATCTAATGGTGAAAGGCTGAATGCTTTTTCCTAAAGATCAGGGACAAAGCAAGGATGTACAGTCTTAACC
Organism: Hyaena hyaena; assembly: GCF_003009895.1. Taxonomy (NCBI): domain Eukaryota; kingdom Metazoa; phylum Chordata; class Mammalia; order Carnivora; family Hyaenidae; genus Hyaena; species Hyaena hyaena. The sequence goes on along the minus strand of NW_024080668.1, from coordinate 376,493 downwards.
ACTCTTAGTTCAATGTCATACTTAAGGGCCTAGCAAGTATCAGCCAAGGTAAAGAAATAAAAGACATACATATGAGAAAGGAAAAAATAAAATTGTCTCTATTTGCAGGCCACATGATTGTCTACAAAGAAAATCCCCCAGGGCCACCTGGGTGGCTCAGTTGGTTAAGCGTCCAACTTCAGCTCAGGTCATGATCTCAAGGCTCGTGAGTTTGAGCCAGCACCTTTTTGGGCTCTGTGATGACAGCTCAGAGCCTGGACATTGCTTCAGATTCTTTCTCCCTCTCTCTGCCTCTTCCCTGCTCATGCTCTGTCTCTCTCTCCCTCTCTCTCCCTCAAAAATAAATAAAAACATTTTTAAAATGTTAAAAAAATAAAAAGAAAATTCTGCAAACACATCTGCCAAAAAAAAAAAAAAATCCTAGAATTAAGAAGTAAATTTAGCAAGCTGATAGGATATAAGATCAACGGATAAAATTTTATTGAGTTTTCATATAGTAGGAATGAACCATTAGAAAAGCAAGAGCATTGAATAGACAAAACAATTTTGAAAAAGAAGAATAAAGTTGGAAGAATCACAGTACTTGATTTTAAGGCTTTACTATAAGCTACAGTAATCAAGATAGCGTAGTATTTGTGAAGGGAAAGACCTATAGACTACAGATCATATAGAGTCCAAGAGTAGACCCCAAAATATAGCCAGTTTGCGTGTGTGTGTGTGTGTGTATTTTTTTTTTTTTTACAAAGATGCAAAGGCAATTAAGTGAAGAATAGTCTTTTCATCAGATGGTGTTGGGATAATTGGGCACAAGGCTAGAAATGTTTTCATCACCCATTAATAAAACCCATTAATTCCTCTTAATTTTGGCCCCTCCTCTTTCTACCCCACCCATTATTTGTAATCACCCATCTGCTTTCTGTCTTTATGTGTTTACCTATTCGGGATAGTTCATGTAAATGGAACCACCGATATGTAACTTTTTGTGTCTACTTTAGTTAGCATAATATTTTCAAGGTTGATTCACCTTGTAGAATGTATATATACTTTGTGCTTTTTTATAACCGAATGATATTCTGTTGTATGTATATGCCGCAATGTGTTTATTCATTCTTCTGTTGATTAACATTTGGGTCCTTTCCGCCTTTTGGTTATTGCGAATAGTGTTGCTATGAATTCATCTACAAGGATTGGAGTCCCTGCTCACAGATCTTTGGAGTATAGACCCAGGAGTGGAATTACTGTGATATTTTGTAATTCTGTATTTAATGTTTTAGAAACCATCAAACTGTTATCATCCACATTGACTTTATACAGTTGTGATCATATTGTGTACATTTTTGTTCATTTATGTAACATCTAACACAAAAATCACCCCTTCAAATTAAGGACTCATAGTCCACCTTTTTTTTGTGGCTGTATACTATTTCGTATATATTTCATAATTTAATTTTTTATCTTTTAATATTTTAGCCACTTTGATTTTTTCTTTTTTTTAGATTTTTTTTAACGTTTATTTTTGAGAGACAGAGACAGAGCATGAATGGGGGAGGGGTAGAGAGAGAGAGGGAGACAAGATCTGAAGCAGACTCCAGGCTTTGAGCTATTAGCACAGAGCCCGATGTGGGGCTCTAACTCATGAACTGTGAGATCATGACCTGAGCTGAAGTCAGATGCTCAAATTGACTGAGCCACCCAGGCGCCCCGATTTTTTTATTTTTTGTTTCCTATTGCTTTATTAGATAACACTGTGACATACCTTTGTGATAACACTCTTAATTCAATTTAAATTGCCTCCATAGGGCAAATGCCACAAAGTAGAATCGTTAGTCTATAACATATTTTCTAAATTCTTGTGACATGTTACTAAATTACTTTCCAAGAAATGTTCTACCAAATTTCACCTTGACTGGCAGTGTGGGAAGCCTACTACTTGACCGCACCTTCCCAGCCCTGGATGGTATTATTATTTTTAAAAATCCTTTCTAACTTTATAGGAAAAAAAAAGAAAAAAAATTTTTTTTTACAAATAGTTTATTGTCAAATTAGTTTCCACATAACACTCAGTGCTCACCCCACAAGTGCCCTCCTCCATGCCCATCCTCCCTCCCCCCCACATCCATCAGTCCTCAGTTTTTGTCAGCATTCAAGAGTCTCTCATGGTTTGCCTCTCTCCCTTTCCCCCACCATTTCCCCCCTTCTTCTCCCCCTTGGTCCTCCGTCAAGTTCCTCCTAATCCTCCTATACGTGCAAACATATGATATTTGTCCTTCTCTGCCTGACTTATTTCGCTCAGCATAACACCCTCAAGGTCCATCCATGTTGCTACACATGGCCAGATTTCATTGTTTCTCATTGCCATGTAGTATTCCATGGTATAGATAAACCACATCTTCTTGATCCATTCATCTGTTGATGGACACTTAGGCTCTTTCCATGTTTTAGCTATTGTGGAGAGTGCTGCTATGAACATTGGGGTACATGTGCTCCTATGCCTCAGCATTTCTGTATCCCTTGGGTAAATTCCTAGCAGTGCTATTGCTGGGTCATAAGGGAGTTCTATTGTTAGTTTCCTGAGGAACCTCCACACTGTTTTCCAGAGGGGCTGTACCAGTTTACATTCCCACCAACAGTGTAGGAGGGTGCCCGTTTCTCCACATCCTCGCCAGCATCTAGAGTTCTCTGATTTGCTCATTTTAGCCACTCTGACTGGCGTGAGGTGGTATCTCAGTGTGGTTTTGATTTGTATTTCCCTGATGAGGAGGGATGCTGAGCATCGTTTCATGTGTCTGTTGGCCATCTGGATGTCCTCTTTGGAGAAGTGTCTGTTCATGTCTTCTGCCCATTTCTTCACTGGGTTGTTTGTTTTTCGGGCGTGGAGTTTGGTGAGTTCCTTATAGATTCTGGATATTAACCCTTTATCTGATATGTCATTTGCAACTATCTTTTCCCATTCCGTTGGTTGCCTATTAATTTTCTGGGTTGTTTCCTTGGCTGTGCAGAAGCTTTTAATCTTGATGAGGTCCCAACAGTTTATTTTTGCTCTTGATTCCCTTGCTTTTGGGGATGTGTCAAGTAAGAAGTTGCTGCGGTGGAGGTCAAGGAGGTTGTTTCCTGCTTTCTCCTCTAGGGTGTTGATAGTTTCCTGTCTCACGTTCAGGTCCTTTATCCATTTTGAGTTGATTTTTGTGCATGGTGTGAGAAAATGATCTAGTTTCATTCTTCTGCATGTTGCTGTCCAGTTCTCCCAACACCATCTGTTAAAAAGGCTGTCTTTTTTCCATTGGATATTCTTTCCTGCTTTGTCAAAGATCAGTTGGCTGTATACTTTTGGGTCCACTTCTGAGTTCTCAATTCTGTTCCATTGGTCTATGGGTCTGTTTTTGTGCCAATACCATACTGTCTTGAGGATGACAGCTTTGTAGTAGAGGCTGAAGTCTGGGATGGTGATACCTCCCGTTTTGGTTTTATTTTTCAGTATTACTTTGGCTATTCGGGGTCTTTTGTGGTTCCATACAAATTTTTGGATAGTTTGTTCTAGTTTTGAGAAGTATGCTGGTGCAATTTTGATTGGAATTGCATTGAATGTGTAGAGTGCTTTAGGTAGTAATGACATCTTAACTATATTTATTCTTCCTATCCATGAGCATGGAATGTTTTTCCATTTCTTTGTGTCTTCTTCAATGTCCTTCATAAGTTTTCTATAGTTTTCATCATATAGATCTCTTGTATCCTTGGTTAGGTTTATTCCTAGGTATTTTATGGTTTTTTGTGCAATTGTGAATGGGATCCGTTTCTTGATTTCTCTTTCTGTTGCTTCATCGTTGGTGTATAAAAATGCAACCGATTTCTGTACGTTGCTTTTGTACCCTGCAACTTGGCTGAATTCTTGGATCAGTTCTAGTAGGCTTCTGGTGGAGTCTCTCGGGTTTTTGATGTAGAGTATCATGTCATCTGCGAAGAGTGAAAGTTTGACTTCCTCTTTGCCAATTCTGATGCCTTTGATTTCCTTTTGTTGTCTGATGGCTGATGCTAGGACTTCCAGCACTGTGTTAAACAACAGTGGTGAGAGTGGACATCCCTGTCGTGTTCATGATCTCAGATGGAAAGCTCTCAGTTTTTCCCCGTTGAGGATGATGTTCACTGAAGGCTTCTCATAGATGGCTTTGATGATGTTTATGTAGGTTCCTTCTATCCCAACTTTCTCTAGAGTCTTTATTAAGAAGGGATGCTGTATTTTGTCAAATGCTAAAAAAAGAAAATTTGAAGTTTGATTTAATTTCTAGCAGTGATTATAATGAACTCGAACTCTTTTCATATGTTTACTACTCATTAACATCTCATGGTTTATGAATTGTCTGTTCATATCTTTGCCCATTTTTATTTCGGAATTTGCGTTCAGAATGCTTTTTGTGATACATAACAGATCTAACCATGGCTTTAACAAATTGGGTGTAAATTTTTCAGACATAACAGGATATCTGGAAGTAGGCAACCACTAGCTGGTTTGATGTCAGGATAGCATCTTTCAACACAAGATGACTGCAACTGCTCTGAACATCGTATTTCTATCCCAGGCGGGAAGAAGGGAATATGGTGGAGCCAGTTATGCCTGTCCTTTGTCATAGAAGTAAAAGCTTTCCCGTATGCCATCCCTGTAGATTCCTCCTGATGTCTCATTGACCAGAACCAGGTCATAAGGCCACCCTTGCTACAAAGGAATTGAGAAACCAGGAAATGGGACTTAGGTGTTTGGCTTAGACCAATCATGATCCCTACCCTGAAACTGAACGCTTTGCTGCCCACAACAATACTGGAAAGGAGAGTAACAGGGGACTAGATTCTGTCTGATGTAGTATCTCATTGTGTGTTTTTTAAAATTGATTTATATATTTCTCTACACTTTAAGGAAATTGAATTTTGTCCTATTCATTACAAATATATTTCCCAGTTTTCAGTTTGCACTTCTATTTATCTGAACTGGAAGGGATTTCCCTCCCATTTTTATAGAACAAAATGTATCAAGTTTTTAAAAATGTTCTTTTTAAGATTAGAAAGTTCTATCATCTAGAGATTAGGCCATACCTCTACCTTTTAAAAGTCTTTTGAAAAAGCTAACTTTCTGGGGGGTGCCCGGGTGGCTCAGTCAGGTAACATCTGACTTCAACTCAGGTCATGATCTCACGGTTCATGGGTTCAAGCCCCACATCGGGCTCTGTGCTGTCAGCTTGGAGCCTGCAGCCTGCTTCAGATTCTGTGTCTCCCTTTCTCTCTGCACCTCAACCCCTCTCAAAAATAAATAGACATTTAATAATTTTTTAAACTATTTTATGATCCAATATATATTTTATCTTTAGGATAATTTTACAAATTGAATTTTTTCCCAAATGGCTAGCAAATTTATTACCATCTACTTCTTAGGCCTGCGATTATTCCTTTTAGAAAAAGAACCGGGGAACAAGTAATAACAGCAGCAAACTGTTGCTGAGGCAGCTGCTCTGGCATCAGCTATCATGAAACTAAAAAGGAAATGGTAGGGAAAAGGCTTTTGTACAGAGAAATGTGATTTTGTACATCTTTCAGTACACAGAGATAATGGGTCATGCTTCACTTTTCTTCCTCTTTCCTTTTCTGTGCCAGGTAGAAAACCCACCTGAGGGTAGACCATTCATCCTGAGGTCTGCTTCATGTGACTTAACTGTCTTTTAGATCTGGTTCTTTTCTCTTTTTTTAAATGTTTATTTTTGAGAGCGAGAGAGTGTGTGTGAGAGAACGTGAGTTGGGAAGGGGCAGAGAGAGAGGGAGACACAATCCAAAGCAGGCTCCGGGCTCTGAGCTATGAGAAAGCCCTCTGTGGGGCTTGAACCCATGAACCACGAGATCACGACCTGAGCTGAAGTCGGAGACTTAACCAACTGAGCCACCCAGGCGCCCCTAGATCTGGTTCTTTTGACAGTCAAATGAATGCCCTGGTAGGATGGCATAAGTCTCTAATTTATAACAAAATTAATCTGCTTTAGAAATGAATCACAAGGAGGGGAGCCTTGAGCAGCTCATTAGGTTAAGAGTCCAACTCTTGATACCGGCTCAGGTCATGATCTCACAGTCTCGTAGTGAGATCAAGCCCCCTGTAGGGGGTGCTTTGCACCTACAGCCCAGAACCTGCTTGGGATCCTCTGTCTCCCTCTCTATCTGCTCCTCCCCTGCTCTTGGGTTTGCATGCTTGCGCTCTCTCTCTCTCTCTCTCTCTCTCTCTCTCAATAAATAAGTAAATAAACATTAAAAAATCACAAGGATGAGTGATTAACAGGATTACTAGACACACAAGCAAACAAAACTAAAACTCCACATGTTGTGAATTTAGTGTTTACTTCTCACAAGGGAGCTGGCAGAGTTCTCCAGGAGATCATCGTCTGCACATCACTCAGGGTCCCACCAGGAACACAGAAAATAGTCCTCCTGGAAAATAGAATGTAGTGGGGTGAATGGTTACAGGGTGGCAGAAAGAGGCAGAGAATCCAATCAGGGGACAGCGAGGCAAACCAGAGCCTGGAGGCAGCAGTGTGCTGGTAACTGGTTACCCCTGGAGGAAAAAGCCTTCATTTGTAGCATTGGCCAACTTCAAGCTAGCAACAGCTTAACAACCGGCTTGCACAATTCCCGAGTATTTAACAATCTGCCCTTGTGAGCTAGTACCAGCCAGCTCCAGCACACCCCTGGTTGGAGAGGAAAAGGGAGCAGGTGGTGTTATCCAAGCCTAGGCTACGATCCCCACCCACCCCCCACCCCCACCCCCACCCCCCGGGGAGAAACTACAGCCAACTGTGCAGGCCTGTCTAGGGATTTGGAGGCATGGGGAAGGCAGTCACTGCCGGAAGTTTGCATGAAGCAGAGTGAGGAGGAGAAAATTCTGACTTCCTTCTTCTCACCGTCCAGGCTCCTGCCAGTGTCTGGCTGGAGGCAGCTGACTGGGAGTGACAGCCTGGACACTCAGCTTGCAGAACTCATCTGCCAGCAGCACCGAGCAGAGCCGGGGAAGGACAGTTCCTTGTTCTTTTCTTTTCTCTCCCGTCCCTGTTGTCTTCTGTCTTCCTGCGGAGTGTGCAGTTTCTCACTGCCCAGGCTTAAACTGCTAAAGCTTTGCTTCCTGCTGGATAATTCTTATGCATTTTCGTTCCTGTTATCCTGTACAACTGTCCATGGCCATTCTGTGTTCTTTCACCATTCCTCTCCCTTCTGCGCCTTTGGGGAGTTGCCGCATTCTGCTCTGGTTTCTCCAGGTGGCTGCTTCTCTGTGCCTCTACTTCCCATGTCCTGCCCAGTTTCCGCAAGCTCCTGTGAGTCAGGGTCTTTGGGTAGAAAGGAGGAATCTCACTAAGGGCACCTAAGGGAGACAGGGCTTTGCAGAAAAGTTACACATGGACTGAAACTGGAGTTTGAAGGACGGGGGGATCCCAGACGGCTCCAGGGACCAGTCACACGCTCTGCTTGCACATCACAGCCCACACTGCCCTTCTCCCAGGATGCCCTTGATTCTTCCAGCGGGAGCTACTTTTCACATTCTCTGGTCCAGATCCCGGTGCTCATGACCATCAGGCCAGGTCACATGATGCATCTCTGGCCAGCCCGCAGATGGTCTGCCCTTGGGTCAGTCTGCAGCACCCCTTGGGGGAGAGTGTAGCAACTGTAGTTTCTGAGCAGGGGCCATAGTTCAGCTAAATGCAATGTTGCTGCTGCCGGTGCTAAGAGGGGGTTGCACTTGCTTTCTCTGTGTGCCCACCTGTGCACTAACATATTTGCTGTGGTCTTAGCTTCTGTGAGGACAGGTCCTGGCCCACAGGCTCTGCTAAGACAGTGGTTCTCAAACCTGGCTGAAATGACAGCTACCTGGGAAGCTCTCAAAATTACGGATGCCGCAGCACCCCCCCCACCTCTGCACCCTGACATTCTGGCTTAATTGGTCTGTGATCAGGCCGGGCATGGGTATCTTTTTCAAGCACCCTAGATAACTCCAATGTGCAGAAGGGATCCCAGCCTGACTGCCTAGGCATCGAGCACTGACTCTTCCTGGCACATCTTTCCTACACTCCTGTGCACAAGCTCAGGGAGTGTTGATTTTCCAGAAACCCTGTGGTTTGGGAGGGGAGAGCCAGAAGTCCTAGCAAAGGACAATGGAGAGGGCTGTGTCTGCCTCAGCTGTAATGATCTTTGTTTCTAGTACTTTTCCACTTTAAAATTGTTTGGTGGGGAGGGTGGGGAGGCACCTGGGTGGCTCAGTCGAGTAAGCATCCAACTTTGGCTCAGGTCATGATCTCATGGTTTGTGGGTTCAAGCCCTGCATCAGGCTCTGTGCTGACAGCTCAGAGCCTGGAGCCTGCTTCATATTCTATGTCTCCCTCTCTTCTCTGCCCCTCTCCCGCTCACACTCTGGCTCTCAAAATTAAACATAAATAAATAAATAAATAAATAAATAAACAAACTGCTTGGTAGGATCAAAGGAACCTTCTGTCCCCGGAGCTGTTTGGTCTGGCAATGGGAAGAAGGGCTTTTCACTTTCTGTTGCTTTGTTTTGTTTCACTGCCCACGAAGTGTGGGTTAGGCACACACACGAACGCTGTAATATCCACAGACGGCTTAGATCCTCTTCGTGTGAACGTGCTCTCTTGCTATAGCTACACGTCCTGCACGCTGGCTCTTGAGCGGTCATGTCCAAGGTCAGGAAGTAGGAGGGAACGGATAAAGAAGGCACCGCAGAAGCACAAGGAGTTTCTGGAAGAGAAAAGCAGCCTGGGGTCAGTACAGGTGGGCCGGAAGCAAGAAGAGGGAATTACGTACCTGTCCGTGCTGATCTGTGACTGGTCAGGAATACGTGACTGATGACAACTGTATGCACTACTGTTCAGCCTCCTGCGTGCACCTGAGCCCCTAAATGTCCTTTAAGGAAGAAAGAACAAATATGTTTATCCTTTCCCCAGAAATTACTCTTCTGATGTCTCTCTTTTCTCAGTCTCAGGACCATAGTCACGTCCAGGGCTGGGTATGGGGCTCGAACACAGGACTCTGACGCCCCGTGGGGGACACTTCCCGCGGGGGAAGTGATCTGGGCAAGGGACGGCGGAGGGGCCTGGACAAGAGCAAGGTCGGAGGGAGTGAAGACCTCAGCTTTCAGGGCGTTAAATGGCAGTGGAGAAGACACGTGAGCAGAGGGCATCGCAGTGGCGGCGTGGGGCCGGGCCGAGGCCCCGTGACCGCCATCAGCACCCCTGCGGCCCGAGGCGGCCCCGAGTCGGGCTGGCCCGGCCGCTGGCTGCCCGCTGCGCCTCCGCTGTAGGTGGGCTTCCTGCGCGTGTGGCTGACTTGCAGGCACAGGGCCCGGAGCTCCGCACACAAAATTGTCACAGGCTCCCCGAGGGCCGTCTGTGGGTCTCTATGAAATCCCCTACAAACAGCTAGCCTGTTTCGTTAAATCGTGTCAGAGCTCAGCTCAGGACCCCGGCTTTTCTTTTTCACTTTTTTAGGCTCTTAAACTGCAGGAAAAAAATTTTAATGTTTATTTATTTTGAGAGAGAAAGAGAGCGCGATGGGGGAGGGGCAGAGAGCGAATCCCATGCAGGCTCTGTGCTGTCGGCGTGGAGCCCATGCAGGGCTCCATCTCATGAAACCGTGAGATCATGACCTGAGCAGACATCAAGAGTCAGACGTTTAGGGGCCTGGGTGGCTCAGTTGGTTAAGCGTCCGACTTCAGCTCGGGTCATGATCTCACTGTTTGTGGGTTCGAGCCTCACACCAGGCTCTGTGCTGACAGCTCAGAGCCTGGAACCTGCTTCGGATTCTGTGTCTCCCTCTCTCTCTGCCCCTCCCTTGCCCACGCGCTCTCTCTCTCTCAGAAATAAATGAAAACGTTAAAAAAAAAAAAAAAAGTCAGATGTTTAACCGACGGAGCTGCCCAGGCACCCCTACACTGCAGAAGTTTTAATAGGCTTTTTTTTTTTTTTTAACTATTGTGTGTTTTATGTGTGGTTTTCTTCTTTTCTTCCAGATCACAGAAAGGTATATAAAAATGGTTTTGGCGGGGTGGCCGGCTGGGTGGCTCAGTTGGTTGAGTGTGCAGCTTTCGCTCAGGTCACGATCTCACGGTGGGTGAGTCAAGTCCCGCGTCAGGCTCTGTGCTGACAGCTCGGAGCCTGCTTAGGATCCTCGGTCTCTTCTCTCTGTGCCCCTCCCCCTCTCATGCTCTCTCTCTCTCTCTCTCTCTCTCTCAAAAAATACATAAACATTTTTTTTTAAAGTGGCTTTTGGACTATGCCTGATTGAGGGTAGTCTAAGCTGCTGGCTGAATTCCTGTGCATTTGCACGTGCGTGTGCATGCCACGGCTCCCCGTCAGGATGTGCAGAGGCCACATGAGAGCTCTGCTTTCTGACAGTTGCCACTCGGTCGTGGGCACCGGCGCTTCAGCCACAGACCCACGGGGCTCCTTCCCCAGGGGGAGCCTGCCAGGGAGGGTCTGGCCGCCATCCTGCGCTCTCCCTGCCTCTGTAGGGACGTCACTTTCTCCCCTGTTCCCCAAACCCACTCCCATCCCGTCCTAACGCATTCTTATTTGTAGGTGATCCTAACCCCGGCTCCTCACAAGACAACTGGAAAGGCTAATAAATTAGATCATGTCTGTCCACTGTGCTTTAGTTGCTTTGCCATTGCCGTCTATGCAAAATTCTTTAAAAGGTTTATGAGTAACACATTCCCTGCGGGGTAGCTGTCTCCACCTTCAAAGCCACACCGGCCCCCGCCCTCGCCTGCTCTGCCAGGCGCTCTGCACCCCGGTTCCCATTCCCGGTTCCGCGGAGCTCTGGCTCCAGCGTCTCGCCCAGCTGTTTGCATTTCCCTCATGTGCCAACTTTCCTGCTCTGGGCCTCACAGGTGCTTCAGATGTTTGGGCCACAAAAAGATACATACAGTTTTATTATGACTTTCTATTAAAAACAATGTGCACGAGTCTAACAAGCCCACGAACAAGTGTTGTAAATGGCACAGTTTCCCAGCAGAGCTTCCGAACGAGGATAGTTTATCATGCAAGTTGATAAAAATGCTGTTCTGTTCTCAGCTCATCTGACCTTCGTCTCCGAGGCGCTCCGGGCCCCTCCCGGTGCCAAAGCTGGAAGGTTCTTCACCTCCAGGGGCTTGGGTCTCTTGGGGAGGTAGGGCCCCACCTCCTTTGGCTTGGACCTGCCTGCCTTCCCAGAATGCGGCAGTCATCAGGACCTTTTTATGGCAGGTGGGTCAGCCGTCAGCATCGGCGCTGGGAGTAGCCCTGTCACGTCTTCCTCCGGGAGCTGCCAGGTGTGACCGGCTCCTGTTTGTGGCGTTAAGGCCTTTGTCTCTGGAGACTGTCGCTGCCCCGGGACCCTCCTCATGGTGCCTCACAGCACTGGGGTCAGAGGCTGGAGACCCCTGTGTTCCTCTCTAGGGTGAGAGCCCCGTAAGGTAGACTCCCCCCGTGTCGTGGATCCAACAGCACTTCTGTGGAACAGCTCTCACTATGTAGCAGATGTCCTTGAGCTCCTTCTGTGACCCTGGTACCAGAGATACAAAACCAGGGAGGGAGAAGGTTTCCAAACAGCATATTAGGGGCGCCTGGGTGGCTCTGTCAGTGAAGTGTCCAACTCTTGATTTTGGCTCAGGTCATGATCTCACGATTTGTGGGTTTGAGCCCCACGCAGGGCTCTGTACTGACAGCACAGGTCCTGCTTGGGATTCTCTCTCTCTCTCTCTCTCTCTCTCTCTCTGCCCCTCCCCCCACAAAATAAATAAACATTAAAAAAAACCCAGCCTATCTCCTGTAACATGGCAGACAGTAAGCTAACTGTGCACAGGGACGCAGAGGTCACTTAACCCCCCATGAGGTCTCAGGACAGACCTCCTGGAGGAGGAGATGATGCCCTACTTGAGTCTGGAAGGGGGTGTGGGGTGAACAGAAGTGGGAATCGCATCTAAAGGGGGCGGACGGCGGTAGGGAAGACGCAGGATGTGGAGGACTCTGGGGAGCCACGGGCATCACCGGGAGGGGGCGTCACTAGAATACACAGCGCGAGCCAGTGCCTGGCCGGAGGGCTCGCTGCCGACTGGAGGCCAGGGGAGCCATGGGGGGCCCAGAGCCGCAGGGTGACCGTCAGTGGTAGATGGCTCTGGGCGCGGTGACGCCAGCATGACAACAGGTATGTTTAGGGGATTTGACAAGTGATGCAGAGAAGGGGAGAGACTCAAGAAATATTTGGAAAGTTGAATCTGCAGGGCTTGGGGCTGATTGGCCGGAGGAGGGAGAAAGGAACGTTCCGTGAACTCAGGCTTCTCGCTCTAAGGAGCTCTTGACGTTTCACCTACCATTTGCAGTGACGCTGGAAGATTCTAGTGGACTCTACGCTCTATGAGACCAGAGAGTATGAAGGAAGGGACATCAATTCCTCCACCAGCTTTTAAACATTTAGATACTTTGTCTCAGGATGTACTTCATCTCTTGGCAATGAAGGTCGTGTTTTAGGCCTGTGACCAGGATGGACATGAAGGGAGGGACGGGCAGACTTCAAAGCGGAGTCCTGGCACAGGACACTGGGACTTGCTCCCCGGCTCCAGATGGCCCGCTCAAGGACTTGCGGGCAGAAGCTGCAGCAGCCGCCTGACGGCCCAGGAGGGACTGGCCTACAGGAGCCACCACGCAGCAGGCGGAGGTGAACAGCCTTGCAGACAGCAGGTGGCCCGGCAGCCACAGGAAACTGCAGAGGCTTTCATTTCCTCCCCGTCACCTTTGGACTCCTCTCAGGCGCTCTAGCTCGCTCCTCAGCAAAAATAATTAAGGCCGACTGGTAATTAAGGCCCTCTTCCCCTCCAAAAAAAAAAAAAAAAAAAAACCCACAAAAAACTAAGACATTTCAAGCGCTGTTTCCCTTCGTGAAGAAGCAGCAAGCTGAGCTTACAGCAGTGCCCTTGTCTGTACGGGGTCAGCACAAGCGGGGAGCCCCCCTCTTCCGTGCGCCCCCGTCCACGAGGCCCTAGCACAGGTGACCTCAGTTTCGAGTTTGTCTCCAGCCGCTAAGGAGAGAGAGAAAGTCATCATTCTACCCCACACCTCCGAGCACCGGCCAGGTAAGCTGCTGAGTGCCAGGGTGAAGCTCCCGGCAGATCATTGGGCCCTGATATTCCAGAATCTGCTTGAATATGTTGGACGTGCCTCTCTCGGCCCAAAGCAGCCAGGCAGCCAGGCTGAACACGGTGCCGTCAGCAGGCATGACGATAAAGGGGAAAGATGCCCCTCTGCCAAGTTTATCGTGATGGGAGTTTACTTAAATAAATCCCAGCCTCTTTGGGGATCCAGAGAAGTGATATTTTCATTTCATTCTAATAAGAGATACTTGACAAGCATTTTGAGGACCTGCTCTTTGTGTGATTTATGCAGCCTGCTGTGGTCAACGCAGAGTGGAGAACCCGAGAAATGTATAATCTCTTCGGGCAGACAGGGCATGGAAATTTAAATCGTATGCTGCACGTGACCAAGTACCTAATGGGTGACAGGGGTTTTGGAGAGAGAGGCAGAGGGTTGGGAGCTGAAAACGTTCATAGGGAGACTGGCCTTGAAGGGCAGTAAGAGGCGGATGAGTGGGTGGCGGATAAGAGGAGAAAGACTCCCAATTATGGCTTGTTAATGCTTCCACTGCACCAGTTCTACGTTACACACTTACAGAACTTTAATCAGCAGTTAGACCCTCAATCTTCCATTCAGAAAGGCCATTCTGCTGTCAATATTGGGAATTAAAATCCTAAAGAATGGGACTGGTATTTGTTTATCGTGGGTAACAGCCGACTGGCTAGGTGTTTCCTCATCCCTGCCTTCCTCCCCCCACCCCTCCCCAGGGGTCTCTTCACCTTCAGTAGCTTTTGCTATGTGTTCACTACTTTTTTTTAGCAGAAATTGCTAAAAATCATTTTTTAAAGTTGCACATGGAGAATGAGATTTAGGCTGTTTTACATTTTATTACTGTTATTATTAACCTGTAAATGATAACTAGAAAAGCACAAAATCATTCCTGATAAAACAAGAATTAATGGCGTGTCGAAAGGTGATGGGGTGTCTTTTCTCCGTATCTCCAGCATTTAGGTGAATCTGCGAATCAAGCAGCAGCCATCCAGTGTGTTGGTGTTTGTGTGAGTGACAGACGTGAGGCCAGAAAAAGAAAAAAAGTGTTTAGTTAATTTATTTATTTTGAGAGAGAGGGAGAGGGAAAGGGAGAGAATCCCAAGCAGGCTTCCCCTCAGCACGTGGAAATGAAATGGGGCTCGATCTCAAGACTGTGAGACCGTGACCTGAGCTGAAATCAAGAGTCAGACGCTTAACCAACTGGACCACCCTGGCACTCTCACCAAATGAACTCTTGAACTTCCCCTCCAAGATCTTTTCTTTATAGGAGAGCATAAGAAGCCACCAGAAGACCTGTATGATCTTAGTATTGAATCTTCTCACATGTGTGTCTAACAAGGAATTGAGAGAATTTCAGAGTTTCTGGGATTCATATTTATAGCCCAATGACACAGGTTAGTAACAAAAATATTAGTAGATAATGATTGACCTCCTTGAGTGAGCTCAGACAATTTCTCTTGATGCAAGGCCAGCAAATAAAAACTTACTATGAACAATGAAATAAAACAAAAACAAAAGCAAGTCCTTTACTCCTATTTTATTGCCTTTGCTCAAATTTCTCTCTGCCAGTGATGATCCTCAACAATATCTCCTTCCTACACAGACACCGTCTGTTTTCCAAATCCTTCGCTCATTCCCTGAAGAATGAGCATCATTAGTGAGGCACAGTGGCAAATTCAGACTCTGCCGTAGTTGGCTTATACACCAGGAAGTATATTTCCATCTGTCCGTTGTGACCCATCTCTGCCAATGCTTTCCCAGCACTTATCCAGAAGAATCATGTTCTTCTTTATGATCGCAAAGCAAGAGTCTTGCTTTTCTCTTATGTGATTGTGATATAATAAAATATATATATATTTGATCTTTGTTCTCTGGTTCCTGGAATAGAGCTTCTAAAACCCTTGTAATTTCCAGAGTGTCAGGGGTGAGAGGAGTCTTTAGTTATTCATAATAACTTTGACCCTTACCTGGGTCTGTAACTCCTGGAAGTTGGACTTGGAAGAAGAAGGATTGGAACTTTTAGCCCAATCCCTGACCTCCAGGGAGGGATGGACCCGGTAGGGGCTGGAGACTGACTTAATCAACACCGGCTAATGATTTGACCAACCGTGCCTGCATAATGAAGCCTCTATAAAACCCTAAACAAGTTCAGAGAGCACGTGGGCTGGCCAACAAGAACGCACATGCACACATGCCGCGACGGGGCACACCCCTAAACTCCATGGGGACATGGGGACAGAGCTCCTCAGCTCAGGACACGTCTGGACCTTGTCCTCTGTATTTCTTAATCTGGCTGTTCATTTGTATCCTTTATAAATACCCTTTGTAATAAGTTGGCAATAGTAAGTAAAGTGCTTATCTGGGTTCTGTGAGCTGTTCCAGTAAATTACCAAACCTAAAAAGAGCCCCCTTGGGTGCTCAGTCAGAAGTACTAGGAGCCTGGGTTGGAGATGAGTGTCTGAAGTGGCGTCAGGTCTTGTGGGACTGAGCCCTTAACCCGTGGGGTCTGCACTAGCTCTGGGCAGTTAGCATCAGACGTGTTGTGAGGAGAGAGACTATTTTTCTCTTAAGGGTCTATCACGTCCTGTGTTATAACCCAGCTATTTTGTACATATCCTTTCCCACTGTCAGAGCTGACATCTGCTAGTGTGTTCATGGCGTCCTTGCAAACTTAAGTGCTCATTATAGTTGAATTAGATTTCATTTCAATTTCAATCCTTGAGCCCAGTGCCAGCACTGAGTTGAATCACGGGACAGAGAACGTGTAAGAAGGGGCATTGCGAGCAGAGGAGTAACTTGAAGAAAAGCCCAGAGAATATGGCCACAGCGTTTGGAATGGTTGCACCTGGGGTTTAAACGGGAGAACAGTAGAAACAAGTCCACGTGGGTGAGTGGGGGGTCTGATCATGAAGCACTGGGTTTTACAGAGGAGGAAAATGAGACACATAGGTGTTACTTGATCGGCCCAAGAAACAAAGGGATGAGAATCCACCACCTACGTGTCCCCGCTCTCCAGGCCCAGCACCCTCACACACGCTCAGACAGTGGTTCTGTGCAACCACACCAAGCGGGGCAGTTGGCTGGGAAAAGATGAAGATAGTGCTGGAGAGTGGCTCTGACAATAGTGTCTGTGTCCACAGGCCACATTATTCCTCTCTTTGTATTTACCAACAAATACAAAGGCGAGAGTAATGGCCTGAACAGAGGCGAGAGTAATGGCAGGGAAATCACCAAGAAAACTCATTGAAGACAACACTGAGCACTGCTCTGTGGTCTGTTGTAGGAGCCAGTCTGAGCCCCTGCTTGATAACACACGGACCTGTCTGTGAGCTACACTCTGAAGCAAATACGAGCAGTTACCAATTCTGACATCCTTTCTGTCCTTGGCCTCGAGCTTCAGAGAACTAGTATTTTCCATGACACCTGGGTTAAAATAATAAGCAAAGGTATTGAGCAGATAATTCATAAACACACACACACACTCACGCACATGCACATGCAATTAACCTATGAAATAATATTCAACTTGTCTAGTAATCAGACATTTTTATTTATTTATTTTTTATTTATTCATTATTTCTAGGAGACAGAGAGAGAGAGACAGCATGAGCAGGGGAGGGTCAGAGAAAGAGGGAGTCACAGACTGAAACAGGCTCCAGGCTCTGAGCTGGCAGTCAGCACAGAGCCCGACCCGGGGCTCGAACCCACCAACGTGAGATCATGACCTAAGCGAAAGTCGGACGATTAACCGACTAAGCCACCCAGGCGCCCCGTAATCAGACATTTTTAAATGAAACACTCCCCTCCCTTTTATTTATTTATTTTTTTTGCTTATTAGGTATCAGTTTAGAAAGATTAATAAGAATAATAATAACTCACGTTGGCAAAGGTGTAGGGAAATCGGCCTTCATAAAGAATCTGCTGGTTGGAGAAAAATTTGGTATAACCTTTCTCCCGAGCAATTCGGTGATAACGTTTCATAAGTCACGAAAACATGTCTGTCCTTTGTCTCATCAATCCTATTCCAAGGAAATTTATCCTAAGGTATTAATCATAGATGTGCACAATGCTAAGTTTGAACTATGTGCATTTCAACATTTGGTTGTGAAAAATTAAAAACAACTCCCATATCCCACAATAAGGAGGTAGGTACATATATTATGGAACAGAGATAGAGTAGTTAAGAAAATATTGATGTAGCACAGAGTTCTTAATGTAACGCTAAGTGAGAATGGTTAGCTGCGAGGCAGTATTTATAGTGTAAAGGCATTGTTTAAAAACGCATATGTGTGTAAGTGTCATGTTGATCAAGTCCGACTCCTGGGTTGTCCTCAGAGAGCATCTGTAATTTTGCCTGTAAATGCCACTGGGTAAAACGTGAGTCTCGTGACTTTTCACCGTTAGGTAATAAAAGTCCTTGGGCCACTTGAAGCCACAAAAGTCTCCATTCAATATGGTGATTAGACCGGCTGGTACCTGATTAATTCCGACCTCATTCCGAGCCCGGGCCCTTCCCCTGGCACACCCAAGGCGTGCTGCTGTGAGAAGCCCGGAATAGGGAGAGGGATGTGATCCTCCCTTTCCCTGAAAGCCTTTACCTCCCCATGCCCTGAATGGAGGAGGTAGAGGGAGGATGGGCAGAGAGGTAAAGTTTTGGGTGGGGACGTGGGTGGTGACCGAGATGGCTAGGATGGTGTCCATGCTCTCTGGTTGGACAGATGTTTACATTGGCCTCTTGTGCGCTCGGGTGGGGTTTTTGGGCTCTGTTCTCCTGCAGCTTCCTTGATGAAAATGTGTGGTGTCCCCTGTTCTCTGCCAACCTTGCGTGTCCCTGGGAGCCCAGTGATTCACCCACAGCCTCTTTCCACTAGTGTCTTTTTACCTCTAGAGCTGGCTCTGGTGATCATGAACTGGGAGAACCCCACCCCTCCCTGGCCTCTTTGGGGGCTCATGTCTTGTCCATGGGAAACTTGCACAGCGTTTCTGCCTGAGAAACCTTGGAAGTGAGGATGGATTGCCAACAGAGCAACCGCCCTTCAGCCTCCCTTTACTCTGAGCTGGCTGGACCAGCTTCTGGAATTTACTCTTCTTGCCCTGGAGCCAGACACCGGACAGCCTTTCCCCTAAACTGTCAGCAACATAGATGAAAGTCCAGTGGTGCAGTTAAAGCCCCTCTCTCTAAAGAAAGTCTCCTCATGGCTCCTCTGTCTCCACTCTTCTGACCCAGTGTGGGTAAGGGGGCTTGTAATATTAACAAGAAGGCTTTGGACTTGGTTTTGGTAAGGACACTTCACACGAGCTCTACCCTCTTAACAGAGTTTTCAGTGCATAATATGGTGTTTTTATCTACTGGCGTAGCGTTACTCAGCAGATCTCTAGAACTTACTTGTTTATGCAGAACTGAAGTTTGACATGTGCTTAGCAGTTCCTCATTCGCCCTTCCCCTCACTACCACCCTGCTATCTATCCTTTGCTTCTAGAAGTTTAACTATATTAGAAACCTCGTAAATGGAATCATTCAGTATTTGTCCTTAGGTGTCTAGCTAATTTCACTCAGCATAGTGCCCTCAAGGTTTATCCATGTTGTCACATCTGCAGAATTTCCTTCTTTTTAAAGGCTGAGAATGTTCCATTGTATGTTTATATCATAATTTTTAAAAGTCCTTTCGCTGATGGAGTTTAGATTATTTCTACAAGCTGGCCGTTGTGAGTAATATTGCTATGAACATGGGAGGTGCAGATATTTCCTGATCTAGTGTTTTCATTTCCTTCAGATGATTTCCCAGAAGTGGAATTGCTAGACCATATTCTATGTTTTAGTTTTTGAGGACCCTCCTCACTGTTTTTCACAGTGGCTGCACCATTTACATTTCCATCAGCGGTGCACTAAAGGATTCCGATTTCTTTATCCCTGCCAACATTTATCTTGGTTTTTGTTTTGTTTTTAAAATAGCCATTCTGACAGGTGTGAGGTGGTATCTCAGTGTGTTTTTGATTTGCATTTCCCTGATGATGAGTGATGTTGAGCATCGTTTCATGGACCTGTTGGCCATCTGGATGTCTTCTTTGGAGAAATGTCTAGTCAAGTTCCTAGCCCATTTTTATTTCACTTTTTTTAATGTTTTTTTATTTATTTGGCAGGGAGGGGCAGAGAGAGAGAGGGAGACAGAGAATCCCAAGCAGGCTCTGCACGGTCCATGCACAGCCTGACGCGGGGCTCTACCCTATGACGGTGAGATCATGACCTGAGCCGAAATCAAGAGTCAGACGCTTAACCAACAGAGCCACCCAGGTGCCCCCAAGCCCATTTTAAAATCAGGTCATTATCTTTTTGCTATTAAATTGTAAGAGGTACTTAGATATTCTGAAAATTAACCCTTTATCGGAGATGCATTTGGCACATATCTCCTCCCGTTCCGTGGGCTATCTTTTCACTCTAGTAATTGTTTCCTTCTCTGTGTCCAAGCTAACTTTAACTTTGACATAGTCCTGCACATCTGTTTTTGCCTATGTCTTTGGTGTCCTATCCGTGAAATCACACCACACTTTCTAATTTCAAAATACATTACAAAGCTAATTAAAACAATATGGTCCTGGCATGAAGGTAGATCTATAGGCCAATGGGACAGAGTAAAGAGCCCAGAAATAAATTCATGCATTGTATGTCCCCTGATCTTTGTGCCAAGAATACACAGTGGAGAAAGGACAGTCTCTTCAACAAACGGTGCAGGGGAAACTTGACACCCTGAGGCAGAAGAATGAACCCGGACCCTTATCTTACACCACACACAAAAATCAACCCAAAGTGGGTTAAAGACTTACACATAGACTGGAAACTATAAAACCAGAAGAAAACATAGGGCAAAGGCTTTGGCTGTTTGGTTTGGTTTGGTTTGGTTTTCAGTTTTTGGTTTGTTTTAATAAATCCTACCAAGCAAGTTCTCCTGACTGGTCTGTTCACAGTTCACTTGGATGTGTGGAATCTCTTGGTGTCGTGCCCCACCTGAAACGGAGGCAGGCTGGCTCCCAGTGTAGCAGCCCGCTGGCCCTGCGTTAAAATGCTGAGTGAACATTTGCACACACAGCAGTGTCTCTGGTTGTGGGGATGATGAGTGGTTTTTTGTTTTTACTTAAAGCTTTTGTAGTCTCTCATATTCAGTACAATTTTACTTTTTTTTTAAGTTTTTAAAAAAAATTTTTTAAAAATTTATTTCTGGCAGAGAGAGACAGCATGAGCAGGGGAGGGGCAGAGAGAGAGGGAGACACAGAATCTGAAACAGGCTCCAGGCTCTGAGCTGTCAGCACAGAGCCCGACACGGGGCTCGAACCCACGAACTGAGATCATGACCTGAGCTGAAGTCGACACTTAACGGACTGAGCCACCCAGGCGCCTCGAGTAGAATTTTACTTTTATCATTAGGAAAAAAAAAAAGAGAACGTGAAAATTACAGAATGGCAAATCAAAGTCCGTTTTACTGACACAGGATCCCCTGTCTCAACACCGAAGAATGGCCTTGGGAGCAGAGTCCCACTTGTTGAGTGTGGCCGGCTGTTTCAGTCATGCTCTTCCAGGTGACACTAGTTGACCTAGTGCATGGCCCTTGACTGAGTGGGTGGCACTTTCCTGGAAGTCTGGGATGGAGCCAGCAAGGAAACACAAGGAGCACCCTGCACAGCTAGGTTTTGGGAACTGGAACACCGATCCGGGCCAAGCAGTGGGCTGGTAACTGGCCAATGGCTCCACTACACCACTCTGTGTGTCCCTGTTGACTCCCAGTGTCGTCTCTCGTTGCCACTTTCCTGTCTGCCCCATGGCTTCAGCCTGTTCAGGACTCTAACTCTCAGACTCTCTGTCACTTCGGTTTGTCTTCCTTGCCATGGTGATTGAGAGCCACGTGAAGAGGAAGAACATGATTTAGTTGTTGGTCACTGACCGAAACAGAGCACATCAGGTCAGCAGCGTTCTTTCTCTTGTTTAGCTTTTAGGTCACACACATTCCTGGGTCAGTTTATGAGGACGAGGAATGTGGAAAATCTTGGATCACATGACCCAAAGCACAACTACCCACGACCCCGTGTGTATGAGTGGGATGGGCTCCCAAAGCTTCACGACTGCCCATGTGCTAGGAAAGTGGCTCGGGTCTCTCAGATAGCACCATGCTTAATTCACTGAAAAATCTTATTTTTCAATATTAGTGATGAGAATAGAAGGGCTGGAATGATTCAAAGCCAAACAAAACAAAATGGTGAGGGAATTAGACATCGAATTCCTTTGTCCTACGCCGTGCATTATTTTATCCTACCCGGAAGAAAACAATCATTTTTGCAAACAAGGCCTAAGTGAGTCAAAGCTACATAGATGCTGACTTTTAAAATCTAAGGTCATTGTTTAAAAGAAGAGGCCACACCTGTATACATATGCCAGGTAAACAGTTCTCTTTATTTCCACTTTCTTCTGTAAAATACACCTAGCATTACCGCTTCATTACATTTTGACACTTCATTTTCGAGAAATGGGTGGATTGTTGACAGGTTGCATACAATTCTGTACCTGTTCTTGACACACTGAGACATATTCCCTTGAAGTGCACGCTAGCCGCCAATGTTACATTATCATTTTTGTTGTGTGGTAAGGCTTTGTTTAGGCCTTTTCTCTGAAAACCTGTTGAGACTTTATGATAAAGCATTTAATACATTATGAAGAATAATCACAAATTTGGTTGATTATTGAGAAAGAAGAATTTTTATTTTTTAAAATTCTTTTTAATGTTTATTTTTGAGAGAGAGAGAGAGAGACACAGAGGGCAAGTGGGGGAGGGGCAGGGAGCGAAGGAGAAACAGAATCCGAAGCAGGCTCCAGGCTCTGAGTGTCAGCACCATGCCCGACGCAGGACTCAAGCTCATGAACCATAAAATCATGACCTAAGCGAAGTCAGGCACCTAACTGACTGAGCCACCCAGGTGCCCTGAGAAAGAAGAATTTAAATACTAGAATCTGAAAGTGAAAATGATAACAAATAACATATAACAACAATATTACCAGTAAAATATCTTTCATACAAACGTTAAGTTTCCATAAATAAGTTACCTAATTTGGAGTAGACACATGCGTTTGTACTGCTAATTTCATACTTCCTTTCACCCCAGGTACTGCTTTTGTTATAGAATCATTCTAGGAGTACTTCTTTGGAGTATGTTTGGGTAAATAAAAGTAACTACATCTAAAAAGCAAAACCTAAGCTTTTCTGGATAAATAATACTATATGAAACATTATATGTGTTTGATATAACTGATCAGCAAAGTAATAATTCTAATGAGAACATTTAGTTCAGGGATTCAGGGGGAAATGTTCAAAGGAAAGCCTTTGTCATGTGATTCTGCAGTAATTTCTGATGATGTGAAGTGTTGATCTGTCAGGTTGATAGATGGAGAAAAACAGTTTAAAACCAGTCCGTCGTGAGACAGGTTTATTAAAGTGAACTCGGGAAAGGCAGAAACCACTTGGAAAAGAGTTACATCAAGAATTAACTCTTTTTGAAAACGTGTTACAAACTGTGATTCAAACCCATGTGCCTTAACTCATGTCCACATCAAACTGTCATTGAATTCTGCAGTGGGTAATGCTTTGCAAGTCACGGACTTCCTGAACCTCCATTATCCCGATGGGGGCCCAGGGGCACTACTTTTCATGGCAGTGGCATTTGGGAAGCGTGAGGACATTTTCTCCATTCTGTGTCCTGAGGCAGAGACTGAAATGCTATTTGTAATGCCTCTTTCTGTTTTTGTCCTGACTCCCATAATTGGTCAGTGTGTAGGTAGGGGTAGGGAGAGAGGGAGTGTCATATTTCAGCATTAAGTTTCTTAAACTTAAAGGTACTTCCGGAATGTTGAATTTGAGTTGGTTTTCTAACATCGTTAAGTTTGCATGGTACCAAGTGAATTAAGTTGAATATGGTCAATTTGGTTATTAATTACAGTGCAGGCAATGTAGTCTTGTGACCTTTCCACTGGACCTGGAATAAAGCTATATGGGCATCGCTTTCTTTCAGCCATGAGGGATGGCCTAGGCTCCCCTGAGACCATCCTTCGTCCAGTAGTTTTTTCCTACATGTTCTAAGAATTAGCATAAAAGTGGCTGAATATGACGGAAAAAAACATGCTCTGCATTCTTATTCGTGAAAATCAAGGAGGGACACACCGGATACACACAAGTATAGTTCTGTCTTGTTACCTGATTACATCACTAGCGGTACCGAGGGTGTGGCCAAAATGTAGGATGCAGTCGTCTTTGGAAAGAAGCCATGAATAATATAATATGTAAGCAGATCCAAGCTGTTGAGATCATGTACTCTGTCCATGGACTTACTGGCTCTCCCCTGCCTTGCACTTGTGCTGGGAAGAGCCCCATAAAAGGCATTTATGCCCATTTTTGCAGCTCTGAGCGACTTCCCTACACTGTAGAATCCTACCCCACAGCCTGAATTAGCCTTTGCCTTACAGATTTCTGTGGAAGGATGTCTGAGCATCTCTATAAAGAAGACTAAGTGGGGGGGGGGGGCAGAGGGGGGGCACCTGGGTGGCTCAGTCGGTTAAGTGTCTGACTTCAGCTCAGGTCATGATCTCACCACTTGGGAGTTTGAGCCCCGCATCAGGGTCTGTGCTGACCACTCAGAGTCTGGAACCTGTTTCAGATTCTGTCTCTGACTCTCTGCCCCTCCCCTGCTCGGGCTTTGTCTCTGTCTCTCTGTCTCTCTCTCAAGTACAAAATAAAACAATAAAAAACAATTGGGAAGCAAAGGCTAAAAACTCCATTTTTAATTCACTTGTATCCATGTGTTGGGTTACCCAACAAACATTTAGTCACTGCTTGCTGTGTGTCCGGAAAGTCTGGCACTCTGTTTAAGGAGAAGGGAGCAGACACCCCAGTGAATAGCCCACCCGCATGAAGGAAAGTGCAGAGACAGGCCAAGTGTTGAATAGTTCAGGCCCTGGAAAAGAATCCCTACTCACTCTGGAAAGAACTCAGCACACACTACCATGCTGAGTGGCCGGGGTCTGAAGCTAGTGCAAGTGCTGTTTCGCTCACCACAGGATAACCACAGGCATGGGTTTGTGGTGGTGGTGGTGGTGGTGGTAACAGTACCTACCTCCCTGCTCACCTGAAGTGATTACATGAGATCAGGCCTGTGGAAGCACCCAGCGCGGTGGCTATCACACAGCGTGAGTTCACCATTTAATCCTAGCTCCACTTCCTGCCTCCGGAGGGTGCGCTGTGTGCACGGTTCCCATATGCTCAACAGCGTCACGAAGGTACTAGATGTAACCTGAAATGTTGCCTTCTTCTTCCATAAAGGTATTGTTGGTTTGAATCTGGAATCGTAACTTCTCTTCTAGTTTATTTTCATCACGTGCTTGATCCAGAGAGAAGCCACAGAAAGACAGAACAGAGAGGAGTGTAAGGACACTGGACACATGTGAACCTTGTAAAAGTTGAGACTTTTCAGGCCAACACATGGCAGCCCAGAGGCCATGGAGCTGAAATCTGTGAGATCTCAGATGGACCTAAATAAGATATGTTAACCATGTTCTTAATATTAGGCTGTGCTCCCTTGAAACATTAGCAAAAGCATGCTTAGAATCATAAAGAGTGGGAAAGGACACTTGGGAGCTTCTAATTCAAACCCCTCATTTTTTAAAAAATAGTTTATTGTCAAGTTGGTTTCCATACAACACCCAGTGCTCATCCCCACAAGTGCCCTCCTCCACGCCCATCACCTCCCTTCCCCTCTCCCCTCCCCCATCAGTCCTCAGTTTGTTCTTGGCATTCAAGAGTCTCTCATGGTTTGCCTTTCTCCCTTTCCCCCACTACTTCCCCCCTTCTTCTCCCCCACCGTCCTCCGTTAAGTTCCTCCTAATCCTCCTATACGTGCAAACATATGGTAGCTGTCCTTCTCTGCCTGACTTATTTCACTCAGCATAACACCCTCAAGGTCCATCCATGTTGCTACACATGGCCAGATTTCATTGTTTCTCATTGCCATGGAGTATTCCATGGTATAGATAAACCACATCTTCTTGATCCATTCGTCTGTTGATGGACACTTAGGCTCTTTCCATGTTTTAGCTATTGTTGAGAGTGCTGCTCTGAACATTGGGGTACATATGCCCCTATGCATCAGCACTCCCGTATCCCTTGGGTAAATTGCTAG
>NW_024080668.1:165501-349478 GCF_003009895.1 Hyaena hyaena | reverse complement strand
TCTTGGTGGATCATTCTTTTTATGTGCTGTTAAATTCGATTTGCAAGTATCTTGTTGAGGTTTTTTGCATCTGTTTTCATCAAGGATATTGGCCTGTAGTTCTCTTTTTTTGCTGGGTCTCTGTCTGGCTTGGGGTGCTGGCTTTATAAAATGAGTCTGGACGTTTTCCTTCGATTTCTATTTTTTGGAATAGTTTGAGAAGAACGGGTATTAATTCCATTTTAAATGTCTGGTAGAATTCCCCAGGGAAGCCATCTGGCCCAGGGCTCTTATTTGTTGGGCGATTTTTGATAACTGATTCGATTTCCTCACTTGTTATGGTCTGTTCAGGTTTTCTATCTCTTCCGGTGTGAGTTTTGGTAGTGAGTGTGTGTTTAGGAATTTGTCCATTTCTTCTAAGTTGTCCAGTTTGTTGGCATATAGTTTTTCATAGTATTTCTTGATAATTGCTCGTATTTCTGAGGGGTTGGTTGTAATCAGTCCATTTTCATTCATGATTTTGTCTATTTGAGTGCTCTCTCTTTTCTTTTTGAGAAGCCTGGCTAGAGGTTTGTCAATTTTGTTTATTTTTTTCAAAAAACCAACTCTTGGTTTCATTGACCTGTCCAACTGTTTCTTTGCTTTCTATATTGTTTATTTCTGCCCTGATTTTTATTATTTCTCTTCTTCTTCTGGGTTTGGGGTGCTCTTGTTGCTCTCCCTCTAGTTGCTTTAGGTGCGCTATTAGATTTTGCACTTGCACGTTTTCTAATTTCTTGCAATAGGCCTGGAGTGCAATATACTTTCCTCTTAGGACTGCTTTCGCCACATCCCATAGAGTTTGGATTGTTGTATTCTCATTTTCATTTGTTTCCATATATTTTTAAATTTCTTCTCTAATTGCCTGATTGACCTATTTGTTCTTTAGTAGGGTGTTCTTTAGCCTCCATGTTTTTTGGGGTTTTTCAGACTTCTTCCTGTGATTGATTTCGAGTTTCATAGCATTGTGATCTGAAATTGTGCATGTTATGATCTCAATTCTTTTATTTTTATTGAGGGCTGCTTTATGTCCCAGTATGTGATCTATCTTGGAGAATGTGCCATGCACACTTGAGAAGAATGTGAATTCCATAGCCTCAGGATGTAGAGTTCTAAATATATCTGTCAAACCCATCTGGTCCAATGTGTCATTTAAGTCCATTGTGTCTTTATTGATTTTCTGTCTAGTTGATCTATCCATTGCTGTAAGTGGAGTATTAAAGTTCCCTGCTATTAGCATGTTCTTATCAATAAGACTGTTTCTGTTTGTGATTAATTGTTTTATGTATTTAGGTGTTTTCTTTTTTTGTGTTTAGACATTTATTATTGTTAGCTCTTCCTGATTGATAGACCCTGTAATTATTATATAATTCCCTTCTTCATCCCTTGTTACTGCCTTTACTTTAAAGTCCAGTTTGTCTGATATAAGTACAGCTACTCCAGCTTTTTTTGACTTCCTGCAGCATGATAGACATTTCTCCATCCCCTTACTTTCAATCTGAGGGTGTCCTCCTGTCTAAAATGAGTTTCTTGTAGATCGCAAATAGATGGATTTTGTTTGTTTGTTTGTTTTAATCCATTTTGCTAACCTATGTCTTTTGATTGGGGCATTTAGTCCATTTACATTCATTGTATATTATTGAAATATATGGGTTTACAGTCATTGTGTCATTTGTGGGATTCATGCTTGTGGTATGTCTCTAGCATCTTGCATTCCTTGCAGCATTTCCCTCAGAGAGTCCCCCTCAGGATTTCTTGTAGAGCTGTTTAGTGGTAACAAATTCTTTCAGTTTTTGTTTATTTATTTTTTTTAAAATTTTTTAAATGTTTTATTTATTTCTAGGAGAGAGACAGCGTGAGCAGGGGAGGGTCAGAGAGAGAGAGAGTCACAGACTGAAACCGGATCCAGGCTCCGAGCTGGCAGTCAGCACAGAGCCCGACGCGGAGCTTGAACCCACGAACCGCGAGATCATGACCTAAGCGAAAGTCGGGCGCTTAACCGACTAAGCCACCCAGGTGCCCCCAGTTTTTGTTTATTTGGAAAGACTTTTATCTCTTCTTCTCTTCTGAATGACAGGCTTGCTGGAGAGGATTCTTGGCTGCATATTTTTTCTGTTCATCACATTGAAGATCTCCTGCCATTCCTTTCTGGCCTGCCAAGTTTCAGTATATAGGTCTGTCACCACTCTGATAGGTTTCCCTTTGTATGTTAGGGCCCTTTTCTCTCTAGCTGCTTTCAGAATTCTCTCTTTGTCCTTATATTTTGCCATTTTCACTATGATACGTAGTGCAGAAGATCAATTCAAGTTATGTCTGAGGGGAGTTCTCTGTGCCTCTTGAATTTCAGTGTCTACTTCACTTGCCAGGTTGGGTAAGTTCTCTGCTATAATTTGTTTCAGGACTCCTTCAGCGCCTTTACCTCTCTCTTCCTCTTCTGGGATTCCTATGATATGGATATTGTTCCGTTTGATTGTATCGCTGAGCTCTTGAACTCTTCTTTCATGTTCCTGGATCAGTTAATTTCTTTTTTTCTCAGTTTCTTCTTTTTCTATAATTGTGTCTTCTAAATCACTTATTCTCCTTTCTGCCTCTTCAATCCGTGCATTGGACGCCTCCAGTTTATTATATATCTCATTTATTGCATTTTTAAATTCATCATAACTATTTTGAAGCTCCATAGTGTTTGTAGCCATAGTTTCTCTGATGTCCTCCATGCTTTCTTCAAGCCCAGCGATTAATTTTATGATGATTGTTCTAAATTCTTGTTCAGTTATTTTGCTTATATCTGTTGTGAGCAGTTCTTTAGCTGTCAACTCTTCCTGGAATTTCTTTGGAGGAGAGCTCTTTCATTTCATCATTTTGGTTAGCTTTCTATCTCTTGTTAGTTTTAGAAGCTTGTTATGCACTCTGTACCTTTGAGCACTGCGGTACCAAAGAAGGCTCTTTGTCCAGGGCCTGTCCATTCAGAAAGTGTTCTTTGAATGGTATCTCTTGGTCTCTCTTATTGAGACCTTGGTTATTTTATTTTCCTACTCGTAGTGGTATATGGGACTCTCCACCATGTGTACTTTGGCTTATTCAAACCCCTCATTTTATAGATGAACGAATGCAGGTCCAGAGAGAAGAGTTTCCCAAATTCGTATCCACTGGTTAACCGAGGGCTTACGGAGTCCTTGCTCTATGTCAGACATCATTCCAGAAAACAGGAACAAGCAAGGTCCTTAGTCTCATGGGTCTGACTTTAGTGGAGTCACAGAGGAGGTGACTGACAAAAAAAGCAAATAAATGAGGATGTTTTTATGAGAGGATTAATGANTCTTGGTGGATCATTCTTTTTATGTGCTGTTAAATTCGATTTGCAAGTATCTTGTTGAGGTTTTTTGCATCTGTTTTCATCAAGGATATTGGCCTGTAGTTCTCTTTTTTTGCTGGGTCTCTGTCTGGCTTGGGGTGCTGGCTTTATAAAATGAGTCTGGACGTTTTCCTTCGATTTCTATTTTTTGGAATAGTTTGAGAAGAACGGGTATTAATTCCATTTTAAATGTCTGGTAGAATTCCCCAGGGAAGCCATCTGGCCCAGGGCTCTTATTTGTTGGGCGATTTTTGATAACTGATTCGATTTCCTCACTTGTTATGGTCTGTTCAGGTTTTCTATCTCTTCCGGTGTGAGTTTTGGTAGTGAGTGTGTGTTTAGGAATTTGTCCATTTCTTCTAAGTTGTCCAGTTTGTTGGCATATAGTTTTTCATAGTATTTCTTGATAATTGCTCGTATTTCTGAGGGGTTGGTTGTAATCAGTCCATTTTCATTCATGATTTTGTCTATTTGAGTGCTCTCTCTTTTCTTTTTGAGAAGCCTGGCTAGAGGTTTGTCAATTTTGTTTATTTTTTTCAAAAAACCAACTCTTGGTTTCATTGACCTGTCCAACTGTTTCTTTGCTTTCTATATTGTTTATTTCTGCCCTGATTTTTATTATTTCTCTTCTTCTTCTGGGTTTGGGGTGCTCTTGTTGCTCTCCCTCTAGTTGCTTTAGGTGCGCTATTAGATTTTGCACTTGCACGTTTTCTAATTTCTTGCAATAGGCCTGGAGTGCAATATACTTTCCTCTTAGGACTGCTTTCGCCACATCCCATAGAGTTTGGATTGTTGTATTCTCATTTTCATTTGTTTCCATATATTTTTAAATTTCTTCTCTAATTGCCTGATTGACCTATTTGTTCTTTAGTAGGGTGTTCTTTAGCCTCCATGTTTTTTGGGGTTTTTCAGACTTCTTCCTGTGATTGATTTCGAGTTTCATAGCATTGTGATCTGAAAGTGTGCATGGTATGATCTCAATACTTTTATGTTTATTGAGGGCTGCTTCATGTCCCAGTATGTGATCTATCTTGGAGAATGTGCCATGCACACTTGAGAAGAATGTGAATTCCATAGCCTCAGGATGTAGAGTTCTAAATATATCTGTCAAACCCATCTGGTCCAATGTGTCATTTAAGTCCATTGTGTCTTTATTGATTTTCTGTCTAGTTGATCTATCCATTGCTGTAAGTGGAGTATTAAAGTTCCCTGCTATTAGCATGTTCTTATCAATAAGACTGTTTCTGTTTGTGATTAATTGTTTTATGTATTTAGGTGCTCTCATATTTGGTGTATAGACATTTATAATTGTTAGCTCTTCCTGATGGATAGACCCTGTAATTATTATATAATGCCCTTCTTCATCCCTTGTTACTGCCTTTACTTTAAAGTCCAGTTTGTCTGATATAAGTACAGCTACTCCAGCTTTTTTTGACTTCCTGCAGCATGATAGACATTTCTCCATCCCCTTACTTTCAATCTGAGGGTGTCCTCCTGTCTAAAATGAGTTTCTTGTAGATCGCAAATAGATGGATTTTGTTTGTTTGTTTGTTTTAATCCATTTTGCTAACCTATGTCTTTTGATTGGGGCATTTAGTCCATTTACATTCATTGTATATTATTGAAATATATGGGTTTACAGTCATTGTGTCATTTGTGGGATTCATGCTTGTGGTATGTCTCTAGCATCTTGCATTCCTTGCAGCATTTCCCTCAGAGAGTCCCCCTCAGGATTTCTTGTAGAGCTGTTTAGTGGTAACAAATTCTTTCAGTTTTTGTTTATTTATTTTTTTTAAAATTTTTTAAATGTTTTATTTATTTCTAGGAGAGAGACAGCGTGAGCAGGGGAGGGTCAGAGAGAGAGAGAGTCACAGACTGAAACCGGATCCAGGCTCCGAGCTGGCAGTCAGCACAGAGCCCGACGCGGAGCTTGAACCCACGAACCGCGAGATCATGACCTAAGCGAAAGTCGGGCGCTTAACCGACTAAGCCACCCAGGTGCCCCCAGTTTTTGTTTATTTGGAAAGACTTTTATCTCTTCTTCTCTTCTGAATGACAGGCTTGCTGGAGAGGATTCTTGGCTGCATATTTTTTCTGTTCATCACATTGAAGATCTCCTGCCATTCCTTTCTGGCCTGCCAAGTTTCAGTATATAGGTCTGTCACCACTCTGATAGGTTTCCCTTTGTATGTTAGGGCCCTTTTCTCTCTAGCTGCTTTCAGAATTCTCTCTTTGTCCTTATATTTTGCCATTTTCACTATGATACGTAGTGCAGAAGATCAATTCAAGTTATGTCTGAGGGGAGTTCTCTGTGCCTCTTGAATTTCAGTGTCTACTTCACTTGCCAGGTTGGGTAAGTTCTCTGCTATAATTTGTTTCAGGACTCCTTCAGCGCCTTTACCTCTCTCTTCCTCTTCTGGGATTCCTATGATATGGATATTGTTCCGTTTGATTGTATCGCTGAGCTCTTGAACTCTTCTTTCATGTTCCTGGATCAGTTAATTTCTTTTTTTCTCAGTTTCTTCTTTTTCTATAATTGTGTCTTCTAAATCACTTATTCTCCTTTCTGCCTCTTCAATCCGTGCATTGGACGCCTCCAGTTTATTATATATCTCATTTATTGCATTTTTAAATTCATCATAACTATTTTGAAGCTCCATAGTGTTTGTAGCCATAGTTTCTCTGAT
The DNA here is from genome assembly GCF_003009895.1 of Hyaena hyaena. Taxonomy (NCBI): domain Eukaryota; kingdom Metazoa; phylum Chordata; class Mammalia; order Carnivora; family Hyaenidae; genus Hyaena; species Hyaena hyaena. The sequence goes on along the minus strand of NW_024080668.1, from coordinate 343,421 downwards.
GTCCTCCATGCTTTCTTCAAGCCCAGCGATTAATTTTATGATGATTGTTCTAAATTCTTGTTCAGTTATTTTGCTTATATCTGTTGTGAGCAGTTCTTTAGCTGTCAACTCTTCCTGGAATTTCTTTGGAGGAGAGCTCTTTCATTTCATCATTTTGGTTAGCTTTCTATCTCTTGTTAGTTTTAGAAGCTTGTTATGCACTCTGTACCTTTGAGCACTGCGGTACCAAAGAAGGCTCTTTGTCCAGGGCCTGTCCATTCAGAAAGTGTTCTTTGAATGGTATCTCTTGGTCTCTCTTATTGAGACCTTGGTTATTTTATTTTCCTACTCGTAGTGGTATATGGGACTCTCCACCATGTGTACTTTGGCTTATTCAAACCCCTCATTTTATAGATGAACGAATGCAGGTCCAGAGAGAAGAGTTTCCCAAATTCGTATCCACTGGTTAACCGAGGGCTTACGGAGTCCTTGCTCTATGTCAGACATCATTCCAGAAAACAGGAACAAGCAAGGTCCTTAGTCTCATGGGTCTGACTTTAGTGGAGTCACAGAGGAGGTGACTGACAAAAAAAGCAAATAAATGAGGATGTTTTTATGAGAGGATTAATGACAGCAAGAAAAGTAGACCAAGTCACGTGATAGAAAGTATGGTTGAGGGAAGGGATTTTCTCTGTCGGAGGGCCTCTCGCGGATTTCAGCATTTTGGCCAAGGCCTAAATGAAACAAATGAATGGCCAAATGATGAAGTCGGGAGGAACACTGTAGGTGGAGGGGACAGCAAAGTGCAAAGCCCGTCAGGCACCAGAGTGGCTTCCGAGAGGAACAGAAGGAAGGCCAGCTGCTGCCTGGAGCAGGGAGACCCATGATGAGAATGAGGGGAAAGGCAGAGGTCCAGAGGCTGCGCAGCCCTGTAGACCATGGCGTTTGGGATTCTAAGGATGCAGGGAGGCCCTGGAGAGATTTAAGCATAATGTACATTTTTAATATGTCTCCCCGGCTGCTGGGTGGAGCCTGACTGATAAAGGAACTGGAATATAAGCAGGGAGACCGGCGGGGGGTTCCCGCAGCCACCCAGGTGAGAGACAGTGGTGGTTTGGGCCAGGAAGTGGCCGTGGAAACACCACCACTTGCTACTACAAACTCCAGGAAAGTTAGGAGCTGTCTGTTTTGTGCACCAACTAATCCCAAGCTTCTAGAACAATGCCTGGCACATAGTACATGCTCAAAACAAAACAGCCAGCTGAATCGCATGTGCGACTACTTACTTTCTGAAGTTAGACTGGAATCCAGGATGAGATTAGTAAAAGTGTAAACTATTCGGAGTTCAAGGGCACCTGGGTGGCTCAGTCGGTTAAACAGGCGACCTCTGCTCAGGTCATGATCTCTCAGTTCGTGAGATGGAGCTGTCAGCACTGAGCCCGCTTTGGATTCTCTGTCCACCCCTCTCGCTCTGCCCCTCACTGCTGGTTCTCCCTCACTCAAAATAAATAAACTTTTTTTTTTAATGTTTTATTTCTGAGAGACAGAGAGAGGCAGCGTGCGCAGGGGAGGGTCACAGAGAGGGAGACACAGAATCTGAAACAGGCTCCAGGCTCTGAGCTGGCAGTCAGCACAGAGCCCGACGTGGGGCTCGAACCCACGAACCGTGAGATCATGACCTGAGCCGAAGTTGGACGCTTAACCGACTGAGCAACCCAGGCGCCCCTCAAAATAAATAAACTTAAAAAAACCAAACTATTTTCAGTTTAAGGATGCTTGCCTTAGGAGAGTTTAGAAAAGTCAACTTCTTTTAGACGTTTTACTAAAACTGTGCAAAAAGTCTTAGTGCTTGTGTGCCTGAACCTTGTGTTAGTGCGTTCAGTGCGATGTGAGGGCCAGTCTAGTGACCGGTAGGGAGCAGCCCCCACATGCTCCCCCGTCTGCAGTCCGCACTGCAAATTCGTCTTCTAGCAGTCACCCTGTTGACTTAAATGCACTGTGGAGATCCGGGAGGAGCAGGTGGTCCACCCTTAAACAGTTGACGCCTTTGAATTTTTTACAGGGAAAGGAATAGCCAAAGGGTGATTCTCTTCACTGCTGTCCAGCTCTGTTTTGCTGGGGAAGGTGATAGACTTTTCCAGCCTCCCTTCTCATCCACCAGCACGTTTTGCAGCATCACACTAACTAAGCCCTTTGTTTTGCCAGGCATGGGTGTATAGGCCTTCCGTGCATTACTCACTCAATCCTCACCCAAACCCCATGAGGTATTATTACACTCACCCCCACTTATAGATGAGAAAACTGAGGCACAGAGTGGTTAAAAATCCCACAGTGTGTGAAGATCAGGGATGGCACTCAAAGGAGGCAGTCTGACTTTAACTAGCCTGTCCGTATTTTAATGTCCTCATTGGAAGAATGGAATAGTATTATTTATCTCCCAGCATTCTTGCGAAGATTAAATGAACTAACACATGTAATTAGGCCTGGCCCGGAGTATGCACTGTGCAAATGTTGGCTATGATTGGCTTTCCTGTATCATTCTTATGGAAAAAGAAATTTACATCCATAATTTTAACTGGCATGCAGGATTCCATCTCTCACTTATGTCAGATGCTGATTCAGTTGCTTCGCCATAGGGCACAAGTTTGTAGCGCTCATTCATTACTCCAAAAGTTCGGCAAATACTTATTGATCCGCTATAAGTCAGGGACCGTGCTGAGCCCTGGGGATACTGAGACAGATGAAACAGTACCCGTCCTCAAGAAGCTGGCAGCCTGGGGGCCAGCCAGGCAGGCGGCATGGCAAGTAATTCAGCGTAATTTGCAAAATCAGAGGTGACATTGCGTGCTTTCCCAGGTGGGCTTGGGTAAAAGGAATAAATGGATTAAAAAGAGATAAGATTAACCCAGGAAGACAGAAAAGCCGTGATGTCTGGCTGCATGAGGATTTGGCACCTAGTTTGATTCAGAGGGGACAGCGAGCCTTCCTCACCTTCTTTAGGATGATGGACTGGGAAGACTTCACTCACTGTAATCTGACCCACTGTGGGAATGACACACCTTGGTGTTACTTAGATTACTTATTTTCTTCCTTGTGTTGTGATTTCATGTCATGCGGGAATAAACATCCAAGAAGGCTGTAATGGCCCGTTTAAGAAATATAGAAAAGGTCGTCTTTCAGTCTACATTGGGTGATCTCGATCACAGCCATGCAAAGAATCTAAAAGGGCTTTATTATCTAGCGTGGCTTAAAAGCTGGTGCCATTATTTTGGGGCCACTCTTTTCGTTCTAAAGGCTTGTGTTTTTGTTCTTATTGTTGCTTCAATTCATCCCTTCTCTTTATCTGCGAACTTCCCTTCCCCCAGACTTCCCTCTGTGGTTTAACTTTACTATCAGCAAAAGAACACATTTTACAAGACACCTGCTTGCTTTCTGTTGTCCTGCCTCTCTGTGAGTCATGGCTGTGGATGGAGGCAGACAACAGGTTCTGATGTCAGGGACAAAGCCTCTGAAAAGACCATCTTTTCAGAAGAGCATAAGAGTTGACGGCCGGAGGTCAGGCCCTGGGCTGCGAAGCCGCTGGTGCAGCTGTGAACCAGGGCTTTTGCTTTCTTTACTCCACCTCTTCCGGGCTGAAATGTTTGTTCTAAGGCTCTTCCTAGCAGATGAGCGATAAGAAATCTGTACCTGGAAGTATCACCTTTCAGGAGCAGAAAAACAAAAGGGCTCACTTTCCTGAAATGAGTTTCCTTGGGGTTTCAGGGTTTGGAAAAGGTCCTTAGCTGGACGGACTGAGCCAGCCTCCACTGTGACATTAACCCGGTGTCCAAGCTCTGACTCAGGAAACAGCTCCCGCCCTGTGTTCTCCGTTTGTGATTTTCTGTGTGTTGTGGTTGCCGGGCAATATGGAACAAAAAAATAATTGAATTTCTGCGTGAGAGAAAAACTTTGATGCTGCTTTGATCTACAACTCAAGCGACAAATCCCCTTGTACGGGATTCAGCTGCACAATTTTTTCTAGGCTTCACTGATGATGAAGCCTGAGAGCCCCAGAGAGGGGGCAGGACTGGGGGAATATTTTGGCAAGAGGTCCCTGAAGCCGGGAGGGGAGGGTTGATAGAGATTGGGCTGCTGGGCTGCCTGGAAAGCAGAATAAGGTGTAACAAGATGGTTCGTGTCCAGAAAGGTCAGCTCCAAGTGTCCCGAAGCCGAGGAAATAAGAAAAGTGGAGAAAAAGTGAGTGAGGAGATGAAAAGAGGAATGAGAATCGCATAAAGAGGACTTGACTCCGGCAGCAAGAGCAGCTCCTGAGGGAGCAATTTTGAGAAATGTTTGAGATCTTTCTGCCAAGAAAATGGAAGGTATAATTGGTGCTTTTTGGTGTAGGGGACTCGTTTGCTCTCAACGTTTGCCCACCTGCATGCTCCTGAGTCATATTTGGATTATCAGTCCTACCTTTTTAATGGGCAAAAGTCACTCTGAGCTTACGTGTAGCAATTGCATTTTTTATTAATGGAGTTAATGGTACCCAGAGGCAGTGAGAGAGAAGGCTAGGTGGACGTGGGCTTGAGAATCCAGGCATGGGTTCTCAGCCCAGGGCAGTTCTCCAGGCTGCGGGCGCAGTGACGTCTCTGGAAATGAGGACATCAAGTCCAAACGCAGAGTTGTGAGGATTAGCCTTAATGGCTGCAAAATCCTGCGAGTAGGAGCCCCTCAGCACCTGCTGTTATTACTTGTTAGAACTTCACCCGAAGACCGAGAGATTGGTGAGGTTATAGTGTGTGTGTGTGTGTGTGTGTGTGTGTGTGTGTGTGTGTGTGTGTTTTAATGAGATTATGTGTTAAGACCCTTTTCAGATTTATAAGATTTCTTAATGGTTTGAATCTGAGGTAGGGATAGTCAGTCTTTTCCTTTCACTGTACATTTTATTTTATTATTTTTTTAATGTTTATTTATTTTTGAAGGGGAGAGAGGCAGAGACAGAGACAGAGTATGAGTGGGAGAAGGGCCGAGAGAGGGGGAGACAGAATCTGAAGCAGGCTCCAGGCTCTGAGCTGTCAGCACAGAGCCCGACACAGGGCTGGAGCCCACGAACCGTGAGACCATGACCTGAGCCAAAGTCAGACACTCAAGTGACTGAGCCAGCCAAGCGCCCCTTTGCTGTATATTTACACCAGAAGATACCTTCAGGATAATCTCATCTGTGTTTATGTATTTAAGTTGTGCATAACAAACCATCCTGAAGCTTAAGGGCTCAGAAGGACTTCCGCTGATTAGCGCACAATTCTGTGGGACAGCCATGTGGGCCGCACTCAGCCGGGTGGCTCTCTCACCGGGCTCCGACATGTGGACGGGCTAAGGTGGCTTCCTCAGTCACCGGCCTGGCAGGTGGCTGTGCCGCTCCGCGCATGCTCTCATTCTCCCGGAGGCCTGCCCGGCTTCCTGACGCACCAGAATCAAGATTCTGAGAGGCAGCGAGAAGGCAGAGGCTGTGAGGCTTCCTGAGGCCTGGGCTCCGAAGTCTGACCATACCTCTTGATTACTTCCAGCTGCTCCAAGCACAAGGCCAGCCTGGACCCGAGGGGCAGGAGTGACAAAGTCACGTGGCAAAGAAAGAGGTTCGGGAGAGGTGAGGAGTTGTGCAGACCTGTTTTGCAAACCGTCTGCCTCATCCTCCAACCTCCTTTCCCAAATGAGGGAAGCAAAGCCGAGAAAGTTAAATATTTGGCCGAGATCGCCCAGCTAGAACCTGAGCCTGGTCCAGGGCTCTTTGAAGTCTCTGAGAGACAAGGGGTGGGGGCGCGGGGCGAAGAATGGGACATAAAGAGAGAGCTGTCATTCACGGAGTACACGCTAAGTGTTAGTAGGAAGCGAGCCGGTAAGATGAATACAAAAGTCAGCTCGGAGTGAAGATGAGCAAAGAAAGACGGAGTCGCAAAGGTCAGCAGGGGCACAGTGAGGGAGGGGAGACGGGTTCATGACGCCAGGAGGAACCTGGGGGGACAGACTCGTTCTGCGGGGGCTCAGACGGCATCAGAGCAGCACACGGAGGATGAAGATGTGTGGGGATGAGAAGGAACACTCTGACTCCGGGCAGAGGGCTGGGATTGTGGCTCAGCAAGAGACCTGATTTAGTGGAGTCAAGTTCACCAGTCAAGTTCACCAGCCCGGGGGCAGAACAGATTACAAGCGCGGGCGACACTCCTGATACGTTGAGTCAGGCCAGACTAACGAAGCCAACAAGGTGCGTGCTTGTAATTTATCTGGACGGTCGTCGTCTGGAAGCATAAGGTTCTGCTCGTTTGCATAGAATGCGTGGCCTGCCCCACGTGGCCTCCCCCACGTGGCCTCCTGGGTATGAACTTGGTTGAATTCTCTCTCCCAAGCTGAGTCCAACTGAGATTTAAAATACTGCCCTTTGAAGGTTCACATGTCTTTATACTAAAGTTATTGGGGGGCGCCTGGGTGTCTCCATCAGTTAAGCCTCCGACTTCGGCTCAGGTCATGATCTCGCAGTTTGAGTTCGAGCCCCGCGTCGGGCTCTGTGCTGACAGCTAGCTCAGAGTCTGGAGCCTACCTCAGATTCTGTGTCTCCCTCTCTCTCTGCCCCTCCCCTGCTCACAGTGTCTCTCTCTCTCTCTCTCAGAAATAAATAAAACATTAAAAAGAATTTTAAGTTATTTGTTGTTTTGCTGTTGTTGAGCTTCGATATTTTTTTTAAGCAAATAGATCGGTCTAAACCACTGGTTTTACCGTTGTGTTCTTTTTAATACAAGCAGCTCAGTCAGCCATTATAAAAGCCTTGACTCTATTTTATAGGACGTAGGACTCTTTGGTGTAAAAGATTAAGGAGTTGAGTTATAGGTAGGTACCTAGAGAGTTGAGACTTGCATGTCATTCATAGCTTCCCTTCCTGGGTTTTCTTCACCTCAAAGGCCAGAACTATTTATGTTTTACTTCCTTTAGTAATAGGTCAATGCAGTGCCATTTTTTTTTTTTACTCCCTGGCTCTTGGATTTTCTGGTTCTTGACTATCCATATTCACCTACTTTCCTGACAGCCTTGGAATATTTCTGCTTAAGAAGCCACTGAATTTCTTCTTTTTTAAAGTTTATTTATTTATTTATTTTAAAGTAATTTCTTCACCCAACATGGGGCTCAAACTTACAACCCCGAGATCAGGAGTTGCACATTCTAGTGACTGAGCCAGCTAGGTGCCCCCAAATCTGCTGAATGTCTTTGAAATCATGCCCTTTTATAGATCTCATGTATCACTGTCTGCATTTCATTTCCCGTTGCCTTCAGGTGACAAACATTAGCATAAGCACAGCCACAGATTAACTATGTTTTACCTTCCCTAACCCTACTCAGAATGAAAGTTAGAAACCTAGGGGAAATAATTAGAGCAAATAAGAAAAATAACAAGTTTGTGTTTTATTAAATATGCCTCATTGCGGTGAAAAATCCTGAGATGTTGATTTGTAAATCAATAAAATGCACAATTGCCAAAGCACAAAATGTCATTGGTAAGCAGACATGTGGGAATGTCATCAAACCTCCCTACTCATCAAAGAAATGTAGCAATTTTTTTAAGCAAAGGAAACAAAAATCCTTAAAAATGGCTGAAGTGCCCGGGTGGCTCAGTTGGTTAAAAATCTGACTCTTGATCTCAGCTACGGTAATGATCTCACTGTTCATGAGTTCAAGCCCCAAGTAGGGCTGTCAGCATAGAGACTACTTGGGATTTTCTCTCTCTCTCTGGCTCTCGCTCTCTGCTCCTCCCCCACTCACGTGCACTCTGTCTGTCTCTCTCAAAATAAATAAACATTTTAAAAAGAAAGAAAAATAGCAACCCGCAATTACAAGCATGGTACCTTGAAAGTATTAAATTCAGAAAACAAAAATACCCAAACTAACAACATCTAGTATTCCATAGGTGCCCAATTACCATCTTGTACTTCGCTAGTGTGAGTCATATGCTGCAGCCATTGTGAGAAGCATTTTGGTGTATAAAGAATCACAAAAAAAAATGTGTTTGACTCCTGGATGCAATAATTCAATGTCTGTTCAAGTCACTGCAAAAATTGGAAATGCACAATGATGTTCCCTACAGCAGTATTTGTAAGGGAAAATCGTAATCTTCTTCACCAAAGGAATAGTAAGTAGATTATAGAAATCATACTAGCTTGAATAGGATGCAAATATTTAGTGATTGCTACAAAGAGGAGTAATGGTAAAGGTGTTCAGTATATAATGTTTTTTTTGAAGACTATAGATGTCCCATCTCTGTGAATGGCATCTTCTGTGCACCTGTGTGAATCAGTAACTGAAGCGTCTTCCTTGACATGTCTGTCTCCTAGCCCTCCAGAGTTACTTCATCTCTCGGTGGGCACTTGGGGGTAAATTTTACCCACAAAGTAGCTCTGAACACTTTCTAGTTTTCTTCTGCTTCACCACCATCATCCTGGTCTAAGCAAACACCTCTCTCTCCTGGGCCCTGCAAGTACCCTGACTGCTCTCCTCTTCGCCACTGGAATCTCCTCCCCTAGAGCTGGGAAGTTTTTTCTTTAACTGTTGAGGTATACTTGACATGTAGCGTTATATTACTTTCAGGCACACAACATAATGATTTCAATATTTGTAGACACTGCAAAATGATCACCTCACTAAGTCTAGTTAACATCTACCACCACACATAACTACAAATTTTTTTTTCTTATGACGATGACTTTTAAGATCTGCTCTCTTAGAACTTTCAAATATTCACTGCTATATTATCGACTATAGTTGCTGTGCCGTGCATGACATCCCCAGGATTTATTTTTTCTGTGACTGGAAGTTTGTACCTTCTGATTCCCTTCACCCATTTCTTCCCCCTCCCATCCCTCACCTCTGGGAACCACCAATCTGTTCTCTGTGTCTATGAGCTTGATTTGTTGTTGTTGTTTAAATCCCACATGTAAGTGAGATCATATGGTATCTGTTTTTCTCTGACTTATTTCACTTAGTGTAATGCCCTCAAGTTCTATTCATGTTGTTGCAAATGGCCAAGACTTTCTTCATTCGTTTTTATGGCTGAATAATGTTCCATTGTGTGTATACTTGCATATATATTGTATTGTACATATATATTATACATACATAGTATTATATAAAATTGTATTTGTATCATATTTTGTTTTTCCATATAGTTACAATTCTAGAGGTGTGTATACTTTTTGAGTTAGTGTTTTCATTTTCTTTGGATAAATACGCAGAAGTGGAGTTGTGGTTCATATATGGTAGTTCTCTTTTTCATTTTTTGAGGAGCGTGCATACTGTTTTCCACAGTAGCTGCACAAATTACATTCACACCATCAGTACGTAGGTAAATCCTTTTTCCACATCCTCACCAACACTTGTTATTTCTTGTCTTTTTGGTCTTAGCCATCCTGCCTTGTGTGGGGTAATATCTCATTGTGGTTTTGATTTGCATTTCCCAAATGATGAGTAATGTTGAGCATCTTTTCATGTGCCTTCTGGCCATCTGTATTCCTTCTTTGGAAAAATGTCTTTTCAGCTCCCCTGTCCATTTTTTAATCAGATCGTTTGGTCTTTTTGCTATTGTATGTGTTCTTTATATATTTTGGTAATTAACCCCTTATCAGATATATGATTTGCAAACACTTTCTCCCTCTCAATAAGTTGCCTTTTCATTTGCTGATGACTTCCTTTGTTGTGCAGAACCTTTTTAGTTCAGGATGATCTTTTGAAAATGCAAACCTGATGTATCATGCCACTGCCCAATCACTCATTCTCGCTGCTGCAGGACTAAACGCCCAGCTGCTCACCCTCTGCTCACGCTGCAGGAACTGCCTCTCGGCTCTCCTCTGTGGTGACTAGGTCCATTGTCTCCATGTCCACACTGCAGCTGGCTGGCCTCATTTCAGCTCCTTGCTTCTTTCCTTGGGGGCACTTGCTCTATGGCTATGCCTCCTCTGCCTGGAAAGCTCTTTCCCAGCACGGCCTGCACGCTACCCCTTCATCCTTCAACCTTCAGGCCACATGTCATCTTCTCAGGAGAATCTTTGCTGCTGCCTCAGACCAGGCTCCTTGTTTCGTGCTCCCCTAACACCTGTTTACCTTTCTGCTCTTTGCCCCCAAAGGGTGTAAATTCCATGAAGGTGAGAACTTGACTTGTTCATTGCTCTTTACCCAGAGTTAGAAGCGTGTGTTGAAGGAATAAATCATACTCACTACTCTTTGTTACTTTATATCTGTATTGTTGTTGGCTCATATCTGCCTCTCTTACTGGATAGAGAGTTCCCGGAGTAGGAACCACCTCTGCTCTATTCAGCATTGTCTCCCTGCACGGGACCATTAGCAGGCCTTCTACACAGGAATATTCAATAAATTTTTATCACAACCATGTGAAAAACCTCACCAAATGGGTAATTGCAATTGTGTTAGGATTGTGAAAACAACTGATTTTTTCCTTCTATCTACAAGAAAAAAATTATAATGGAAAAAACACAATATAAATAAAAATTTACAAACGGAAAGAAAAAATAGGTTCATATATTTACTGACTAAACAATAAAAAAGCTAAAATTAGAAATGATACCTGTAATTATTCTGCACTGAGAGATCAGATGCTTTGATATTTTTCCCCCACTGCGTCTACATGGGTGCAGCATTTTACGTAGCTTATTGTTGATAAAACGTGCATTTTGTTCTTCTTGCTTCATTTTAGGTCATGAGCATTTTCCCAGGATGCTGCATTGCTTTTGCATAATTAGTTTCAGAAACCGCATAAAGGGGCGCCTGGGTAGCTCAGTAGGCTGAGCGTCCGACTTCAGCTCAGGTCATGATCTCACCACCGCTCATAAGTTCAAGCCCTACATCCAGCTCTGTGCTGACAGTGGCGCGTGTTTGAGATTCTCTCTCTTTCTCTCCCTGGCCCTCCCTCTCTCAAAATCAAATAAAAATTTTAAAAAAAAAGAAAAGAAACTACACCAAGTTCAGTTAAATTAATGGACAGGGAAGGGGGCTATTTGTGCAAGACATATTTCCTAGAGTAGAATTCAGACTGTATGAGTATTCCCCAGGGAGACACGCATTGCTGCCTTCATTGGCCTGAAGCTGAAGAAGAAACAGGCCCCGATGGCTGTGAGTGCAAGCGGAGAAAGAGAGCTTGAGGTGAAACTAAGCGAAGTGTGATTATTTTCAAAGAGAGTCAGTGTTACATCAAGGCTCTCACAGGAACCAGTAAATACAGTTATGTGGATGGGAGAATTGGGAAGTCGGGTAGCTTGGCTGTCCTCTGAGATGACATGGGTGTGTCCAGGCCGGGTGGGGGCGGCTAACAGTGTGGGGGGACCTGGAGAAAGTGGAGGTGGTGAACAAGTGTGGGGCACTAATGAATGAGGTGTGAGAAGATGGAGGCAGCCCGCACCGATGAGGAAGGCTCAGCTACTGCGGTCTCTGAGTGTGTTAGCACTGCACGTGTCGGTAGACAGGGAAGTGAGCCGCCAGGCGACAGAGGGAGGCCTTGGCCATGGAGGCACCCACGCGGACGTTGTGGGCTGGACGTGACGATCGCTGCCTAATGCTTTTCAAAATGCAAGTCTGGGCAGGATGGCCTTTGGCTTCCTTCTCGATTATTTTGTGAAATGAGAGTATCGTAGCCCCAAGCGGGAGCCTGGGTTGCAGCCACCTCGGTTCAGCACCTTTAACCCCAGATTTGCCGCCTGGCAGCTGGCTTGCTCCCGGCTTCGTAGGGACCCAGCTCCCCAGCACCTGTGCTCCGCAGAGGACCCTGCACCAAGGACAGCTGTTGCAGCATCACCGCCATCCTGCCCCGGAGGCAGACCTGCCCGTGCTGGGTTCAGCACCTTTCATTTCCGAACATTTCTAGTGTTTTCCTGAAAGAGAGAGAAACCATTTGCTTTGGAGCCGGGAAGCACCACCAATGATTTAATTAAGGTCTTAGAGCGGCCTTTTCATTTGAGAGAGGACTGAGCAGAGAGGGCAGGGAGAAGGAGACGGAAAGCAGGACAGGACCTCGGGCCTGGCGCTGGGAAGGCGTGGGGTGCACACACTTGTACTCTGGGCGCCGTCCCTTCCCGGCTCTAATCCCACCATCCTCGCTGACTCAGTGGTACCTGTGGGCTCCTCCATGCGCTTTTGGGGTATGGGGTTTAAGGAATTTCATTACCTTCAAAAAAATTATTTTTAATGTCTTTATTTTTGAGAGACAGAGACAGAGACAGAACGTGAGCAGGGGAGGGGCAGAGAGAGAGGGAGACACAGAATCCAAAGCAGCCCCAGGCTCTGAGCTGTCAGCACACAGCCCGACACCAGGCTCTGATGAACAAACTGTGAGATCACAACCTGAGGTGAAGCCAGACACTTAACTGACAGAGCCACCCAGGTGCCCCAAAGAATTTCATTATCTAAAACTACATTCAATCATTTCTTCTCTGCATGTTAACTTTTATCTTTGGCCACTGGATGGGCAAGTAAGGACCCTGTTATATTCAGTATTGAATCCCCACTGTCCACACTGGGACTAGTACATGGAGATTGCTCAATAAACAATGAATGAACCAATGAATGAGTAATCAGAACTAGAATATTCTGGGTGGCTCAATCGGTTAAGCATCCAGCTTCAGCTCAGGTCATGATCTCAGGGTTCATGGGTTCCAGCCCTGTGTTGGGCTCTGTGCTGACGGCTTGGAGCCTGGAGGCTGCTTGGGATTCTCTGTCTCCCTGTCTCTATGCCCCTCCCCCACTCATGCTCTGTCTCTCAAAAATAAATAAACGTTACAAAATATTTTTTAAAAAAGAACTAGAATATTCTAGTTTTTCCATGTCATTAAAACATCGATCATCGCTCATCCCAGGGTGTCATTACCAGCTCGATTATTTTATTGAGTAGCAAAAACTTAGATTGTCATCATATTTAGAAAAACATAGCTAAAAATGGACATGGCGATGAGAAGGAAATTCTGACGAGACCCGTCCCCCCCCCCCCCAGACTCAGTTTACACAATTCTCCTACTAGGTCACATTTAGCCTCCTGCGGCATGAGTTTGCACTTGATGTGAGGACATTTAAAGGGTGTGTTGATATTTTTGTTTCATTTCAGCAAACTCCAGAAGACAAAGAGGGATGTCAGATGGCTTCAAGGAGTGACTGGCGAATGGTTTGAAGAAATTCAAAGAAAGAAGTTTTGTAATGAAACGGATGTTAGCCAGATGTTAAAACAACCCCTTACATACAGGCTGAGGAAAGGGATGGCAGAAAACGGTGAGAAAAAAACTTCCATCTAAATTTTTTTTCTTACAGCATGTTATAGATAAATGACTCAGTGGATCTCCAATTAACCAGTCCATGTTTAGGACTATTTTTAAATCATAAGGTAGAAGAGTTTTATAACATAGCATACAATAAGAAGAGTGAAGCAAACATGTACTGTAATGTCCTAGGGGTATGTTTTTAGAATCAGACAAGATAGGCCAATGGTTAAGAACACACATGTTGAGGGGCGCCTGGGTGGTTCAGTCAGTTGGGCATCTGACTTCATCTCAGGTCATGATCTCACGGTTTGTGGGTTCGAGCCCCCAGCTGGGCTCTGTGCTGACACCTTAGAGCCTGGCGCCTGCTTCAGATTCTGTCTCCATCTCTCTCTCTCCCCCTCCCCCACATGGGCTCTCTCTCACTCTCTCAAAATAGATAAACATTTAAAAAAAAAACAAACAAAAATGGGGTGCCTGGGTGGCTTAGTTGGCTAAGCGTCTGACTTCAGCTCAGGTCATGATCATACAGTTCGTGAGTTCGAGCCCCGTGTCGGGCTCTGTGCTGACAGCTCAGAGCCTGGAGCCTGCTTCGGATTCTGTGTCTCCCTCTCTCTCTGACCCTCCCCGGCTCACACTCTCTCTCTCTCTCTCTCAGAAATAAATAAAAATTATTAAAAAATAAAAAATAAAAATAAAAAAAAGAACACACACATTGATATCAAAGAAGGCTTGCGCTGTGTCTCCCTGTATTCTCTATTCTGTCAGAATCCATGTGACTGTTCTAGTTACTTATACTCTGTAAGCCTCAAGTTTTCCCCTCTTTGAATGGGTGTGATGATACCTACCTCACAGGGTGGTTGTGTATGTACAAAGTGTTGAGCTGGGACACAGTGAGCACTTCTATGAATGGAGGAGGAGACAGGGGAGGAGGGGAGGGGGGAAGGAGATTATGGGGGAAAGGATGAGGAAGGCAACAGAAAAGCTGCCACCTTTCTGGAACTTTGGTAAATTAAGCTCGGTAGGTCACTGCCTTCTTTGAACATGCCAACTATGTGACTACTCACGTGTCACCTCCACCAATCACTTGTGTGTTTCTAATCTGTAAATGAGGAAAGTAAAACCCGCTTTCACAGGAATAACAAAGTACATTCAAAATTGTAACCTATCTTCCTACTGATATAGTCAGGTGGACTACCTTGGCTACTGTGTTACTAATGTTAGGAGCAGCAAGAAACCTGTAACAATATTTCTGAACTTATATGGGCAACATTCTACAGCTCCCATGAGGAACAAATCTCTCTAAAAAGACTCACAGTTCAGATTTTGAAATTAACCCCATGTATACCATGGCGACTTCCCCCTTCCATTGAACTTCTCTAATATTTATAAACTCAGCATGTCTCAAAGTATTACGGTATCATAGACTTTGTATATGTTGATGTTGTCTTAGAAGTTTTGATACTCACATGTATAACTATACATTATACACATATTAGACATATTTGTATTATAGGCATACACGCCTATAAACCATATTGTAGCAAATACACACATGAGATAGATTTTTGATGGAAATAAGGTACCCTTAAATGGCTTCATTTCCTTTTTCCTTACTTTCTTTGCTTACAAAAAGTGACATGGTATCTATCACTGTGGTTTTAAAGTACTAAAATAAAAATGTCTGAAGGATGGGGCAGTTAAAAGCAATTTGAAAGTTGAAGGAGGTCCCTGACACCTCACCTTGGGCTTCGGACGGATTCACGCAGCTGCTGTGCGTGGAGGGATGTTTCGCTGAACTGTGGTCCACGGTGCGTATTGAAAGACTCCCTGCCCTTTGTGAGGGTTTTCTCTGTTCAGCAGAACCATCAGGGGCACTTCCTCGGGTCTCCATGTGGGGATGCCTGCTCTGTTTTCAGTCTGCAGAGAGAGAGGTGGGAAGCAAGAGCAAAGTCTTAGTTCTCAGAGATATAGTCACCCAGAAATATTGAGTGATGCCACCTTTCTACAATGTTCGTCTAGGTCCCATGGAATCACAAACATCAAGATCTAAAACTACACCCAATCAAAGAAACCCCATGTCCATTTCTTCTCGGCTGAGCTTCAGATCATCATTTTCTTCCCTGTTCTCCTTCAGAAAATCCAGAAGGGAGACTTCAAAGCTTCAGTCACCGGGACAGAAAGGGTGAGTTAAATTCAGATCCTGTGACAGCTCGTTGGTTATTTGATGCCAGAGGCCAGTAGCCTGTTTGTGTTGAGAATGTTTAATGTTTGTTTAAATTCAGATAGGAACAGAGGAAACGGGTCGTGGCTTTTATAGGGACAAAGTCCTTCTGAAACCATGAAACTTGGCTCTTTTGGTATCCAATTTCTAACCAACTGCACACGTCCCAGGTAGTGGCCTTGGTGGATGAGGGGTTAAATGTTGGGAAGAAATCATTGAGAGTTTCTCCCACTGCTTCAAGAGGCTGGTCTATGCCCCGGTCAGGAAGATATCTTTAAATCAAAACCACTGTTTTCTTGGGGATATAGGTTTCTGCTTCCACAAAGAGAGATGGTGTATAAAGTTTTAAGTGAAAGTAAATAAGATGAGCAAAGAGAGCAGAGGAAAATTGTATTTTTTTTTTTTTTAACTGAGGGACTAGCAGTATTCAAGACAGCTGCTCTGATGTGGTTACCCAGAATTTAAACTTAAGGCACAGGAAGGGAGGTTTTGGGGAGGGTGGAGGCATAGTTCCAGATCATTCCCAGTGTGAAACTGTGTAAATCAGTTCCTCTTGACTCCTGAGTTGTTAGGTCACTTTGTGAAAAACAAGCGAGGCTTTGCTTACATGCAATTGAGCTGACTGCTAAATATTTTCAGCCTGTCTTCCTGGCTGAGAAGCTTCCCACCCTCTCAAGGTGTTGGCCTCACACGTGATGTGTGCCGTCAAACCATTAGGCAGGGGTGCGTCGCTGCACTCAGTACGAGGTGCCGGAGGTCACTCTCGCTGCAAAACAGCCCGTGGCACGCCGCTGGTGGGCACGGGACGAGGCTCCCAGCCTGCGGGACAGACCCCTGTACCCACCTTCCCTCCCGGATGGATGATCGGATTTTCTCCCCAGCCTGCTTTTGTCTGAGCTGAAATAGTGGAGAGCTGAACAGCATGTAGGTTTCTGTGCAGGGCTCGCCCAGAGCCGCTTGTAAGGACGTGCTCTTCAAACGGGTGAGTGGCTTTTCTTCCAGAGAATGTTTGAAATGCTAGGAATCCTCTCTCGTTTGGGGATTTAAAGTATGTCCTTGAAAGGACACACGTTTTATAAGGAGAAAAGAAATATTCCCGGCACGTGGTGTCGCTGGAACTTGTGACGTAATTTGTGTTTTAGGTGATTTTCTCTAAGGCAGAGTTTGTACAGCTCAAGCGTCTCACATCAGGAAACCAGGAAAAGTTGAGGAACCTGTTCACTCTGTGGGCAAGTTATTTCCAAGCTCATATTGCAAGTCACTGCAAAAGTGGATCCAAGGAGACAGAAAATCTAGACTCTCCCATCTGGATATCATGTGTATGTGTATGTTTTATTTTTTTTAATGTTTATTAAGTTTTGAGAGAGAGACAGAGAGACAAAGCACGAGTGGGGGAGGGGCAGAGAAAGAGGGAGACATGGAATCTGGAATAGGCTCCAGGCTCTGAGATGTCAGCACAGAGCACAACGCGGGGCTCAAACCCACGAACCGTGAGATCGTGACCTGAGCAGAAGTCGGACGCTCAACTGAGTAGGCCACCCAGGTGCCCCGTGTTTGTTTTTTTTCCTAATGTTTATTTAGAGAGAGAGAATAGGGAGGGAAGGGGCAGAGAGAGAGGGGACAGAGGATCCGAAGCAGGCTCCAGGCTCTGGGCAGACAGCTGCGAGCACAATGCGGGACTCGAACCCACAAACCGTGAGATCATGACCTGAGCTGAAGTCGGACGCTTAACCTACAGAGCCACTCAGGCAGCCCCATGTTTTTTTGGTTATAGATCAAATTGGAAAAAAAAAAAGGAAACTTTTATTTAGCAACTTTCTTGTGAACCAAAATGCCTGGTAGCTTCCTCATAACCATGTGCACTGAAACATAAACATCTGCGTGCAGAAGTGAAACAGATTGTATCCTTTAAGTACTGCTAGTGGAAATAGATATTTATGAATGGTACTAGTACAGATCATGAAGGCTCTACTTTTCGCTCTTGAATTTCAGTAGGTAAACTGTACAAATATGTCCTTTTCATTTTTAAATATATGTGTGAGCTAAACATTTGGATATAAATCCCGAGTGTGTATGTGTGTGGCTGTGTGTGTGTGTGTGTGTGTGTGTGTGTGTGTGTCGCCAGGAGGGGGCTTAAGGTAAGAATATAAATCATGTGTTGTCCACTTTCAGGCACTCTTTACTCTTAAGTAGAACCTGACTTTATATGGCACTTGTGATCTTTGGAAATACAAAATCAACCTTCCAAATCCATGAATCAGGAGCTCTTGCTTGACTATTACTGCTCAGGCAGCCCTGACAAAGGGCCCCGGAAAGCACAGTCATTCCGTGCAAAGTAGGATTCAGGTTTCTACTTGCCGAAGCCATCAAGGCTCGGCCTTGTCATACTTGGTGCTCTGGAGAACAAGTCAGCAAAGCAGTTGAGAGGATCTTTTGCAAATCGCAGAAAGGGAACCAACCCCTCTAGGCAAAATGCAGCCTTCTGCTCAGCCCTGAAAGACTTGAGTATCAGAGAAATCAGTTTTCACCTTTAAGCTGTGGTTTAACTGAGAAATGATGCTGGATAATGGATAATTCTTCCAGGAAGAAAATGGATTTGGTCATTTCATCGGGTACTCACTTTAGAAAGGCCCAGTCAGGGGTGCCTGGGTGGCTCAGTCAGTTAAACATCTGACTTTTCATTTTGGCTAGGGTCATGATCTCATGGTTTCGTGAGTTCAAGCCCCACATTGAGCTCTGTGCCTACAGTGCAGAGCCCCCTTGGAATTCTCTCTCTCTCTCTCTCTCTCTCTCTCTCTCTCTCTTCCCCTCCCCACTCATGCTCTCTCACTCAAAAATAAATAAATAAACTTTAAAAAAAGAAAGAAAGAAAGGCCCAACCAGTAGAAGTATATGATATACTGAAGCTTTAATTTTCTATTATCAGTGGTAAAAAGCCTTGGAAACATAGTGACTTAATTAACAAAAAGGCAAAAAGTTTTGCAATTTCTGCTTTAGATAGGACTAGTTTCTCCTCTCAAATCTATGCACTTCCCAAACTATCCCATTATTATTGTTTTAAATTTATTGATATATTTTGAGATACAGAGCTCAAGTGGGGGAAGGGGGGAGAGAGAGAGAGAGAGAGAGGAGAGAGAGAGAATCCCCAGCAGGCTCCACAGTCAGGGCAGAGGCTGATGTGGGGCTCGAACCCACAAACTGTGAGATCAACCTGAGCTGAAATCAGTAGTCAGATGCTTAACCGACTAAGTCACCCAGGCCCTCCTATTCCATTATTATTTTAATCCTCCTTATAAATGACTGAACTGTATCCTATGGGACCCCCTCCCCACCTCTAGGAAAAAGGAAAACTATTTTCCATTCATGTTTTGATTTATTTATTGCTAGCCAATAAATTCAAGAGACGTATACATGTATATTGCATGTATGTTTCCCCCAACATTTCCCTGTGTGTTGTCTTTCCTCCTGTCTTATTATAGGGCATTTAGAGCCTGTGATAGTGCTCAGCGCCCCAGCATGAAATTTCAGTAACCTAGAGCCTCAAAAATTCCTTCTGCGTAGTTCAGCAAGTACCCATAGCGTATGTCATGAGCTTACAAATGCAGTCTGGCTGCCAAAGAGCGTCTATGGTTGCTCATTTCTTACCCCAGACCCCTGTTACTCCAGTGATGCTCTCCACACCACGAGTGCGTGCTGTGCCTGCCACTCTGTGTCTCATGCTGCCACATAATCCACAGCAAGGTTGTTTCTGCAAGGGGGTCACCTTCGTTCTCAAAACTGTGGTTCATTATGGCCATCTTAGGGGTGTGGACTCCCCCCTAAGTCCACTTTATTTATTTACTCCTTTATTTGGTGGTGTCCCAGAACTCAGACACCATGAAAATGCAAGGGAACTAGTTCATACGACTCCTGGGTACCATGTGCAGGTAAACTTCAGAGGGGGCACCCGGTGGCTCAGTCGGTGAAGCATCCAACTTCCACTCAGGTCATGAGCTCCACATCAGGCTGTGTGCTGACAGCGTGGAGCCTGCTGGGGTTTCTCTTTCTCCTCTCTCTCTGCTTCTTCCCCATGCACTCTCTCTCTCTCTCTCTCTCTCTCTCTCTCTCAAAATAAATAAACTTAAAAAAAATAAATTTAAGGTCACATCTTCCCTTTGAGGATTGTCACAGTGCCTCGCACATGCAAGTACCCGCAGCGCAGTGGAGATTAGAAAGTGTCAGCTACTGTCCAGCCGCGAGCGCCTGCCCATTACACTGTGACTTCAGGAAGATTCTTTTTTACCCCTGGAGATGCAAACAGCTTTGGTGGATCCACCTCGCTGCTCCTCAGACATGCCCAAATTTGCCTGATGCACAGGGTGTACCCAGTTAAGGTGCTCACGCTGCAGCCTCGTGTTATGTAAGCAGGATGTTCAGATGCTGTTTTGGAAAGTTGAAAAGGCAGATGAGGGGCGGTTAAGCGTCCAACTTTGGCTCAGGTCGTGATCTCTCGGTCGTGAGTTTGAGCCCCACGTCAGGCTCTGTGCTGATAGCTCAGAGCCTAGAGCCTGCTTCAGATTCTGTCTCCCTTTCTCTCTGACCTTCCCCTGCTCACACTTTCTCTGTCTCTCTTTGTCTCTCTCAAAAATAAATTAAAACATTAGAAAACATAAAAATGTGCCAAGAAAAGAAAAGGCAGATGATACCCCCCCCCCCCGAGTTCTGGTTGTTTTATCTCTCTATCTGTCTGCCTATCTATCTATCTATCCATCTATCTATCTATCGAGCCTCTCACTCACTACCAATGCCTGAGTTTGAAGACACAAAAATCTGACACCTCAGTGGAAAGGAACAGTCAGAGTAAACAAGATCCTTCTTGGGAAATGCTCCCTCAGTGAAGCCAGGTGTGGTCTCCACAGGTAAACGGAAGGGTTGTGATGACAAGAGGCAGGACAAGGGGAGTGGTTTTGGATTTCATCCTGGGTGGCTCGCCGTTCCCAGGTGATTCGCCCAATCATTATTATAATCTCGTCAACAGTTTAAAAATAATGACAGATCCTCAGATCCCTGGCTCTGAGATCCTGATTTAGAAGGTCTGAAATGGGGCACAGGGAACTTTATTTATTTACTTCTTTTAGATTCTCCAGGGTATTCAGATGCTCCCTCGGGTTTGGAAGCCACAGCGGTAGAGCTTCCTGTGCCACTGTGGTAATGAGGGCGGTTGGAATTCCCGGGAAGGGTGTTGTTAGCCCAGGTGACGGTTTCTCTTCTGTTTATCTATGTGGCTTTTATCAAAGTCTTACTCTGGATCAGATACTGTGGTTAGTGCTGGAGATAAAATTGTGACACTAACTCAAAGTCCCTGCCCAGACACCGTCTGTCCAGGAGGGAACAGCAGAAGGCTGCGTGCGGTCGGGTGTGAGGTGCACCACAGGACTCTGGGACATGGAGAACCAGTATGGGTTCCCGTGCTTCCTATGGCAGTTTTCTGGCAGATGACAGTAGGTATCTTGCAGAAGGGATGCGCTGTGGAATTCACACGGGGATACCATCCGTGCCTAACTGGTGACAGCCGATAACACCGGTGATGATGGTGCAATACGGTGAGTGTGAGGGAGGGTGCTGGGCATTCCTGCCATGAGACTGCATAGGAGACACACTTAACTCCGACTGGAGGACCAGAGGCCTTCCTGGAAAAGGAGAGCCAGTTGTCAAAGGACATTTAGGACTGAGCTAGGTAATTAAGAGTCGGAGGTTGCACCGGGCAGACTGACACAGCCAGGGTGTGGAGACTGGAAAAAGTAGGTACTCATGTAGGTGGCTGAGGTTCAGTGAGCTGGTATAAGGTAAGACCTGTAAGAGATGGAGCGAGAGGTTAATAGAGGCCACAACACAAGGACCAGCAGT
Organism: Hyaena hyaena; assembly: GCF_003009895.1. Lineage (NCBI taxonomy): Eukaryota > Metazoa > Chordata > Mammalia > Carnivora > Hyaenidae > Hyaena > Hyaena hyaena. The sequence goes on along the minus strand of NW_024080668.1, from coordinate 322,055 downwards.
GCTAAGGACGCGGAGTGCTAAGACCCTTGGACTTGATCCTATAGACAATGGGAAACCATTACTCACTTTTACTAGTAATGTCATTGCTTCCATAGTTATATGTATTTCACGTATCTAAAGTCACCCACAACACCCTGACCTGGACAAACACTAAAATGTCTTGCTGTATTCAATGCAGGTGTGCAGGTGCACATGTGTATTTTATCCATTGATAGTTGTTAAACAGAGGAATGACATAATCAGATCTTCACTTTAGAAAGATCACTTTAGGGGCGCCTGGGTGGCTTAGTCGGTTAAGCGTCCGACTTTCGCTCAGGTCATGATCTCGCGGTTCATGGGTTCGAGCCCCGCGTCGGGCTCTGTGCTGACTGCCAGCTCAGAGCGTGGAGCCTGTTTCAGTCTATGACTCCCTCTCTCTCTGACCCTCCCCTGCTCACTCTGTCTCTCTCTCTCTCTCCAAGAAATAAATAAAACATTAAAAATTTTTTTTGAAAAAAAAAAAGAAAGATCACTTTAGCTTGGTACTTTCCATTGGGGCCATTTTGCCCCGCAAAAGACATTCGGCAATGTCCAAAGCTATATCTGGTTTTTGCAGCTGAAGGGTGAGGACTGTGGGCCTGAACCACGGTGGCAGGCAGTGAGGAGAGCAAAAGGCAGACAGATTTGTGCACGGATTTAGATTGTGGACTCATGAGAACCCTGTAATTGGATGTGTTGGGTGAAGAAGAAGGAAGAATGGAGATGAACTCTCCTCTCTGACTCAGGAAACTAGTGGTTGATGGTGAAGAAATATAGAAGGAGGAGCAGATATGAGAATAAAAATGAACACATTTGCTGATTTATTCAGGGAAGACTGCTCAAGGAATGCCGCACACGGCACTGGGGAAACAAAGCACACAGCCCTTGGTTTCCAGGCTTTAGTCTTGTCAGGACCGCAAAAAGGAAATAGAGAAACATAAATAATAGTGCTAAGGCAGGGAAGTTCCATGCACTCTTGGAGCACATACAGAGAGTTTTTTAGATTATGTCTTGAGCCCAGAAAGCTCTTCCAGGGAAAATGACATTTATAAGGATTGTTCAAGGATGAGAGTTATCCAGGCAAATAGGTGGTAGAAAAATGTTTCAGACAACTTCTGTGCAGATGCTCAGAGGTGTGCTCATTCCTTATGGCAGAGGGATATCCCAAGGGGAGAGATGAGGCTGGAAGTGTATGGGGACTAGATCGTAATGGGCCTTCTGAGTGCGGATAAGAATTTGAACTTTCACCTGGGAGCAAATAGAAATCATTTAAAATGTTAAACAGGGAAGTAGCATGATGCCCTTTGAACTGATCACTCTGGCTAAAGTGTAGAGAATGGATTGGATTGGAATGAAACTTGGAGGGAGAGGGGCAGGTAAAGGCCTAGAGCAAAAACAAAGCAGATAATAAATGCCTTAACTGGGGTACCATCGGGGGGATGTAAAGGTATGGGTGATTTGAGAGGGATTTCTGAGTTCGAATCAACAGGATCTGTTGGTTGATTGGATAGGATGGGGTAGTCATGCAGGGAGGGCAAGGAGGGTCTGAATTGCCCGTGGTCATCCAGACGGAGCTCTTCAGTGGCCAGTGCTTAGGGCGTGTTCCATCAGCATTTGGAGGAAGTCACCTGGGGTTCTGGTTTTAAAAAGAATATTCTTTTTGGTTGTTTTTGCTTTTGAGAGAGAGAGAGAGAATGAGCAGGGGAGGGGCAGAAGGAGAGAGAGAAAGAACGAATCCCAAGCAGGCTCCATGCTCAGCACAGAGCACAACGTGGCGCTCGATCTCATGATCCTGGGATCATGACCAAAGTTGAAATCAAGAGTCAGATGCTTAACCAGCTAAGACACCCAGGTGCCCTTTCAAAAAGAATATTCTTGGGGCACCTGGGTGGCTTAGTCGGTTAAGCGTCCGACTTTCGCTTAGGTCATGATCCCGCGGTTCGTGGGTTCGGGCCCCGCATCGGGCTCTGTGCTGACTGCCAGCTCAGAGCCTGGAGCCTATTTCAGAGCCTGTATCTCCCTCTCTCTCTGACCCTCCCCTGCTCACGCTGTCTCTCTCTCTCTCCTAGAAATAAATAAAAATATTAAAAAAAAAAAGAATAAAAAATAAAAAGAATATTCTTGAGCACACTCTAATGTCCTGAGTGAGAATTTCTGAGTGGTATCTGCAAAGGTATAGAGACAAGAGAAGAGTTTATGGAAGTGAAATAAATTTGGTAAGTCTAGCGTACAGGTACCTGCAGATGAGTGGAGTGTGGGCTTGACAGGTGAGGGGTGGCCTGGGAGGCTCATCAGATCAAAGAGCCTTGCATCAAGTGAAGATTTTGGATAATACCTTGTGAGATGTTAAGCAGAGGATTGATACGATCACATTTGGATTTTAGACAGATCTCTATGAGTGGTAGGAAGGATGGAGAGGAGTCCAAGAGAGAAATTATAGGAGTTTACTCGGCAGAATGGGTGAGCTGAGACGTGGGGTTGGATGTGAGAGATCTTCAAGATGTGGCATCCATAGGGCTTGAGAGCAAATGCAGAAGAGGAGGTAGCCCTGTGTCCTGCGACGTCACTGGCCGGTGGACTTCCACCAGCCTCGTGTCCGGGACCCACCGCCGCTTTTATTTGCTGCGCAAGTGAAAGCTGTTCACATCAGAAACATAAATTCACTTTTAGGAGGGTCTGGGAGTGGGTGCGGAGACTCTGTGGATCCAAGCCACCTGAGTCCTAGGCCGGCAAGTCCACCAAGACACCCACACGCGGCCTGGCACACCATCACGGGCACCCCCACCCCACCCTGCGCATGGCTCACCCTCACCCTCCGTGCTCTCCCTCCCAGAGGCGCTCCTGTCATCCTGCGGGTCACATCGTCCTCCCTCCCGGCCCCCCTTGGGGGCCAATCCCTGCCCTGGCTGCTGGCATGTAGATTCAGGGCCTGGTGAGCTGCGTGGGCGCCCTGTGAGCTCTGGAAGGAGCCTTCACAATCTGGTATGTTCTCCTGGCTCTGGCAAATTGAATTACCTGCCAGTTCCCAAGCGGCCTGGCTCTTTCCCATCTCTGAGCTCTTGCCCCTGCTGTTTTCTACCTTCCTCCCAGGCCAACTGCCGCCTTCTTCCTGCTGCCTTCCCTGCTCACCCCCAGCAAAGTGCTCACCCGCCCTCTGCGTTTTCAGGGCATTGGACTTACATCACCCTATTGTCCTCATCACTTCTTGGCGTGTATTTCTGCTCTTAATGTGTCTACTCTTTCCTACTGTGGACGCTCTCGGAGAACAGGGTCCCTGTCTCAGTCCTATTCGTTTCCTGAAAACCATGGGCAGGAAGGAGGCATGCAGGCTCGGTGTGGCTGTAGGGAAAGGAAGAATAAAAATAAAAGCAAGATTTAAGTTCTAGATATTAGTTTAGACCTGGTGTTTCAGAGTAATATGAAACGCAGTCCATAATATTCATGTCAATTTCTGTTTGAAATTTGAGCTAATCTGGGGCACTCAGGTGGCTCAGTCAGTTGAGTGTCCAACTTCGGCTCAGGTCATGGTCTTGAGGTCGGGTTCACACCCAACTATGGGGAACCCCAAAGCAGCTAGGAGTTCAAATAAAAAAGGGGCGCCCCGGTGGCTCAGTCAGTTGAGCGTCTGACTTTGGCTCAGGTCATGATCTCATAGTTCATGGATTAGAGCCCCACATCAGGCTCTGTGCTGGTAGCTAGCTCAAAGCCTGGAGCCTATTTCGGATTCTGTGTCTCCCTGTCTCTCTGACCCTCCCCTGCTCATGCTCTCTCTCTCTCAGAAATTCAAAAAAAAAAACAAAGAAAAGAAAACTGCATCTTGCCAGTTTTGACTGATCTGACCAAAATCCCAGTTTGTTTGCTAAATTCTTGGTTCCCTTTGCTGTTCTCTTGGGGAAGGAGAGGACCTCATTTTGTACAGAGCAGTGAACCATTGTCGTTTATTAAACCTTGAGCTGTAATTCAGGCAGAGCAGCCCTTGGCATAGGACTGTGGATCCAAAAGATTAAAATCTGTCTCACTTTGGGACCCATGTCTTGTCAATTTTTCACCTACTGAATTGGAGAGAAGCAACATAAACAGTAAGAGCATCATTGTTCTCGAAGATGGTTTCATAGTAAATAAGGCATCTTTATAAAAATAAACATCCAGAAGCCATCTTTACAGGGCTTGCTATTTAAAAATTTCCTTGTGAATTGTTCGGTCTGGCCCTGACCTAATCTCTCTTTAAAATAAAAATGTACAGAAATCTATTTCCCATTTGCAAGAAGAGTCTGTGCGCCTCACTCGTTAAGAAGGACTGCTCAGGATTTAACGAGCCTGTGGCCAGCTCTGAGCTCATCACTAACTATGTACATTAGGCAATGTCTTCTAACTTCTCTGTAAAATGACAGCACTCTTGTAGCATCCCCTTCACAAGAGTGATGCATTTACGTGAGGTAACATGTGCACAGAGCACAAGAACACTGACATACAGTAAGCCCTCAACGCATGTAACTATTTTTGTTATTATGTCTTTACGCTGTGTTCAAATCCAAGTCCACCGTGAGGTCATTTCTTCTTAGCTAACCTGACATATGAAGATGTAAAACGTTGAGCCTAAATGGTCACGGGAAAAGATTTCTGAAATTTTTTCAACAATGCACTAACCACGAAATGTCTTCCTATGGGACTTTAGAAAAGAATCTTCTCCAGATAACAGAGCACATGCACTATTGACTTTCCTCCTGGTGAGAGTTAGGCACTTCTTCAAAGAAATTATTTCAAATTCTTTCCACAGATATGACAGCCATGCAGGGCCTTCCGTGTCTGTGAGGCGAACGAGTATGGTGAGTAACCAGAAACTAAACGCTATGCTCGGGAATCCAGCCTTCATGAGATCCCTGGTTGGCTACCTCCGTAAAGAGACTTCTCCTTGACTCTGTTTTAAATTTACCATAGAAGTCTTAGATTTCTCCTAGAGAGTTTAAAGTTTCCCAGCTGCAGTCGGTTTCCAGTTGGCTCTGCTACTGAAATACTCAAACAGCGGGCTCTGCTGGGAAGGAGTGAAGCCATGATGTGCCTTCTCCCTCGGGTCGCCCCTGTACATCCCTAAAGCACTGGGCAGAGCCAGATATGAGAGGCATCCGCTGCCCCTCTTACAACATCATTTGTGTTCAGAGTGGAAGCCGAGGACTGGCAGGATGCCCTTGGCTGGAACAAGGTGCCGTGGAGGGACTGACCCAACATAACCCTCCACCAAGGGCTTAGACTTCGGTTTATCTGTTCACATGCTTACAAGATTGAGAAGCTGTAAGTCTTTTGTGTCTGGCTTTTTCATGGTCTTGACTTTTGATCTTCACATGCCTCAGTCTTGCTGTGTGACTCATGTGTTTGGGAGATGAAAGAGAATCTTTTGGAAAGGACCTAAGGGTGCAGGAGGAAGGTAGAGGCTTTTTTCAATTTATTGTGGCCCTGGTGCCAATACCTACCTTTCTCTCTCTCCCTGCCCCCCGTCTTTTTTTTTTTTTTTTCTTCACAAAAAGCATGGTAGAATTCTAGTGAGGAGTACATACAAACAGAAGTTCTTTATTTCAGAGACAAAAGAGAGTCCCCTTTCTTCTTCAGCCTAATCTACCTCTTTCTGACCAACGCTGAACCCTAGCTTCTCTACGTGCTTGAGCCCCAACCAGGATATGAGTACCGATAACTACTTCACTCTCTTGGAGAAACTGCCATCATCCAGGCACTTGACAGAGATCATTTCACTTGATCCCCAGAGGAAATCTGTAAAGTATGCCATTATCACCCCCCTTTGAATGATGAAGAAACTGAGGTTCAGAGAACTTGAAGATCATGTTCAAGGTCACTGGCGAATGGTAGAGTTGAGATTAGAAAATCTGGGTTTCTGGGACTCCACAGCCAGAGGTCAGTAATGCCTGCAGCTCTGTCAGCCCAGAAGCGCCGCCTGTTTCTGAGCCCGGGGTTGCTCACCACCAGCAGACTCTCTTTTTACTGAGCAGGGACCGAGGGGTCACATCTCCAGCCCGGCCCTAGCAGGCTTCTGTGCTCCCGCTTGTCCTTGGAGAAGTACTCAGGGCCAACCTCCCTCACCATTCAAGAGTGCTGGGGTCTGAAGCAGATGAGGGATCAAAAAGAATGGCAAATGCAAACCGTAAGAGTCTTTTAACGATATCTCACGGGAATATACCCCCCAAACCAGGAGCACACTATACACTGCATGTTAGCCAACTTGACAATAAATTATACAAAAAAAAAAAAAAAAAAAAAAAAAGGATTGCAAATGCCTGGAAGTTTAAAATAGTAGAGCTAATTTGGAATTCTCAGGATATGAAAATCCAGTCTGAGGATTAATAGGTTATCTTTTGCTGGCCCTCCTGATTGCCACTTGCATTTAACCATTTCACTACTCAAAAACGTGTCCTTCTAAAAGGTAAGACTTGGGATTGGTAAGAAATGAAACTCAAGCCAGTGATTGTTGACTCCCATTAATAACTTTTATAAAAATTCAGAGAGAGAGGGGCACCTGGGTGGCTTGGTTCATTGAGTGACTTCAGCTCAGGTCATGATCTCGTGGTTCCTGAGTCCAAGCCCTGCGTCGGGCTCTGTGCTGATATCTCAGAGTCTGGAGCCTGCTTCAGGTTCTGTGTCTCCCTCTCTCCGCCCCACCCCTGCTCATACTTCATCTCTGTCTCTCAAAATTAAAGGTTAAAAAAATAAAATAAAATAAGGGCAGCTGAGTGGCTCAGTCACTTGAACATCTGACTTCAGGTCAGGTCATAATCTCATGGTTCTTGGGTTCAAGCACTGCATTGGGCTCTGTGCTGACAGCTCAGAGCCTGGAACCTACATCAGATTCTGTGTCTCCCTCTCTCTCTGCCCCTCCCCCATTTCCCCTCTGTCTCTCGAAAATAAATAAAATGCTTAAAAGAAAAGTGACAGAGAGAAAATAATGAAACTGTCTAAGCAAAGGTTTTGTGTGACATGTAGATTTCCATGATTTATTCATGGAAATCTTATATCCTTCACCAGCAAACAGCTGGAAGTTGGCCCTTGCTGCTGAGGCCATTGCTACTTGATCTTGCCAAGATCTGAGGTAATGAATTTCCCTTCACTTGGTTAGCAGCCTGCCAGGAATGGTACAAAGGGGATTCTGGTAGTTAATACGAGATTAGTCTGCATCGTTAGATGACCTTCCACTCAAAGAGAAGAAAGCTTCTATTTAAAAAAAAAATTTTTTTTTAATGTTTATTTATTTGTGTGTGAGAGAAAGAGAGAGCAGAGGAGGGGCAGAGAGAGAGGGAGACAGAATCCCAAGCAGGGTCCGGGCTGTCACCACAGAGCCTGATACAGGGCTTGAACCCATGAACCGCGAGATCATGACCTGAGCCAAAACCAAGAGTCGGACGCTTAACTGACTGAGCCATGTAGGTGCCGCAGAAAACTGCTATTTAAACATTTTCTTCAGCTTAACAGCAGCCAAGGTTTTCAGAAAACGGGATTTTCAGAAGTTAGAGAGAAGGTTCGAGATTTGTACTCAGTTTCTCCCAGCCGCAGCACGACTGACATTTTGAGCTGCTGCTGTTCTCTGTTGTGGGACCATCCTGTGTTCATATTCACAGGACGTGTAGCAGCTTCCCTGGCCTCTACCTTCTAGATGCCGAGAGTTCTCCACTCAACTGTGACAATCCAAAGCATCTCCAAAAAATGCCAATGTTCTTTGTGGGGCAGATTGCTCCCAGTGGGAGCCATCTCCTTATGGGTGAGGAAACTGGGGTCAAAGTGGTCACCATTTCTGAGACCAAAAACAGAGACAGATAGCCTTAGCTACGTGATCACTCCTCATGTCTGAACAATTTTGGCTGGGCCTGATGGTAGGTGATATGCCAGTCCTACACCCCCCATGACACACTGCCCGCATACTCAGCACACGGGCCAGCGTGGGCTTCCCGAGGCTGGGACTGTGTCTGCGTTCCCGTCTCTCCCCATTGCTGGGCACAATCTGAGCCCTTAAACACTGAAATAAGAAACGAACAAGTGCTTTTAAGCTGCAGGCGCACTGGTGGATTTGACCTTTGTGGGATAACAGACACAGAACAAATTCAGGAACACCCTGAAAAATTAATCTGTTGGCTTTGCCAAGGCATTCAATACTATCAGTGAGCTCAGGCTTCAGCTCCAACAGCTGCTGTACAGGTTTGGCTGCCCCAGGAAGTTCTCAGATAGTCTCAGGTGACTCTGTGACAGAAGGTCTGTTTGTCTCATCGTGTCAGAATTGCAGGCAATATCAGTAGAGTGAATCGGGGTGAGTAAAAGGCTTCATTTTGCTCAGCCTTTTTTGTGGACCGCGTTTGAGAATGTAACTGACATCCTAAAAGCCAGCATTTTCAGACTCTGGTTTCTAATGCTTTGAAACACTTTTCTAATTCGTTACACGGTAAGCATCAGCAGGAATTCTCCAGGAAATCCTCCATAACCACTGACAAATAGTGATGGGCTGACAATGAGGACTCACTAGGCTCTGGCCACCGTTAGAAAGTGTTGTATGGCGATTAATTCATAATCTTCAGCACCACCCAGTAAGCTGGGGGGAGGGGCGCTGCTACTATCATCATTATTCTTCTTTCTTCATTTTACCAAGAAAGAAATGAAGGTACAGAAAGGTTAAGTAGCTTGTCCAAAGTGATATCACTGTTAAGGGGCAGAAGTAGGGTTTGGATGTGTGGAACTCCTGCGTCTGACCATTATGCTTTCTTCCCTTAGTTGTCCTTTTCCAAGTCCTAATATTGTAAATACTTGGTGTCTCGATTTTTGTAATCTTTACTAGAAATCTCGTTTGTGTAATTTCCTACCTTGGTCTGCTAGAAATCAACCCCTAACTGCATGTGCATGGAGGGCATGGAATGCTTAAAGCAAGGTTTTTATCCACAGAGTTTACCATCTAAATGAGGATCGTGTACATGAGTAAAATACCAGTAAACAACAACATAATGGAAAGGACGGGGTTAGGGATCAGATCACATGAGTGTGAATAGCCAGTGCTACCATTTATTATTCACATGACTTAAATAGGGCACTTATGCAAGACTCCGTTTTTTCATCTGCAGAATGGGAACGATAATCCCTACCTAACTTGCAAATTTTGTTCTAAGGATCTGATGAGAGAGGGTATTTTGAAAGTATATTGAAAACGGAATAAATGGGTTATTTTGCTCAAATGTTAGATAGTTGGTATCAAGTGACTGTACAAAAATGGGGTTGAGAAGTTCAGAAGCAGGTAAAGGTATGGTAGGAAGAGAGGTGTTGGAAATCCGCTCAGTAAATATTAGCGAGTCACTTACACATGGATGGTATGCTGGGTGCTCAGGATACGGAAGAGAATACTAGTTATTGTACAAGTTCATCCACTTACAGGGTCCTAATCCATTTGTCTTCAAATGCTTGGTTTCCAGGACCAGGGCGGGGACTGAAATGTGTGGTAGGCAGGAAGGAGAGAGGTCTAATGATAGAGTCAAAGTGGAAAGAAGGTAGACGCTTCAGTAGGACATCATGGGTATAATAATATGCACCATAATAGGTTTGTACCATAATAGGTATAAAAACACTATGGTAACGAATTCTTCCCAGGGAGAGAGCTCACAGAGACAGTGATAGATGAGCTGGACACCGAAGGATGCAGTGCCGTTTTCTAAGAGAAGAGGGGAGAGGGCAGAGATCAGGAGCAGAGACGTGAAGGTCTAGGATGAAGAGCACAGCATTTTAGAGAACTGTGCGTAGTGAGCTTGGAGCACAGGGCCCTTGAAGACCGTAGGGGAGGAATGGCTGAAATTCAAGGTTGGAATAGCATTTCAACCCGATTTTGCTGCGGGGTTGTTTTCAACCTCCTCCTTTAGGCTAGAATGGGAAATAGGCTTTGTCTTTTATGGCAACTCCATGGCGCGGAACGTGGTTTTGAGAAGGATTCCAAGATGGAGTCCTGTCCGAGAACCCATGCTCTGGGCCGCAAAGAGATTTATCTCCATTGTAGGTGAGAGGAAACTTCTCCCCAGCGCCTCTCAGACCTGTGTTTGGCCTCGAGGGTGCTTCCAGATAGGATGTAGTGCGCTAATAAACTAAGAAAACAGTAAAGACATGCGACTGAGCTTGGGCTCTGGACTCTCACAGACTGGGAAGAAATCCTTCCCTCCACCAGTGTGACCTGAAGCAAATGACCTGACCTCTTGAAATCTCATTTTTCCCAAATGAAGCAACTTCATAGGGTCATTAAAGTAATGAAATAAGGTAATCTGTAAAGACCGCAAAGCACATTGCCTAGAATATTCAGCTGCTAATAATAATAAAATAATAATAATAATTAATAATGATACTAACTACTCACATATAGCTCAAATAAAAGGAATACAGTAATAGTATTCAATCCTCTCTATGTTTGGTATCTACCATAGACTAGTATGACTTCTTTTATTTACATGAGAGAGAGAGAGAAAGAAAGCAAGCATCAGAATCTTAAGCAGTCTCCATGCTCAGTGCAGAGCCTGAAGTGGGCTTGAACCCACGGCCCTGGGATCATGACCTGAGCCGAAATCAAGAGTCGAGCTCAATCAACTGAGCCACCCAGGCAACCCCAGGAGTGACTTTTTTAACTGCTTTGTCACTGGAAAAAAAACATGCTTGCAGAGTTCAAATTGATCGTGATCTCTCTGTATTTCCTCTTAGTCATATAATTTGTACCTCTATGTGGAGGAAGCATCCATAATATGTTGGACGAGTAATGTTGGTTTTAAAGCAGGGGATTTGGGCAGATGTATGACCAAAGGAAGTTATATTCAGGGTCTCTAAGAGGTAATAATGTGTCCCATCTTAGAGAAGTTCATCTCTTCACCTGAGCCCTCAGTCTAAGTATTTTGCACTTAAGTATGAATTTTCATTATAAAAGCATATGATCCATGAGGCCAAAAGGAATGTATTCTGGTCTATATAGAGGAAATCTGGAGTTTGTTTGGGTGTTAAAAATGGTTAAGAGACACCGATGCCTGCTATTCTCTTAATCAGATGCATGTAGTCCACACAAATGATTGGTTTCTGGTTTTATTACCTACAAATGGTATCTTACTGTAGTTATGCTTTGCCTTTAATATTTGTTTACCCCTGAATTTTATATTAGTGTGTTAATTATTATATCCGATGATCTATATCCTAAGTTATCACAGGATTGTTTTTCTCTTATTCGTAAATCCTTGTGTGTATTCCATTACACACAGAACTGAAAACTACTAGTCATTAAAATTTGGGCAGGGCTCCTGCAAGAAATAATGACCTCGATCTTGAGAAGGAAAGTAGCAGGAGTAAAACTACGGGATTGTGAGGAATGTGGAAATCAAGAGAACCTGGCGTTTGGAATCGGACAGACCTGTGATAGAGAAGTGAAAATGCTGGAGCTTTGGAAAAGTTAGAAATTGGTCTTGGGCATTCAAAGGAAATAAAGCGTAATGGCCAACACCAAATGGAAAGAGAAAACTTGGGGGGAAGAGGTACCCAAGAGGCAAGGACTGAGGAGCAGCGTGAGCTAACAACAGTCGCTGAACGGAAAGTGCTAGCCTTGTGCAGGGACAGCTGCAGGAGTTAGAGTCCTCAGCGACAGAGCTGGTATCACAGAGGAAACGCAAATGGCGTTTTGGCAAAAGAAAGTGAAGCTATGGGAGTGGATAATCCCCCAAGGTCATGGAGGCGAATTAAGCTTGCAAGTAGGGTGGTGATGGATTTGAAGAAATCAAGATGGGGCACCTGGGGGGCTCAGTTGGTTGAACGTCCAACTTTGGCTCAGGTCATGATCTCATGGTTTGTGAGTTCGAGCCCCGTGTCAGGCTCTGTGCTGACAGCTCAGAACATGGAGGCTGCTTCACATTCTATGTTTCCCTCTCTCTCTGCCCCTACCCCACTCTCTCTCTCTCTCTCAAATAAAGAAAAATTAAAACAATTAAAATATGTTAAGATAAAAAGTTGCTGTAAAGAAAGGAAAACGACATTAGCCCTATATCATCCTCCTAAGCCCAGTAAAACTAGCAGTGGTGTTTCAAAAAAACCAACCATTTATAAGGTCATACTTTTTAGCACCTTTGATTCAGGGAGCACCGTTAATCAGCTCCTATGTCTGTCTAGGAAGTTCTACCATTCTGCATGAACTCTCTGGATAGAGATACTTTTTGTTTTCATCTAAATGCAAGTTCACACACCTTAAGGTCCACTACAGGCTTCAGCTAGCCAGCTCTTGACAGCCCCGAGGATGGTGTTAAATCTAAAATTCCAGCCACTGGGGCCATGAAGACCACACTCCCAAATCAAGAGAGGTCAATTTCTTTCCTGTTTTCTAGAAACCTCCCTAAGATTTGTGTGGGGCTGTACAAGTTTGTAGGAGTATTTGGCAGAGAGAAACTCAAGATTTTGCTTGAAGACTCATCCTAAAAACCATTAGTGTAGATATAGAGAAGTGTGTGATCACTTGCAAATGATAGAAATAACGAAACGTTGTGCATTGAGAAAGAAGTGTTAGAAAAATTGATGTGTGGTCCTTAGACTTTAAGGTTTGGGCAATTTTTGTGGGGACACATGAGTATTCTGGTAGAGAAGGTGCAGAAATAATCTTGCATTTTCTGTTTTAAAATTAGCAGGCAAAATTATACAGCTCACCTCTGGAAAATCAACCCGTTGACAGTGTCTTTGTCCCGGGGCCAGCAGGCATGAGAGAGGGAAGTGGTATGCCTCCCTGGGATGCTTCGTTGCTGGAAAATGAGTTTTTCCAAGGTAAGTCTGTGCATTAACCTGCCTTTGGGACTCCCTGTGCGAAAGCACATCATGATTACAGTTTGTGTTAAGGTGCTCAAAACATATCATACCCTATACTTAATTTCTGAAATCTTTTTATTTGCCTTATCTGAAGAGGAGGCCGTTCTGCTCTTTATTGTATTTTTTTAATGTTTACTTATTTATTTTTGAGAGACGGAGTGAGAGTAGGGGAGGAGCAGAGAGAGAGAGAGGGAGAGAGAGAATCCCAAGCAGGCTGCATGCTGTCAGAACAGAGCCCACTGTGGGGCTTGGTCTCACGAACTGTGGCTTTGTGACCTGAGCTGAAATCAAGAGTAAAATATGCAACCGACTGAGCCACCCAGGTGCCCCTATTACATGCTATTAACACAAATATTAAAGAATCTTATACTTAAATATAATCTAAGCAAATAGGCTCAGACCAAGGCTGATAAATCTGTAGAATGAGAATAATGTTTAATATGAAGCTCAGGTAAAAGGAAATGCCTTTTTAGGAAATATGTCTATAAAGTTTACCGTTCCTAAATAGACTTTTATTGTTCCCAATCAGTACCTAAATGCACAGTGATAAAATCGAGTTGTTGTTGGAAAATTAACCTTGTACAACAGACAACAGTAGACTGAAACAGATTCCAAAGACAGAGAGAGACAGAGCATGAGCAGGGGAGGGTCAGAGAGAGAGGGAGACACAGAATCCGAAGCCGCTCCAGGCTCTGAGCTGTCAGCACAGAGCCTGATGCAGGGCTTGAACTCATGAACCGTGAGATCATGACCTGAGCCAAAGTGGGGCACTTCACCCACTGAGCCGCCCAGGTGCCCCAAGCATAGGTCCTCCTTACATAAGTTACTCTGTATCATCATAAGAAACTCTGAAGTCATTTTCCAGCTTCAGCCCCAGGAACTAAATCCGGTTTGCATAGGCACGGACCTTCCCTGGCGCTGTAGTTGGGACACAGGTGGGGCGGTCAGGGAGAGACGTCCCCAGATGGTTCCTAGGAGAGAACCTGCTTCAGAGAAAAGAAGCCCAGAGGAAAATCTCTGTTTGAAAACAAAGCTTTTGCTAGTGCAGGAGAGCTACCGTTTATGAAATGAAAAAAAAATGATTTGTCCTCTCTGCAAATGAAGAGGAAACACAGAACAGATTTTTTTTTTTTAATCTCAAGAGTAATGAATAAAACAGCATTGTTAACCTGGGATTCTAAGTGACTGAACAATTTAGAATCTTTCTCTGGGGATGTTAAGAGGTGTTATATCTGGGGCGGATTCCAGGTGATTTTACCTCTTTTGTTATACTTTCCTCTATTTTCTATGTAGGCAGCAAAAGACTTTAAGGAAAATAAACCCCCACAAATAGCTTGAAAGGGAGAACAGAAATCAAAGAGATTTTATTATAATTTGTTTTAAAGACAGATTTTTTTAGTCACTCAACAGTTTTGTTTTATTTTTGCCACACCTTACACTTTGGCACTGTTTGATTTTTGTGTGTGTGGATATATGGAATTATTTCAGAGACTGGAGATAAATATTTTGTCCTTCATTTTTTTTTTCCCTTCAGGGTGATTCCCCGAAGAATTCCTTAGTTACAGATCTTTAATTCTCAAGATGAGTTCTTCTGCTGGCTGTGCATGTTAAATAGCACCAGCGTACAAATAAAACAGGGCAGGGGATGCCCAGAGCATCAGAAATCTCTTCAGCACTTGCCCCAACACAGTTGACATGTCCACAGATACATCCCACATATGTTCACAAATACTGACTCTGTCATTGAAGAGTTAAACTCAAATTTTTTAAATGATTATTTTTTTACTTTTCGGGGGGGGGAGGGGCAGAGAGAGAGAGGACACAGAATCCAAAGCAGGCTTCAGGCTCCAAGCTGTCAGCACAGAGCCCGACGTGGGGCTCGAACCCACAAACCGTGAGATCATGACCTGAGCTGAAGTCAGATGCTTAGCCGACTGAGCTACCCAGGTGCCCCAAAATCAAATTAAAAAAAAAATTTTTTTAATGTTTATTAATTTTTGAGACAGTGAGAGACAGAGCTTGAGGTGGGGAGAGGCAGAGAGAGAGGGAGACAGAGAATCAGAAGCAGGCTCCACACAGGCTCCGAGCTGTCAGCACAGAGCCTGACGCAGGGCTCAAACCCACAAACTGTGAGATCATGACCTGAGCCGAAGTCGGACACTTAACCGACTGAGCCACCCAGGCGCCCCAAAATCAAAATTTTTAATGACAAATAATCGTAAATAACCAAGGAGAGAATGTATCATTTTATGTAACCCAGGAGGAAAGGTAGGACTTCTTCCGCAACCTAAATAATCCTATAATTTATTTCTCAGGCAACTTTTGATCCTCATTAATGAACATTTCTTCAATAAACACATAATCTGCTTGTTTGTGTTTATTGGAATATGAATAGGGTAAAATATTTCCACCAGAGGATGGCCCTTAGGGAATCTTGAGACCTTAAAAAAAATTATGGTTCTATTTAAATTCTGACAGGTTTTTATTGAGGAAAAGAGGTCAAATATAATTAAATAAACACCATTCAAAGACACAGAGGCTGTGGTCCTAGTAAGCATGATCTTGGGGTCTCAGATTCCCCTAGGTCCTCCGTATTATGCGGAGGTCACTGGGCTCTGACATGGACACCGCCCTCTGACCTTGCCATTGAGAGAAAAGTAAACATTGTTTAATAGCAGTGACTTCAAATCCTTGTAGCATTAGGAGCTTATAGTGAAGTCATCTTTATAATTCATTAAAAGGAAAAATGAGGGGCGCCTGGGTGGCTTAGTCGGTTAAGCGTCCGACTTTCGCTTTGGTCATGATCTTTCGGTTTGTGGGTTCGAGCCCCGCGTCGGGCTCTGTGCTGACTGCCAGCTCAGAGCCTGGAGCCTGTTTCAGTCTGTGACTCCCTCTCTCTCTGACCCTCCCCTGCTCACACTATCTCGCACTCTCTCTCTCCTAGAAATAAATAAAACATTAAAAAATTAAAAAAAAAAAAGGAAAAATGAAAAGTGAGCTGTTATGACATAGGTGCTACACTGTGCAGACTCAGGAGACCGACGTCCTGGATCCTCTTCCTAGCTGTCCCCAACACCTGAATCTGTTCATGCCTCAGTTTCCTCATTTATAAAACAAGAATAGTAATAGTACCAATCTTAGAAGGTCATATGAGGCTATAATGAATTAATAAATTAAGTGCTTAGAACTGGGTCTGACATATAGAAAGTACAATATTATAGGGGTGATAATTGCTCTTAATTTTTCCAGGAAAAAACAATCTACCATGAGCATTGATACATTTAGAGTTGTAGAGAAATCTAAATTTTATATGTTGCTGAAATCCATCCAACTAAGTATGTTTATACATTTTTTTAAATTTTTATTATTTATTTATTTATTTATTTTTATTGAGAGAGAGAGAGACAGAGACAGAGACAGAGGCAGAGACAGAGAGTGAGCAGGGGAGGGGCAGAGAGAGAGGGAGGCACAGAATCTGAAGCAGGCTCCAGGCTCTGAGCTCTCAGCACAGAGCCCGAAGTGGGGCTCGAACTCACGAACTGCAAGATCATGAACTGAGCCGAAGTCTGACACTTAACTGACTGAGACACCCAGGTGCTCCTATAAATTTTTAAAAATATGTTTATAAATTACATGCTTAAGCTTTTGGTAATAATGCTGTTTTCTTAACAGTACAACTGAGAAATCACACGTTATTTATAGACTCTCATTTTTATTGAGGTCCTCTGAGGTAAACATGGTGGGAAATATCTTAGCTACCCTAGTGAAGCAAAAGATAAGCTAAAAAATAAAAACACCACAATTAAAATGCTGTTAGAAAAGAAAAATGTAGCTTTATGTTCTTAAGTCATCATGGAAGGTTAGTTTTGAAAAAGTATGGTTTGGAAAAGCGTGAAAAAGAAACTTCCACTACAACCCTGTAAAAGTCAGTCTCTTAAAAACATAATCTAAATTAATGTCCTCACATTTATATAAAGAGGTGCCTGGGGGCGCCTGGGTGGCTTAGTCGGTTAAGCGTCCGACTTTCACTTAGGTCATGATCTCGCGGTTTGTGGGTTCGAGCCCCGCGTCGGGCTCTGTGCTGACTGCCAGCTCAGAGCCTGGAGCCTGTTTCAGTCTGCGACTCCCTCTCTCTCTGACCCTCCCCTGTTCACGCTGTCTCTCTCTCTCTCCTAGAAATAAATAAAACATTAAAAAAAATTTTTTTTTAAAAAAGAGGTGCCTGGGTGGCTCAGTCAGTTGAGTGTCCAACTTTGGCTTGGGACATGATCTCACAGTTTGTGGGTTCGAGCCCCATATTGGGCTCTGTGCTGACAGCTCAGAGCCTGGAGCCTGCTTTGGATTCTGTGTCTCCCTCTCTCTCTGCCCCTCCCCTGCTCATGTTCTCTCCCTCAAAAATAAAGGTTAAAAAAATTTTTTTAAATAAAATTTGTAAATGATTTTGTTTTTTGAAGAGGGACCTCAACAACTCATTATTATTAGACTGTAAAATCTTATATTACAAATAACCTGACCCATGTTCTCGTTTCAGTTTTAGATGACCTAGATAATAAACTGGCTCAGGAGCAATGTCCAAGCTCAGGGAATACCGCAGCGCCTCTCAGCTATGGATCAAGATCACAGCTCAGTCATTTTTACTCCAGGGGGAGCACACACAGCAATATCACAGGAAGGTATCAAAACCACCATAACGGAGCTTCTAATATGTCTATCTATGACATCCTAAGACCAGGAACCCCTAGGGAAGGTTTTAAAACCTTTTCTCCTAGGACAAAAACAATTTATGATATGTACCGGACAAGGGAGCCCAGACTCTTAAAAGAAGATTACGTGCAAAAGAATACTTTCGGTAGTACTTCTGTGTGTTTCGACAGCAGACAGCCGTCAGCTTCACCGGCCACAGTATACTTCACAACAAGAAGCTTACATTTTCCAACCATAACTCAGAACAAGAGTGGGTTTATCCCACCAAGGCACCGGCAGAGCCCAAAGAGAACCCCTTTATCATCCATCATATGGAATAGATCAGATTCTTCTGGAGACAGGCAAAGCCAGGAAGAGTTCCTGGGGGCACCTTCGCCAATGGAGGTTGACGCTGCTGACCAGTACATGTATCCCAGGTGTTTTCAGGAGGATAGGAGACATGAATTTTACTGTTCGCAGAGTGTTTACCAAGGTGTTCATTTGGACACCCCCATGGATAATGCAATGAGTCCTGACCCATTTGAGAACTCGGAAAATATGCCATTCTACCATCAAGGACACCCATTTGCTAGATCTTTCTCTAGCGGTACCTTTGGACAAAGCAGGGAACCAAGATTTGGACAAAGTCCTCTTTGGGGCCGACAGGAAGAACATTCTTTCTGGTCTGACTTCCATCAAAGTAGGCATCCATTCACTTCTCACAGAGACTCTGAAATGATATCCTTTGAGGCATCAGCTGGTCACGGCCATAGTGTTCGTTCTCAACACTGGGAATCATTTTCTCCTGGTTACAGAACAAACGCTTTCAGAGATCAAGAAGAGCCACATCTCTGGCAGTTTGATTCTCAGACATCCACACTGGAGAGCATGGAGGTGTTGCAAGGTAATGAGAGCCAGATGACTCATTTCAGCATACCAGATGTCTGCCCCGTGACTGGTCCCGGCTATCGCTGCAGATCTGGCAGGTCAGTATGTCAACGGCGCGGCCCTCCTATAGGAGTTCACGCAGACAAAGAACCTTACTCGTTTGGAATTGCTCCGACGACTCTAGCATCGTCATTCAAAGCCTCCTTCCCCCAGAGTCCTGGTGACAGAGGGAACGCTCAGAGGCCTAGCTTTCAGAATCCCACAGTCACTGTGCAGAAAACTAAGCCTGCCTCTCTGCCAGTGAAAAGGTATACAGAAGTCCCTGTGACCCAGAGCGATTCAGTCGATTCTCCACCTCTTACTGAAAGCCCATCCAATATTCTGGTCACACAAGTGACTGATGAGAAAGCCTTGAATGAATCTATTCGGGAAGAAGACAAACAGCTACACAGGAGGGACCACACAAATGTGACGGGTGAAATGGCCCAACCTGTTTCACAGACCGTGATCTCTAAACATTCCTTGGACTTCCAAAATCCCTTCTCCCAGGACTCAGCCAGAGGCGAAGGGTTTGCTTTTAATGCATCTACCACAGTAAGTTCAAAAAGGTCACCTGGAGGCATTGCCAGGAAAGAGATCCCCAAAATTCATATATCACACAGAGAGAGAGCCAATGAACTTAAAAAAGATAAGAATTACACTGGGAACAGAAAACTTGGCTCGGCAACTTCCCTTCCTTTCATTCAGGAACGCAGAACAGCGTCTTTTCCCAGCCCAGATCAAGGTGGTCACCAGGCAGTAAGAGCAAGTAATGAAGATACTTCAGGCATTGTTAAAAATAACCATTGGAGCTCTGAACCTGCTGATGATCAAAAGGCACAATCTCCAGAAAAGTCTGCTATTTCAGATATCAAGGAAGAACAAGGCACCACAAGTCATTCTACAAACTGTAGCAAACCAGCTTCTGGTCATAAGATCCCATGTGATTATTCTCATCTGTCATCAGGTATATCTGCTAGGGGTCATCTGTCACCTGGTTCCTCACCATCGAATAATTCTTTCCTTGATAATCTGGCGATTCCTTCCACAACAGTCTTCTCCAGGAAAAGTCCTCCAGGCAAGGATCCCTCTCAGGGAGAAAGGGCACAAAAGGACAATGATAGCAAGGACCAAAGTGATCAGTTTGCCCTAAGCCCCTCAGAAAACCCAAAGTGTAACGAGAAGTGTGTGCTTGTACTCAGTGAGGTCGTTGATGTTGTCAAATGCCATTCTCACTCTCCTTTCAAGGATGGGAAAGGAAAAGGAAAAATAAGACGACGTGTATCCTCTGTGGAAAAGTTAAGCAAAATGGAAAGTAGATCAGCACCCAGGAGTGATAACAGTAGCTCTGTTGAGACAAATCAAAGCAATTCCAAGCCTCCTGAAATTCACACAACTTCCTGTACCTCTCCAGCAAAATCAGCCAGCTCTCTCATCAATGACAGGAAGTCGGAAAGTAAGACAGTGATGTCTTCGTGTAGGAATGAACCACTTCCATTCCCAACCAAAAACAGCGTGGAACACCCAACAGGGAAATACACACTGAACAAACTCAGTCCCAGTTCTTCCGAGTCAGAAAGCACACGTTCCAACACAGTGTCAGACTCGGTCCCAGCAGCACCTGAAGCCACGGAGAAGATGACAAACCTGAAAAACACTGGGTTTGCTTCTGTTAGACCACTTCCGTTCCTCATCAAGAGGGCCGTGTCGTGTCCGTCAGGGGTACCAGATGCTTCCGATGGGAGAGACAAAAGAGAAGAAAGCTTGGTCTCAAACCCAGATGCTTCAGCTATAACACCTAAACCTCAGGAGGTGATCATTAGCCCTCTGGAAAATAATTCATCTGTTAGCGATTTGTCTTCACCCAAAAGACACCACCAAAAGGAACACTTTCCAGAATGTACTGAAAAGGATGGTAAAACTGCTCCCTCCAGGACAGGTCCGTTTTCCCTTTCCAATGAAGACCCTTTGCCTTTTTCTTCAGACATGCCAAGAAAAGAAAGTGGGAAAACGTTACATAAATTTAAGACTACTAGCATGTTTTCTGTTTCTGGCGATGAAGATAACGTAAAATGTCTTGAGGTGGTTTCGGTATATTACACTCTACCAAGGAAATACAGCAAAAAATTCTCTCACCTTCTCGAGAAGTATACACAATGTATAGATTCGCTTACGGAATCAACTAAAGTGGATGCTGAAACATTTACTAAAGCTTTTGAAAAGGACAAACTAAATTATTCTACACAAGAGCAGCTAGGAACACCTTCATCTGAAGGTCTAAAGATTCCAGTCAACTCTGCTCAGGAGAAGACCCGCTGTCTTTCTCACACCACTGAAAATAGGGCCACTTCACAATCACCAAGCATTTGGCCCTCAGAACCAACCTTACAGCAAGTGGATTCTACGCAGGCAGGTGTTTCTTTTCATAAAGGAGAATCTAAAACTAGAGAGATTTCCCCAGATAGCCTCACTAAAACACCTCTAGGTGATTTGCAGAGCAGAAAAGAGAGAGGGAAAAGATCACAAAGTGAAACTCTGCCTACTTCATCAATGCTTCAGGGAAAAAAAGGCACAGAAGAGAAAGCTGAAAACCATCAGCCATCCAGTAAATCCGGCCACAGTGGTCCTTCTAATCTCCCAGCCCATTCAGAAGAGAATGTTGGAAATTCCCAAAACGCAGGAAGTTCCAGGGAATGTGCAGGTCCTGGGATAGACTTTACAGCTACAGGAACTGAAGGAGGCCTTCAGAGAGAGGCCGTGGATGGTAGCTCCAATGGATTGCAGCCCAGTCAAGTAAGAGGGGAAATCGGAACAGATTTCCAAACAGAGACCAATAAAGTACTTTCTGACTTGGAAAGCCAAGTCTTTGGTCTTACTCCAGCTTTGCGTAAACTACAGCTTGATGAAGGGACTTGTTCAGGTGAACCAGATTTAGACAGTTCACAGTCTGAACCCAGAGAGCTACCCCCAAGGAGTCAGGGGATGAGCACAACAGAGAACAGCGGGGTTGAAGATGAAATGCAGAAGTTGGCATGGGATCCACCTTCATTTCCTGAAGGAAGCAGTAAACAGAAAACCAGCTTGGATGACCCAGAAAAGGGGAAAAACAGATCGGTAGTAAAACACGGATCGGCAGCCATGTCCAAAGCAAGCAGAAAATTCCCAGCTAAGGATTTAAGCCCCAGAAGACATGTAGCCACTATCTTTCCACAAAGTGGGAATAGTTCTGGCCCTGACAGTTTATCTCTTGGCAAGGCCAAGTGCAATCTACCATCCCCTGAGCCTACTCCAAAGTCCATAGAATCCAGAAATGAAAGCAGGTTGAGTAGGGATATAATGGATGTGGAAAAATCAGAGAACTCTCTCCAGGTCACTGTAATATCCAACAGAGAAGCTTCTACACACTTAAGCAATCCGAAGTCTAACAGCATTTCACAGCTACATCAGAATGAATCTAAAAATATCTCAGAATCATCACCAATGTATGAGAAGTCTGAAGATGTCACAGCAGCTCAGACTTTGGAAAGAGAGTCAGGAGTCTTGGCCCCACCCACATTCACCAGCTTCGGGGAAGCTGATTTCTCTGACCCTGAGACAAGAATGAACTCTCTTTTTCCTTTGGAGCCTACAGAGAAATCTAGAGTAAGCATCCCATTGGCCAGTTATCAGCAACAACAAAGAAGTCCTTCCTCTCTGGAGTGGGGACCTGAACCATACCCCTGTCTTTCAAACAGTTTAAAAAGCATCAATGTGCACGGTGATCTGGTACGCAAAAGTCACCCTCCAAAAGTCAGGGGGCGCCATTTTTCTGAGAGCACTTCTATTGACCATGCCCTGAGTGAACTGACCCTTGGGGATGAATTCTCTGCCAACAGCGGGTACAATCGAAGATTCAGATCCTTTTCTGAGCTTTCCTCCTGTGACGGAAATGAAAACCGGGCTTTGAGTAGCGGCAGAAAAAACATGGGGCCCAAGTTTGCAACATCTATATCTAGACCTATTGATTATGGAATTTTTGGGAAAGAACAACAGCTGGCTTTCTTGGAGAATGTAAAGAGGTCACTTACCCAAGGAAGATTATGGAAACCAAGTTTTCTTAAGAACCCCGGCTTCCTGAAAGAGGATGTAATTAACCCCCCTCAGCCAACAGGGCCACCAAGCTCATATTCTGCTAGCAGCCAGATGCCGGAACATGCCTTATCTCCAAGTGCACCACTTCATATCTATGAAGAGACCCCTGTCGACTCAGATTGTGACACAGACACAACCACCGACGACGAATACTATCTGGACGAAAATGACAAAGAGTCAGAACTGTGAGGCTCTTCAGTGACATGTATATAACCTTTCCACCAAAAGTGTGTAACGGGAATAAAGTGTAAATGTGTACGCCCTTGAGAAGGACACGTATAAAAAGATCTAGTGTGAGCAGCACCTGCTCTTAAACAACTCAGATGCTCTTCCCCCCCCCATACTATATAAACATATATAAGCATTATATGCTTTTATACCTTTCATTGTCATTTACAACCCTAATATCCCAGGCACACACAAAACTTATTAGTTACCCAGAACAACCACAAAATTCTGTATGGCCTCTTCCTTTTTTAAAAAACATTTTTTTAATGTTTTTTTTTTTTTTTAAATTTACTGAGAGAGAGAGAGAGAAAGACAGAGAGAAAGAGAGAGACAGTGCGAGCAGGGGAGGGTCAGAGAGAGAGGGAGACACAGAATCGAAAACAGGATCCAGGCTCTGAGCTGGCTATCAGCACAGAGCCCGATGCAGGGCTCAAACCCATGAACCACAAGATCACAACCTGAGCCAAAGTCGGATGCTTAACTAACCGAGCCACCCAGGCGCCTCTGTATGGCTTCTTCCAATCCATGCCCTATATTCATGACCGTAAAAAAAGTGTAGGGATGATGACAATGGAGTAAATATCATCCTGTTTAACTCATCAGCATTTAGAAGGATTAGGGTTTTTTTTTTCTTTCAAACAAAGATAAGGGAATTTTCACAAGGGCATGGTATTATATCCATAGTGAGCCAGGGAGCAGATGTTTGATGTATTTGTTGAGGTCATAGATGAGGAACTGGTGAATCCCCTTTAAGCCAAGAATATTAGTACTCCTGGCAATACCTTTGAAGACATTGGTACACTTTGGCTGACTTGTTACAGGCTGAATTAAAAACAAAAATTTTTTTTAATGTTTATTTACTTTTGAGAGAGAGACAGAGCATGAGCAGGGGAGGGGCAGAGAGAGAAGGGGACACAGAATCTGAAGCAGGCTCCAGGCTCTGAGCTGTCAGCACAGAGCCCGATGCAGAGCTCAAACTCACGAACTGTGAGATCATGGCCTGAGCCCAAGTCAGAAGCTCAACCGACTGAGCCACCCCGGCTCTCCTAAGGGCTGAACTTTAATCCAGTCAAGGACTCAGACCAGGCAACATGCTGGTGCACCAGGTGGCTTGGCCACAGACTGTGCGTAGGAGGGGAGCATGGCTGGGGATGTAGGTACGTGGATGTCCACCATCGGACTGGATTATCCTCCCTGCAGCTCTCTCCAGAGCTAGCTTTTCCCATTTCTCCACGACTATCCATTTCTCTATTTGTATTTGCAGGACAGAACACTTTGTTTTCTTCTGTGCACATTCTTGTCATGAATATCACGTGGGAGCACTGGCCAAGCCCCTCAAATGCTGCCGAGTCAGATCAGACGCCTTGGCGTTCACAGTCTTGTTTGCAGGATCATTTACCAAACCGATGGGGAATTAGAAGGCGGAGCTTCTCAGGGCTTTCCCTTAGAATTCTCTCAATAATTTCTCTAGACTAAATACTTTTCATACCCACTAACTTGGTTTTCTAACTCTTTAGCTGCCAGGCAGAACTTCTGGAACTTTCTCTCCTAACAGGGTAAACACCAGTAGATGGCAGTGAAGCAAATGACTAGAACTACAGAAAGCAATGCCTTTTGGGATTTTCATACTGTGAGGGTCAACGTGAATGGTTATATTTGCTTCCTGGCCTAATTTTATTCTCCATTTTGCTCACCTAGTCTGTTTCATCCATATAAATTAAGGATAATGGTAGTGCTGGTCAAGCAAACAGAGATCTGGAACTGATGGAAAAGCAAGAAAGAACTCTGTTATTATTATCCTCGTAACCATTGCTCTGCCCGGAAGCAAAATGCCAGAGCTAATTTACATCATTTCCATGACTCTCCAAACCAATAAACATGTGGTAACTAACATGAAAGCTATTCCCTGAATCTGTAAATTGTTTTAAAGTTCAGGCTCCCACCAATACCAAGCTCAAAAAGACTGATCATAGCATTTTAAATCAACTGTTCTGAATATTTCAATTTGTATGGTAAAGAGCAAATAACATTCTATCCTTTTTTTTAAAAATTTATGTTTGTAAATTCTACCTTTCCCCTTTTACTATTTATCTGATTATTTAAGTAAAATTTTCATAAACCATGACTTAAGTTTTCCATGTGATTTTTAAGATATTCAGTTATTACTTTAATATTAAGCTTCTCGATTTTTGAAAAATGATGGGCTTGCAAGTTCTATTTCAGTAAGTATTCTGAGTTTACATGTATGTTACAAAAGGTGAAATGAAGTTAGCTTACTTTTCACTGAGTTTAGGCTGTAGCAACTGTCAGTTAACGTGAGGATTAACAACTACCCCAAGGTCCTACTTCTCTGAACTAGAATCTACCATGTGAATTCGAAGGTAATTGATGACCAATGCAACTTGCACTGTTTGCTTGTTGGTCTGGCTCAAGCATCAAGAAAACCAAAAATTCATAAAAATAGCACCTTCTATAGTTTTATACTTTTATAAAAAACTTCGTTAAAGAAGTACAGCCAATTTCTATGTATTTTAACAAACTGCTGCTTTTTAATAGTCATTTTTGATATAGCTGTAGTAATTTATAATCGTGATTTTTATACACCTGACTTGTTTTCTCAAGGATACAATCATTATTAAAATATTCATATAAATGGAGTAAATCATGAGGAAATCTCTTCTAAGAAGTACCTTTACATTATTAACTTATTTAGATCATGGACTTCAACTGTACTCTACAAGGCTTAATGAGGTAATTTTCATTTTTGGAGACCTCCTTCTAAATAATTTACCCCCTTACGTTGTAAATACATTGATGTTAAAACTCCCAACTACTACTAATGAGGTTTTGACTGATAGAAAGTGAATAAAAGCAACTTTGCGTAGAAGGTAAATGGGTATGTGTACTAGAGATAGTGAAAGAATGTCCACTTAGCTTACGGAGATGATGGGAATAAAATTGAAAAACTTGCACCTCCATAAAAGCACTATACTCTATGGAATGCTAGAAGGTTAAAGAGGCCTTAACTGCTAAGAGTTTATTGTTAACAGTAGTGATACTGCTTTAGAATATCCCGTTTAAACGTACAGGGTACGTATGTAATATGTTACTTTCCAAGCAGGTTTGTAAATGTATTACCACTTAGGGGCTCTCTGTGACTGGCACACCCGTGTTTCTGAAACAAGCAAGCCTTAAGCACTTTTGTTAAAATGTCCAATAGTCCTTTTACGTACATGTTCTCAATGCTGTTCTCTAGACATGAAAAGTGTTACAGGACAAGGTGCAAATTTAAAACAATTCCTGTGTTGAAATAAATAATTTAAACAGATGTACTGTTTGACTTGTTTTTTTATTCCCATCCTCAAATGATTATTTTTTAAGCGTGAAAGTTTCAGGAAAAATTCTAAAAAGGTGGAGGGGGGAGGCGGGGGGGTGAAATGCATTCAAACAAATCTCTCTGGTTGTTGTTGAATGAGATCAGCCATGTACGTAGTTTTAAAAACACAGTGATTTCTCTCTCCTTTCGTTTGTCTCCAAAAGAAATCAACCAATACGTGAGGATCAGTCTATCTGGTCACAAACCAGACGAGGAATGACGAAGGTCTGGCATTTCTGTCTGAGAGGAAGAGGGAGGGAGCTACATGGAGTTGGGTTATCCACTGGACAGTGGCACTGATAAAAACCGAACAATTGTTTCCAGGTGAAATATAAGACCTGCAACATTAACGAATCAATTGATTTGCACTAATCTTGTGTCTTTTCTAGAAACACAACCCAAAGGATGTTTCTCTACCAAGGACAGCAGAGTGTTGTCATCTTGAATATGTGTGGCATTTTATTAAAATTTATAATACATTGGGTCAGCCCAGGACATTTAGTTGTAGACAATATAATCCTCTTGAGGTGGCTCGAATTAAAAAGGCCCCATTGTAAAGCATCTGCAGTTTGCTCACGAACACATTGATAGGGAAGACAGAATAGATGCTCAGTGGAAATTCCAGCTGACTTTCCAATTTCTCACACCATGTCACAGCATTGGACTGCCACAGAAGCTGTCTCGGTTAGGACCAGGAAGATGCAGAATCAGGAGGGAACCACTGCACAGAATCACCGTATTCACTGGCCGGAGAAGTCACTCCAATAAAAATAACACTAGTATAGACTAGACTTATTATAGAGTTATTATACATAAGCATTTTATTGCTACAATGTTTGTTGTGGCAAAAACGAGCACACTCAATAAGAAATGACCAAGGGGCACCTGGGTGGCTCAGTTGGCTAAGTGTCTGACTTCTGCTCAGGTCACGATCTCACGGTTTGTGGGTTCAAGCCCCACACTGGGCTCTCTGCTGTCAGCGCAGAGCCTGCTCCTGGTTCTCTGTTCCCCTCTCTCTCTGCCCCTCCCCTGCTCATGCGTACACACTCTCTCTCAGAAATAAACATTAAAAAGGGGGGGGGGGGGCTGGGTGGCTCAGTCGGCTAAGCTTCCTACTTGACTGTTTCAGAGAGGAGTGCCTGATTCAGGCTGGACCGGTGAGTTGTATTAGGTGGAAATACCCCTGTATGATGTGGCTCTAAAAGCAAGTTAATATTTAAACCAATTGTCTCACAATCTAAAACCCACCCTACAAACTGCACTGTATAAAAGGGCAGACACTGAGTTTAAATCCCCAGCACCCTGCAGAATGCATGACATGAAGTAGGTGTTAAATAATTATTATTGAAATAATTACTTTTTTATGTATTTTATGGGATCTAAGCTCCACTAACCCCATGCAAGGTTTTTATTAATTAATGACATTCAAATTAGACATTTCTGTAAAGTCAGAAGAGGAATATATTATAAGGATACAAAGATACCCTAAAAACCAAGGGCAGAGATGCCACTTACGAACCGTACCAAGCCTGTACAGCACACCGGAGAGTTTTGTGTATTAATCCTCCATCTTCAGTCTCTAAGACAAATAATAGTGAAGTTTCCATTGCCTCTGCTTAAGAGATCACTTCAAATTGAAATCTTTTTTTCCTTAATGTTTATTTACTTAGAGAGAAGGATAGAGACAAGCAGGGGAGGGGCAGAGAGAGAGAGAGAGGGAGAGAGAATCCCAAGCAGGCTCTGCACTGTCAGCACAAAGCCCGATGCAGGCCTCAAACCCACAAACCGTGAGATCATGGCCTGAGCCGAAACCAAGCAGTCAGACGCTTAACCAGCTGAGCCACCCGGGTGCCCCTCCCCTGAATTCTCTTACAACACAACCCACTTCACACATCCATGATAGGCCTTTTGCACCGTCCCCACAGACTTGGGGGGTATATGTGTCTGTAGGGGCTGCCATAACAAAATATCACACTGAGTGGCTTAAACGAAGAATTTATTTTCTCACAGTTCTGGAAGCTGAAGTCCCAGATCAAGATGTCAACAGGTTTGGTTTCTCCTGTGGCTTCTCCCTTGGATTGCAGGTGACAGCCTTCTTACAGCACTGCCCCGTCACATGGTCTTTCTTCTGTGCCCAAGCATTCCTGGTATCTCTCTGTGTGCCCAAAGGACCCAGTTAGATTGGATTCAGGCCCATTGGATCGGCCTACTTTTACTTAATTATCTCTGTAAAGGCCCTGCCTCCAAATACACATTCTGAGGTAATGGAGCTTAGTGCTTCAACATATGAATTACGGAGAAACACAATTCTGCCCAGAACAGGGGACATGGAGGTCCAACACAAACCGACATGAAACTCTGACAATGACTAAACAAGTCCTTTGTCTCTGACCCAGGAGTCTTGTGTCTTTTGACAGCATCCATGAAACAGTAACAGGCTAACCTGTTAGTTTCTTTTTTTTTTTTTTTTAACCTGTTAGTTTCTAAGAGGCTAGAATCTCGGGCCCTGTACCGTTCTCAACACCCATATGTTAGGACCTGCCACAGTACTTCTTTGTCTTTCCCTCTTCACCAACGCACAGGAGTTTTAAAGTCAAAGTGTAATGTCTAAGACATAGTAGACATTGAATAAGTAGTTGAAATTTGATTTATGATATAAAGAATCTAGTCAAGGTATTGGTTGATCTGAAGAGAGATGCTTTTAAAGATACAGATTAAAATGAGAAAGAAAACAGGTTGGTATAGATTCAGTATTGCTAAATAAGAGTTTGGATACAATGACTTGTATGGCTTGATAATGTTCTCAAAAAATACTGGGTGTTACAAGTATTATGTAATACATTAGGATTATATGTGTGTGTGTGTGTGTGTGTGAGTACATATTAGATTGGGCCATATTTTACTATCCTCTCATATCAGCTAACACTCAGATTATTTCTCCAGAAAATTTTTTAAAGTCTGATTTTGGAAGAATGTGAATAAAATGTGTTCTACACAATTTTACAAAGTGATAGCTCTCATACAGCAATGCTTTCCATTTAAAGTACGCAGACAATTCCACAAATAAATTTATCAATGGAAGTGGTACTAAATACAATGCTATACTTTAGCTAGCCCTATAAATCACTGGATTTACTACCAGTTTCTGAACATCTTTCTAAAATACTAAGAACACTGTCTACAACCTCTGCGCAGTATTACTCATATCGGTCAAGAGAACTGGGAAGGATTGTGCCCGGGCAAAACGGGATCAGAGCAAGAATGCTGGGTAGACGAATCACCGCCAGATGAACCGAGGGTGCCTGGTTCTGGCCTTTCTGGATAGAGGTCCTGAGTCAAGAGGGTGTAGACTCCCTGTGTCCGTTCCACTATGGGCTCCCCCTGGCTCACCCGGCCTGAGCAGAGTGTTTATTTTCTTTGAATAGATTTGAACCATAAGCAGATAATTAACGAAAGTGGATCAAGTGAGAAGAAAAGGCAGCAAGTGGCTTCCAGCGCCTGGGGTCCTGCCAGCCTCTTCCCAGACCCACCTTCCAGCACCTGCGGGGCCAAGCCCATCCTGCCTCGTCAGCGCCAGGGGCCGGGCGCTCACCGGCCCAGGCTCAAGGCACGTCCTCCCCCCGACTTCTGTTACCCCGGTGCCCAGCTGCTCCCCGGGCGTCGGTCCCAAACCTAGTGGATGCTCAGAAAACACTTGCGGAGAGAAGTCAAGTGCAGCGGGAAGGAGATGGGGGAGGGGAGGGCGATCTCAGCGCCTGCAGAGGTGACGTGCGGAGCGGAGCACGCCCCTCGCCACTCGCTCCGAACGTCGAAAACCCGGTGAAATTGCTTGGCGGAAGGCGTCTCCGTAAACGACTGGGAAGTTCTTCGCCGCGGGGGCCCTTGCTCGCCCCCTCCCCCACCTGGCAATCACCTGGAAGGGTGGCTTCCTTCAAAACCGGCTGAGGAGCCCCGGCCGAGGGCGCGGCTCCCTCCGCTGACCCCGGGGCAGGGCGCACGGGCTCCCGGCCCGGGGCGGGCGGGGCGGCGGGAGGCCGCGCACAGGCCTGCCCCCGGGGCCCCGCCCCCCGCCCCGGCCCCTCCCCGACCCTCCCCCCGCCCCCCCTGTCCCCCGGGGCCCGGCCCCTCCCCGACCCTCCCCCCGCCCCCCGGGGCCCGGCCCCTCCCCGACCCTCCCCCCGCCCCCCCGTCCCCCGGGGCCCGGNTCAGATCCTAAAGTGACCCCAATAAAATTGCCTTGGTCTAGGGAACACAGAGGCAGAGATTCTGCCTACAACAATTCTGATTTCACGAAGCCTCTGCCTCCACGCCCCCAGGATGGGTGCTCACTTCCTCAAGGGCGGCTGTGTCCTTCGGGGCTCTTGAGCTGCAAGCAACAATAGACTATGGGATGGAGTAAAATGATCGGCAGGAACTCACAGAATCAAAGGAAAGACTAGAAGATCAGCACCGGACATGTCAGAAACCAAGGGAAAAGAAGATCCTGAATATCTTTTCCAGAACCAACAGTAAGTCTAGAGATCGAATCATGTTTTTCTATCTTCTCGTCGCCCTATTCCAAGATTCAAATTCAAGGAGTGCCTGGCTGGCTCAGTTGGTAGAACAG
This sequence comes from Hyaena hyaena, assembly GCF_003009895.1. Lineage (NCBI taxonomy): Eukaryota > Metazoa > Chordata > Mammalia > Carnivora > Hyaenidae > Hyaena > Hyaena hyaena. The sequence continues at coordinate 291,246 of NW_024080668.1, read as the reverse complement.
GCAACTCTTGACCTCAGGCTTGTGAGTTCAAGCACCGCCCTTCCCCCCCGCCCCCGGGGCCCCGCCCCCCCCGCTGCCCCGTCGCCCCTGCAGCCAGGCCCCTTCGACCCCTCCCCTCCCCGCAGCCCCCCCGCCCCCGGGGCGCGGCCCCTCCCGTCCCTCCCTCCCCGCCGCCCCGCCGCCCCTGCAGCCGGGCCCCTCCCCGCCGCCTCCGCCGCCGCTGAGCTGACCTCCGGGCCCGGCGACCATGCGCCGCCTCCCGCGGGCCGCGCTGCTGCCGCTGCAGCTCGCCCTGCTCGTGGCCGCCGGGGCCCCCGAGGCGCCGGTGAGCGCGGCGCGGAGCCTGGTGTGGGGGCCCGGGCTGCGGGCGGGCGTCGTCCTGCCCGCGCGCTATTTCTACCTGCAGGCCGTGAACTCGGAGGGCCTGAACCTCACTCGCTCGCCCCCAGGTAGCGTTGAGCCGCCCGCCGGCGCGGCGTCCTCCCCCTCCCCCCTCCCCGCGGGTGCGGCCGCCTCCGCTGCGCCCCCGCCTCCCCGGACGCTCGGCGGGGAGGGCGTCGCCGCCGCGTCCGCTGAGTGAGAGCGTGAGCGAACGAAGGCGGGCGGGCGCGGGCTCCCAGGGCCCTGACCGAGGCGAGGCGCGGGCCCTGCCGTTCCGGGCGCGGGCGCGCGGGGGCGCTCGGGAGGCCGCCCCGCTCTGACGCCGGGAGCGCCCCCGCGCGGTGCGTCCGCAGCGCCCGAAACCCTCGGGTCCCGCGGTCGGGGCCGGGTGGCTTGGGACCCCAGGTCCTGCCCCGGGACGCTGTGCGCGCGGGGCGTTCGCCTCTCACAGTTCGGAGCCGTCCCCAGCAGCTTGCGGGAATGGGTGGGACCTCGTCCGCAGGGTGGGCCTCGTCCCCAGGCCCCTCCCGCGTTCTCCTTCACGTCTGGCCTCTGCGGCGTCTCACGACCCGTCCTGGGGATTTCCGGGTGTTGCCAGTCAGGATTGGCTAATTTATGTCTCATTTCTGTTCAGCCAACTGGCGCCCTGTTTTGCCAACAGAGACCGAATAACCCGGCACCGCCTCCTGCTGGCGGGAAACCGCGACTGCTTGTGTTTAGAAAGACGTTCCACGGCCCTAAGGATCAGAATACAAAATTCTTTTCTTTCAGTGTTTTTTTTTTTTAATTTTTAAATGTTTATTTATTTTTGAGAGAGAGAGATAGAGGGCGAGCTGGGTAGGGGCAGAGAGAGAGGGAGACACAGACTCCGAAGCAGCTCCCGGCTCTGAGCTGTCAGCACAGAGCAGGTCATGGGGCTCAAACTCACTAACTGTGAGATCATGACCTGACCCCAAGTCTGATGCCTCACCAACTGAGCCACCCAGGCGCCCCTATTTATATTTATTTTTGAGAAAGAGCAGCAGAGAGACAGAGGATCCCAAGCAGGCCCCACACTGTCAGCACAGAGGTTGATTGGGGCTGGAACTCACAAATCGTGAGATTATGACCTGAATGGAAATCAAGAGTTTGTCTCCTAACAGACTGAGCCACCCAGGTGCCCCAGAATAAAAGATTCTTAAACCCAGATTCGAAGTCTTACACTATGGGTGTTAACTATAGAAATGTAGAAAACGATAACGTGTTCTTTATTTTCTAAAATTAATTTTATAATGTTATAATGGGGTGCTTTAGAAAGAAAAGGGAAAAGTGAAGAAAAATTAATTTATACAGGAAAAAAGAAAATTATATGATCCGAAATGACATACTGCTAATCTTACTGTTAATGAAAGAGCTATACATTCAAATAAAATTCTAATTTTTAATCTAAAAATATTGGCAAAGTCTTTTTTTAAGTGGTAATACTCAAAGCTGTTAAGAGCATCTGGAGACACTCAGACAGTGACCTTTGTGACCTTCAGGTGGCAGCCTAAATCGCTAAAAAGTTTCTGGAAAGCAAGTTTCCAAATGGACCAAGAGTCTTTAATCTTTACAAACTGAATGTGCAAAACATAAAGTTCGACAGTTAGAAAATACAATTTCTAAAAAGATGTCATTTGCAAACAGTGTCCATGCCCTTTAATCTGGTAACCTGAGGGGCACCTGGATGGCTCAGTCAGTTAGCTGGCCTATTTCAGCTCAGGTCGTGATCTCACGGTTTGTGGGTTCAAGCCCTGCGTCTGGCTCTGGGGCAATACCTCAAAGCCCGGAGCCTGCTTCAGATTCTGTGTCTCACTCTCTCTCTGCCCCAACCCTACTTGTGCTCCGTCTCTCTCTCAAAACTAAACATTAAAAAAAATCTAGTAATCTGATTTCTAGGAATCTATCCTGACAAAATGGTCCAAATGTGGTCAAAAGATTTATATACAAGACATTCTTGCCACATTATCATTACTGATGATAGCAAATTTAGCTAGGCAGACATCAAAAGAAAAGAGAAAGGACCCAAATAGATAAAATCATGAATGAAAGAGAAGAGACCAAAACCAACACCACAGAAATACAAATGATTATTAGAGAATACTATGAAAAATTATATGCCAACAAACTGGGCAATATGGAAGAAATGGACAAATTCCTAGAAACTCAAACTACCAAAATGGAAACAGGAAGACACAGAGAATTTGAACAGACCCGTAATCAGCAAAAATATTGAATCAGTAATCAAGAATCTCCCAACAAACAAGAGTCCTGGGCCAGATGGCCTCCCAAGCAAATTCTACCAGACATTTAAAGAAGAGTTAATGCCTATTCTTCTCAAGCTGTTCCAAAAAATAGAAATAGAAGGAAAACTTCCAAATTCATTCTACAAAGCCAGCATTACCTTGATTCCCAGGCCAAAGACCCCCCTAAAAAGGAGAATTACAGGCCAATATTCCTAAGGAACATGGATACAAAAATTCTCAAGAAGATATTAGCAAACCGAATTCAACAGTATATTAAAAGAAATATTCACCATGATCAAGTGGGATTTATTCCTGGGCTGCAGGGCTGGTTCAATATTCATAAATAAATCAACATGATACACCACATTAATCAAAGAATAAGAACGATATGACCCTGTCCATAGATGCAGAAAAAAACATTTGACAAAATACAGCATCTTTTCTTTTCTTTTAAAAAATTTTAATGTTTATTTCTGAGACAGAGAGAGAGAGAGAGAGAGAGACAGCTTGAGCAGGGGAGGGTCAGAGAGAGAGGGAGATACAGAATCTGAGGCAGGCTCCAGGCTCCGAGGTGGCAGTCAGCACAGAGCCCGATGTGGGGCTCGCGTCCACGAACCATGAGATCGTGACCTGAGCTGAAGTCAGACGCTCAACTGACTGAGCCAACCAGGTGCCCCCACCATCCGTTCTTGATAAAAACCCTCAACAAAGTAGGGACAGATAGAGCATACGTCAGCATCATAAAGGCCATGTACAAAAACCCACAGCTAATATCCTCAATGGGGAAAATGCTGAGAGCCTTTTCCCTATGGTCAGAACAAGACAAGGATGTCCACTCTCACCATTACTATTTAAAATAGTGCTGGAAGTCTTAGCCTTAGCAGTCAAACAAGAAAAAGAAAGAAATCATCCAATTTAACAAGAAAGAAGTCAAACGGTCACTATTTGCGGATGACATGGTACTCTGTGTAGAAAATTTGAAAGACTCCCTCAGGAAATTTCTAGAATACATGAATTTAGCAAAGTTCCCGAATATAAAATCAACATGCAGAAATCTGTTGCATTGCTATACACCAGTAACCAAGCAGCAGAGAAAGAAATCAAGGAATCAATCCCATTTTTAATTGCACGAAAAACAATAAGATACCTAGGGATAAACCTAACTAAAGAGGTAAGAGATCTAACTCTGGAAACTATAGATCACTTATGAAAGAAACTGAAGAGGACACAGAAATGGAAAAGCATTCCATGGTCAGGGATTGGAAGAGCAAACATTGTTAAAGTGTCTATATTACCCAAAGCAACCAACACATTTAATGCAATTGAAATACCAGTAGCATTTTTCATAGAGATAGAAACAATCCTAAAATTTATATGGAACCACAGAAGACCCTGAATAACCAAAAGTATCCTGAAAAAGAAAAGCAAAACTGGAGGCATCATGATTTCAGATTTCAAGCTATATTACAAAGGTGTAGTCGTCCAGACAGTATGGTACTGACACAAAAACAGACACATAGGTCAATGGAACAGAATAGAACACCCAGAAATGGACTCAAAACCAACCTTTGACAAAGGAAAAAAGAAAAAATGACAGTCTCTTCAGCAAATGGTGTTGGGAAAACTAGATGGTACATACAGCAGAATGTAACTGGACCACTTTCTTATACCATACACAAAAATAAATTCAAAATGAATGAAAGACCTAAATGTGAGACAAGAAACCATCAAACGTATAGAGGAGAACAGAGGCAGCAACCTCTTTGACCTTGGATATAGCCACCTCTCACTAGACAAGTCACCAGAGGTAAGGGAAACAAAAGCAAAAATGAACTAGTGGGACTTCATCAAGATAAAAAGCACAGTGAAGGAGATAATCAGCAAAACTAAAAGGCAGTCTACAGAATGGGAGAAGATATTTGCAAATGACATATCTGATAAAGGGTTAGTATCCAAAATCTAGAAAGGATTTAGCAAACTCAACACTCACTCCCAAATAATCAAGTGAAAAAATGGGCAGAAGATATGAATAGATACTTTAACAAAGAAGACATCCAGATGGCTAACAGACACATGAAAAGATGTCTGACATCGCTCATCATCAGGGAAATAAAAATCACGATGATCTGTATCAGCTCACACTGATCAGAATGACTAAAATTAACACAAGAAACAATAGGTGTTGTTGAGGATGCACAGAAAGGGGAACCCTCTTACACTGTTGGTGGGAATGCATACTTGTGCAGCCACTCTGGAAAACAGTATGGAGTTTCCTCAAAACACTGAAACTAGAACTACTTTATGATCCAGCAATTACTGTATTAAGTATTTATCCAAAGAATACAAAAATACAGATTCAAAGGGGGTACACTCACCCCAATGTTTATAGCTGCATTATCAACAATAGTCAAACTATGGGGAGAGCCCAAATGTCCATCAACTGACTAATGGATAAAGATGTGGTATGTGTGTATGTACGTGTGTGTGTGTGTGTGTGTGTGTGTGTGTATACATATAAAGGAATATTAGTCATTAAAAAGAATGAAATCTTGCCTTTTACAATGAATGTGGATGGAGCTAGAATGTAGTATGCTAAGCAAAATAAGTTAATGAGAGAAAAACAAATACCATATGATTTCGCTCATGTGGAATTTATGAAACAAAACAGATGAACATATAGGGTTGGGGTGGGAGAAAAGAGAGGGAAAAAAACCACAAGAGACTCCTAATGACAGAGAATAAACTGAGGGTTGCTGGGGGGAGGCAGGTGGAGATAGGCTATATGAGTGATGGGTACTAAGGAGGCACTTGTGATGAGCACTTACTGTTCTAAGTGATGAATCACTGATTTTACTCTTGAAACCAATATTATACTGTAAACTAAAATTTAAATAAAAAAATATATAATGTGAATAAAAATAGCAATAAAATGCTTTAAAAAAAAAAAAAAAGAGCACTCAACCAATTGAGCCACCCAGTAACCTTGAGGCAGTTTTCCTCTCCAGATGTAGACCTTCTTACCAAGGTCGCTTGGTAAGACTTACCAAGATTCCTTTAATAATTATCACTCCCATTTAACAGTGTCATACTTGTCTGAATATTGTTATTATGCTGTGTGCCTCCAGGTCCCTAGATAACAAACATGTGATCTTGAATGGTCTAAAGCAAAGGATTTCAAACTGGAATCCAAAGATAGAAATTAGAGGGTCTATGACCTTGAATAAAGGGGAAGGAGCTAATTTCATCTTTATTTTTCCTCCCTTCTGACTTAAGTCTTTCTCAGTATTTCCTTCTATTACAAACATAGGCAAAACCTGTTAACATTGTTACGTTGCCAGCATCTGATCTAATGCCTGGCAGAGATGCTCAGTAAGTACTGTAGAGAAAAGCAAGGAAACGGTGGGGGAGGTGGAACTTGTCTACACGGCTGGATACAAATCCTCACTTTCTACTCAGCCCTCCTTTACCTTCACCAGTAATAATATATCCAGAAAATAATCTTCCCTCCTACTTGGGTAGCATTAAAGTGTGCCCTGTTTAATTTGTTCTCCTTAATTGTCTTGTCAGATAAGAAGGATAGATACTATTCTCTCCAGTTTACACGTAAGAAGCTAGGGCTCCGTGAAGCTAAAATGTTTTGCTTGTGGCCCCATAGCCGTTAAGCATCAGAGCCAAGAGTACACATCATGTGTGCTCTTTCTGTCGAATCACATCTCCCATAATATGATTGTCGAGCATCAGTTTTCGGTCAGTTCCTGGAGAGCATCCATGGTCAACAGGCAGCCAGACATTTTTGGAGGATTACGTTTAGCCTCAAGACAAAACAACAGCTTGGCCTTCCGGCACTGTGTTCCCTCGGCCAGATGTGGTTGACATGCCAGCTGTTGAGCCTTCATAATCTTCCTAAACAATAGGGGAGGTCGTGACTCCATCGGACCAGGCGCTCGGGGGTTTATTCCTCCAAGTCTGAATTCTGCAGACTAATATGCTAACATACATAGTGTGACAAGGTGGATTTGGGACCGGCTTGGAAAGAAGGCGGATTCAGGCCATGGTCCAGTACTGCCTCTGCTACTCAACACAGGCGACCTTGGGCAGGTTACTTAACCTGTTGGAGTCTTGTTTTCCCGATCTGTAAAATGGGGCTGATGATATCCACCTTACGAGTTCTTGTAGGAAAGGAAATAAAGAAGGTAGAAAATGCAAGTGAAAATCTCCAGCTCAGGGACTGGCACATAATAAATGCTAAGTAAGTGATTTTAAGAAAAGTACTCCTTTCCAAATCAAAAGTCTTCAAAAGCTCTGGTTCTAGTGATGCAAGACTTTGATCATGAGAACTTTCTTTGGTTTCCATGGTCCCTGAAGCCTCACTTAATTCGGTCTCTCTCTTAAAGTTTGAATTTGACATAGGAAAATTCACACTGAGCTTGAAGTCTGTTCCAGTATGTTAGTGCCTGGGGCAAATGAGAATTCACATTCTTTCCACTGAAGCAATTTCAGAGTACCCTCTTCTCATTTCATTTCTCTCTCTCTCTCTCTCTCTCTTTTAATGTTTATTAACTTTTGAGAGAGAGAGAGAGAGAGAGCACAGCAGGGGAGGGGCAGGGGGGACATGGACAGAGACTGTGCTGACAGCACAGAGCCTGATGCAGGGCTTGAACTTGTGAACCGTGAGATCGTGACCTGAGCCAAAGATGGATGCTTAACTGACTGAGCCACCCAGGCGCCCCTCATTTTCTCTTTTATGAGGTTAAAATTGCTTACTTCTATTTCAGTTTTGGCCATTGTTATTTTGTGTTGATTCTAACACTAATGTCATGCCAACGATAACACAGCCATGTAAGATTACTATAAAAATAGCTGAACATTTAAAATATGTGTTTCCGATGGCTCTATTTTATCTATATACATATATATCTATTTTATCTATATACATATATATAGATAAATATTGAAATGGGATGTTTAAATGCCATTTCAGAGACAATTTTATAGCTGGAAGAGACAAGACAGTTTCTAGTCCAAATCTTTGAATTTAAAAATAATGAAGCAATTTGGAGCTGGATTTTTTTTTCTATAAATCCATTTTTTTCCACAAAGATCACACAGTCATTAATATGTTTCTCTTATATCTGTTTTGTTTATTTAAAATGATAAATTTATGGAGAACAGGATTCTTTGATCAAGAGACAAAACTTTTCTGCTTCCTATTTGGGGAGAAAATAATGAAATTACCTCCTAGTTTCTAGGCTCTGCCTGCCTGATTTTCAGTCTGCCACACTGCATTGTCTTTCTAAAACCAAGTGAGACGGCCACCTGAGTGGCTTAGTTGGTTGAGCCTCTGACTTTGGCTCAGGTCATGATCTCACAGTTTGTGAGTTCGAGCCCTGCATTGGGTTCTCTACTGGCAGCTCGGAGCCTGGAGCCTTCTTCAGATTCTGTTTCTCCCTCTCTCTCTCTCTCTCTGCCCCTCCTCTGCTCATGCTCTCTCTCTCTCGCTCAAAAATAAATTAACATTTTAAAAAAGTCATTTTAAAAAGTAAAAATAAAACCAGTGAGAAATAACACAAAAGCAATAACTAATGTGCTTCATTTCAGCATTTCAGGTAAATGGCTAACATTTTAAATAATTTCACATTAAATTCTTACCTTTTTTATTACAACATCCTCTATGTTTATTATAGTTCATTTATTTTGTCAGATTGCTTTCACAGACATTATTCTTGGGCTCAAGGACCTTTCAAACTAAAACTAAAACTGTTTTGTTTACAATTGATTGTACAGAAAAAGGTAACTTTGGTATAGAGACACCTATCCAATAATTGGGAAGACAAAATAACCATGAAATAGTGGAGTTACTTATATATATATTTTTCTTTCAGGTCAAACACCATTCAAGGTAGTAATCAAACCTCTTTCAGCTAAAGAGAGAGTCCGAGTTCATGTCCCCAAACCTTTGGACAGGAATGATGGGACATTTTTGGTCCGATACAGGATGTATGAAACGGTCAATGAAGGGCTGAAGATAGAGGTCCTTTATGGTGATGAACATGTGGCTCAGTCTCCCTATATTTTGAAAGGTAAGTGATTATTATACAGTCCAGAGCCAGCCTTATATGTGTAGACCCAATGCCTTTTAAAGTGGGTTATGAAGACCTTGAAGTCATGTACAACAGAGTAAACATGCATACCTCCTGAAGCTCAATTTAAGTAATTCCACGTCTAATTAGGGGCTTGAACTCATGACCCCAAGATCAAGAATCGCCTGTTCTAAGCCAGCCAGGAGCCCCGCCTGGGGCTCAATTTAACTTGGAATTTTGAGGGACAGAAAAGTAGGTAAAGAAATTTAAATAGCAAGCAACGAAATCTTGTGTATTCACCGAGGCAGTTAACATTTCCAACACTCTTAGTTCTTTGGCATATCTGTATTTCTATCTAGTACCATTCGCCTTTGGCTCAAGGATTCCCGTTAACATTTCTTTCAGTGTGAGAATGTTGGTGATGAGTTCTTTCAGCTTTTGTGTGTCTGAAAAAGTCTATATTTTGCCTTCATTTTTGAGAGGTTATCTTTGTTAAATATAGAGTTGTAGGTTAACAGGTTTTTTCTTCCGTTTAGTACTTTAAAGATGTCATTCCACTAGTTCTTGCCTACATTGTTTCCAACAATAAATCTGCTGACTTCCATCTCTGTTCCTCCGTCCTGCTGAATGAAGGTTTTCTCTCCAATGGCTGTTTCAAACAATTTGATTATTATGTGCTTTGGTGTAGTTTTCTTCATGTTTCCTGTGCTTGGATTTGCAGAGCTTCCTAGATCTTTGGGATTATAGATTTCATTGAATCCAGAAAGCTTTTGGCTGTGATAGCTCCAATATTTTTTCTGTTCTACTCCAGAATTCCTCCAAGGATTAGTTACCCCCTATATCAGGCTTGAAATTATCCCATAGCTCATTGATGCTCCTTTCATTTTTAAAGTTCTTTTTTCCCCTACATTTCTTATTCTCTGCTTTCCATTACTACATCATTAAGTTCACTAATCTTCTCTTCTGCAATGTCTAATGTGTCGTTAATTGTATCCAGTGTTTTGTTTTGTTTTTAATCTCTTGGCGCTTTCTCATCTTCTTGAGCTTTTTTTTTAGAATGCAGTTAAGTTACTTGGGAATAGTTTGAACCTTTCAAATTTTGCTTTTAAAACTCATTAGGCAAGACCAGAGCCAGGTTTGGCTATAACTATTATTCCCTAATCACTCAGCTAATATCTCTCTGCCTAGTCTACCCAAACCTCAGAAATAAGGATGCCTTCCAGTCTGAACAGGCACTGTTTCCAACCGTGTACAACCAGTGGGTAGTGTTGCCTCTAATCATTCTGGCTGGTTCTTTCCCTTCCTTGGATCCTTTCCTCACTTATATATATCCTTCAGGAACCCTAAATACTTGAGGGGAAACCACTTGCAGATCTCTGGAGTTTTCTTTCTGTATAGTTCTCTCCTTTCTGAGAGTATGCCCTACAAATTCTAGCTGCCTTGTTCTCCCTGGACACTCAGTTCTGTCCCCTCAACTCAGTGAGATTGCTGAGCTCTGCCTATTTTTCTCCCCCCGTTTCCATTACCCAGAAACTCCCTTAGGCAGTAGGCTTAGGAATTGTAGGGCTTACCTCGTCCCCTTCCTGTCTCTCAGACTCAGTGTCCTTCACTGCCTCATGTCCAGTGCATTAAAAATTGTTTCATATATTTTGCCTCTTTTTTTGGTAGTTTCAGGTAGAAGTGTGAGTTAGTGCATATTAGTCACCTTAGTCTGAAGTAGAAATCCTCAAGAAACACATATCATTTGCTTTTATGTTAAGTGAAATATATAGATATATTTTAAAGTAAAATATAAAATTTGTATAAAGTTCTTTTTAAAGTGAGTCCTCAGAGAAGTTTTATACTTATAGCTGGGTACTTTCAAATTACATTGCCAGGGGGCACCTGTGTGGCTCAGTGGGTTAAGCATCCAGCTCTGGATTTCGGCCCAGGTCATGATCTCATGATTTGTGAGTTTGAGCCTTGTGTCTCGCTCTGTACTAACAGTGCAGAGCCTGCTTGAAAATCTTTCTCTCTCTTCCCCTCCCCTGCTCATGCTCACTCTCTCCCCTTCAAATTAAAAAAATTTAAAAGAAGAAAACAAAAAAGAAAACTACACTGCCAGGTACCCCTGGGTTACATATTTCTTCTTTGAGATATGCTGATGGAAGTGATTTTAGGGACTCAGTGATTTCGAGATTGAGAGATTTTCATTCTTGTCTTTAAAAAAAAAAAATTACCGAGGCTCCTGGGTAGCTCAGTCAGTTAAGTGTTTGACTTTGGCTTAGGTCATGATCTCACGGTTCGTGGGTTCGAGCCCCGAGTCAGGCTCTGTGCTGACAGCCAGTTCAGAGCCTGGAGACTGTTTCAGATTCTGTATCTCCCTCTCTCTCTGACCCTCCCTTGCTCATGCTGCCTGTCTGTCTGTCTGTCTGTCTCTCTGTCTCAGAAATAAATAAAACATTAAAAATTTTTTTTAAAAAGAAGGCTTTAAAAAAAAAAATCACCATCCTTACTATATAATAATGCTAAAAAGGAACACATTCTTTTTCCTTGCTAAAAGGTAAGTTGTTTTACGTTCTCCAGGCATTTATAACTCCCCAGAACTGAATTTAGCAGCTAGTTGGCTGAGAGTGGGTTATATGGGGAGAGAGCATATGCTGTAGAGGTCACATAGAGTCATATAAGATGTTGGTGGGAAATGGAAGCACAGGACTCTGACAAACTTTCACCAGTGATTTGTTCAGGGCAGATTATCCCCATCTGGATAATGTTAGAATTCACCAAGAAATCATCCCATGTTCATATCAGGGGCAGAAACCACTCCCTGCGTTGTGCTTCTTAACGGAGCGTGGCATTATGCGTGTTTTGCCTTCCCTAGGACCAGTATACCACGAGTACTGTGAGTGTCCGGAAGAGGATCCTCAGGCCTGGCAAAAAACCCTTTCCTGTCCAACCAAGGAACCACAGATTGCAAAGGATTTCTCCTCTTTTCCCAGCGTCAATCTCGAGCAGATGCTGAATGAAATTCCAAAAAGGTTTGGGGATGAGAGGGGAGCCATCGTCCATTACACGATTCTCAATAACCGCATCTACCGGAGACCTTTAGGGAAATACACGGACTTCAAAATGTTCTCAGATGAGATTTTGCTGTCACTGGCAAGAAAGGTATGAGAATGAACTCACCGGTTTCAAAAACAATATGTAGTTGACCCTTAAACAACATGGATTTGAACTATGTGGGTCCACTTATACATGGATTTTTTTTTTAAACACAGTACAGTACTCTAAGTGTATTTTCTCCTCCTTATGACTTTCCTAATGACAGTTTATTGTCTCTAGCTTACTTTATTGGAAGAACACAGTATATAATATAACATACAGAATATGTGTTAACCAACTTAATAGCCAGTCAACAGTAGGCTATTAGTTGCTAAGTGTTGGGCGAGTCTAAAGTTATACACGAAATTTAGACTGTGTGGGGATTGGCATCTCTAACCCTTGCATTGTTGAAGGGTCAACTGTAGTTTAATTATTTAGTTGTAACGTTGCGATGCTTAGAACAGCAATGGCAAAGGATGGAACTGGCTTCCAGGCTTGGAAATGTGCGGCCAAGGTGTCCGCCACTTGACTGTTCATAAGTTCTCCCCTTTTATGCATCTTTCTTTCCTTTAATATTTAAATTAAATGGGTTGAGCCGCCCTCCCAGGTAAGTAGGCCCTACAGAAAACTCCCAAGGTTTCTGGGGACTCCCAGACATTTTTAGCCTCAAAGTCACTTCTTGTAGTTCCCTGTTTGTGGTGAATACCTCCTCCCATTCAGATTTCACTTTTTACAGCTCTTCTGTTTCTTATCGCCTCAAAATGACTTGAACTTAGATCACTTTTCCTTGTTTTACCCTAAGCACCTCTAAAAGATAGTATGCATGGCACGTTTTGTTGACAGTTCTAGTAATAGAGAGGTTATTTTGTACCAGTGCATAGTAAAAGTCAGCCGAACAAAACCCTTAACATTTAAAAACAGACCTCTCTGGGGGAGCTGGTGGCCTAGTTTGTTAAGAGTCAGTTAAGACTCTTGGTTTCAGCTCAGGTCATGATCTCATGGCTGGTGTGTTCGAGCCCCCTATCCGGCTCCGTGCTGACGGTGCAGAGCCTGCTTGGGATTCTCTCTCTCTCCCTCTCTCTCTGCCCCTCCCCAACTTGTGCTCACGTTCTCTCTCCTAAAATAAATAAATACACTTCAAACAAACAAAGAAAGAAGGAAATAAAAATAGACACTGTGTTAATCAGACATCGTCAACCTTTTTTCTGGGAATTTCTCACTGGCTGTCATTGAACTAAAGGTCTTGGCTCTTAGTGACTATGCTTGGGCCTCTATCTTTCTGAAGACTTCTCAACTCCCTCCGACTCCCCTCTACTCAACCCTTCTTCCCACATGGGCAAAACCCTTAAGCAGAGCAGTTCAAATTGCCTTTTATTCTTCCTCCTTCCTGACCATGTAGAGTGAAGGGCGAGGATGGGCATTTTTCTACCCTTCCCACCACCAAGGCTGTCAAGGTAGTTTTCTAAACCAGAAGCCATCTTTGGTGATAAGAGTTACACACTTTCCCAAGTGTGCTCAATGTGTGGCTGCAGTCACTTCCTATTTTAAACAGCAGGCTCCTCCCCGCTCCCACTCGCCCACAGTGTGAGCACATGGCAAGTTCCTGATCATGAAGGTGGTGCTTTCTTCCTGGCCTACTGCCCACCAGTCCACCCCGCCCTGTATCCCACTTCATACTCATGCTGCTGCCTCTAGAGCAGTGGTTTTTCCTAGTGATTAATTTGCCTCTTAGAGGACATTTGGCAAGGTCTCGAGACAGTTTTGGTTGCCACGACTTGGAGGTTGTGACTAGACCCTAGTGGGTGGAGAACACGGGTACCACTCAGCATCCTACAACGCACAGAGCTGCCCCCCAGGAAACAACTACCCAGACCGAAATGTCAGTACTGCTGAGACTGAGAAACCTGTCCTATAGTGAGAACTTCTGGTGTGTAGTTTTTGTTGTTGTTGCTCTGTGTTTTTTGTTTGTTTGTTTGTAGTGTTTTAGGGTTTATTTTATTTTATTATTGTGATTTTTTTTTTTGGTGTGGAGTTTATTAATGAGCTTATAAACAACAGTAGGGAAGCACCAGGGTGAGTGAGTAGTCCCATGCCTGTTCCCTCTTGTTCCGGGTTCTTTGCACAGTGGCTGGGAAGAAATCCAAAACAAATGAGACTCATCTCTGGACTCTGAGCGGCCTGCTCTGGTGGGACCTATTTTTGTTATTTGAAAGTTGGACTGGTATCTGGATACAAACAAATAGTTGTACCTCATTGTGGTAGCTTGTAAGAAAAGTAGGTGCCCGGGGTGAAAATGTCTGAAGCGGGTGAGTCATAGAGGAGGTAACATTAGGCCTGGGTTGGAAGGATGAGAAAGGAGTCCACCAAGTGAATAAGAAGGAAAAGAATATTCTAAGTGGGAAGGGAATTGCACAGGAGAGTGGCTGGCATTTTCAGAGAGCAGCCTGAAGTTGACCGGCACCTTCTCAGACGGAAGGTGAGGTTTACAGCTTAGCGGGAAGAAGATAACAGGCCTGTGTCTAGCCAAAGAGTTTACATCTTGTCCTGTGGGCTTAAGGTTCTCTTAAGCTTGTAGTACCTTAATTTGGGTTTTAGACATCTAGGCAACAAGGTGAGAGCCGATCAGAGTGGGGAGAGCCTTGTATCAGAACACCTGGTGAGGACGCTACTGCACCAATCTAGGCAAGAGATGGGAAGAGCCTAAACCAAGGCATTGGCTGCGGAGATGGCCACGGAGTAGCAGTTTCCAGAAACAAAGGTAGACGTGCCGGGGGAGTTTGAGACTGAAGGAAAACAAGGGCTGGAGTCTAACCTTGTTGATTCTTTATCAGGCAGCTGACAGAAAGAGTTCTTGAAGCCCCTGATTCATAGCGTTCTATACCATGTCCACTGCTGTAATAGTAAGCAATTTTGAGAATTTATCTATATTTTTGTTAAGTAATGTCTTTGCCCAACATGGGGCTCAAACTCACGACCCCAAGATCAAGAGTCACACGCTCCACCAACTGAGCCAGCCAGGTGTCCTGACAGCAAGCAATTTGAAACGCCCCCTCTGAACAGAAGCAGCTTACTCCTGGTTGCATGAATTTGCCATCGACCATCCTCCCCCTTGCTTTTCTGATACTGCTGTCAACTGAGAGGCATCCTTCTCTCCTCTGCTGTTTTCAAATGTTCACTTTTATTAGACATGTTTTAAAAAGCCAAAGGGCAGAAGTATTTAGAACCCCAAACTGAGGTCTTTGCAGAACTGATATTTCTTCTTTTGTTTATTTAGGTCCTTCTCCCCGATGTAGAATTTTATATTAACCTTGGAGACTGGCCTCTGGAGCATCGAAAAGTCAATGAAACCCCTGGCCCTTTACCTATCATTTCATGGTGCGGCTCCCTGGATTCACGAGATATTATCCTTCCAACATACGACATCACCCACTCCACACTGGAGGCCATGAGGGGCGTCACAAACGATCTCCTCTCTATTCAGGGAAATACAGGTAAACTGAAGTTTGTTCTCAAAGAAAAACAGAGATAAAAGGCAGTGTTCAACCAGAGAGAATAAAGGTATGCTGAAATAACCATTGTCCTTATTTTCTAACCAAGAAAAAAAGGGCGGCGTAGGATTCCTCTAATCCAAAAATTAGGCCTGTGGGTTGGACTAGTAAAATCTAGACCTACCATAACTGGGTCTCCTTTGAGATGGTCATTTGTAAATAGCATTTAAAAAAATATATTTGGTAAAATTGTCACTTACTTCTGACTCCAGTGCCTTTATATTGCTGGATGGAGTCAGAGAACATTTTGAAAAATATAAAATTATATGTGAATGTAAGAGAATTGTGATAGCAGTATCATTTGGGTATTACTACCACTAGCATGTGGTGAGGAGTTTTCTCATTTCCTCCTTCTGCCTTGTTTGATCCTTTAAAACCTGTTCCTTCTGCCCCTCCCCCACCACCATTGATGGCCTTACATTTTATGGCACAATTTTTTATTAAACCAGACTCCCCGAATAAAATAAACCCTGCCTAACCCTGCCTGTCTTTACAAACTCTGTTCACGTGTATTGTGATTTGGTGGACTTATTTAGCAGATGCGACCAGAGGCTTTTTGCAAACTACCTAAAGACAACATGGGACGAAAACTGACTTTTTATTTGATAACAATGAATTCTTGAGAAGTGTACTAAAATATTAGAGAGTGACCCTCCCCAGTTTCTACATTTTACGATTTATCCCTTAGAAGAGTAACAGGTGTTAACTAATGACTTCTCTTTAGAATAATAGAAATAGATTTAAGTTAACTCTTAGAATATTTCCCTCTCAGGAAAAAAACACGCACACACAAACACACACGCACGCACGCACGTGCAGATTTACACACACATATATAGTTGAGTCATATATATATATTTTCATTTCAGAGCATATTAGACAATCTTCCTGTATTCAAAAGTGTTGTGCTCAAAATTTCTGAGCAACCTATGGATTAAAGATGTGGGTTACCTAGTTCTATAGTTTGTTCTGGTTACCCAGTCTAAGAACAAAAGCCTAGCTCATTTTTTATTCTGAAGCACAAAGGATGGAAGAAGCTAATGCCTGCCTGGGTGAGTGGCCAAGTTGCTGAATGTTTTTGGCTTTGAACTTGATCCAACGTTATTTTGGATATCTCCCACTATCATACGAGAGACACTCCAGTATTTGAGTGAGCTGTCACAGGTGGACAAATTGGAGAAATTAGAGCATTCTTTTATGTGATACAGCAGATACAAGGGCTGTTTTTGATCATCTAAACTGGAAAGTATCTCAAGAAGATACTCAATCCCATATTTTTTGCAAATAGCAGCTTATCTTAGAAGATGAGTTGATGATAAAAGAGCTTTAACATCTTAAATGACAATGGTAAATTAAAGATGATTATGCTTACCATTTTTATAAATGTCAAATTCATAATCGTATTTTTTTATGGCTTCAAACCTCTAGGGCCTTCCTGGATCAATAAAACAGAGAAAGCTTTCTTCAGAGGTAGAGATAGCCGAGAAGAGAGGCTCCAGTTGGTACAGATGTCCAAGGAAAACCCAGAGCTCCTAGATGCAGGAATTACAGGATATTTCTTTTTCCAAGAGAAAGAAAAGGAGCTTGGAAAAGCTAAATTGATAGGTTTCTTTGATTTCTTTAAGGTATGCATTTATGTCTTCCTGTATGGATATGAAGCGATGAACTTGTACTGAAAGTCTACCCAATCACCGGGTGGCAGATGTGTCCGGTCCTGTGAGCTGGCACACCCACACTTTCTCCCTTCCAAGCATTAGGAACTACGGCATTCATTGTGGTTTCCTTTCTGTTATTTTTGTTTTTGTTAGTTTTATCTACCCAATGGCCAGAACTGTATTTAGTACTCAAAGTAGAATACAAGGATTAACCTGGGGTTTTGAGTGCATTATTTATCTGTTTTTCTCTTTTTTAGATGTGTTTCATAAACTAGGAATATAAATAGCTTTTACATAAAGTGATCTTGTTGTAAACAGAAAGAGTATAAATTCCATATAAGTAAAATAGCAGCTGGGATTATGGTCCGCATCCTGCCTGTCACTCACTGGGGGACCTTCATCTCTCAGCGCCCCTAAACATGCGAGGTGCCTGCCTCGCTCCCTCAGAGCACTGTCAGGAGGTTCAAAGGATAGAGATGCAAACAGTATGGCACAATCTGACTGGCTAGAAAACTCTTTGGTTCCAATTACTTAAGAAAAAATTAATTACCAAATCTGTGAGTACATCCTGTTCATTTCAGTGTGACAGAATGAAAAGAACATTGGATTTGAACTCAGAGAATAGAGGTTTATAAATTTATCTGAACACCAGTTTTCTCATTTGTAAAAAAAGGGGGAGTGAAGAGAGGTAATGATAATATGTGCTTCATATTATTATGATAAGTGAGGTTTAATTCCCATGAAAAGTGATTTTGAATTGTAAATCAAGGCTTATTAATCCAGCAAATATGTAAACAGAGTACACATTGTGTCGCTAGCCATCACTCTAGTCTATGAACTTCTCCAAGTTTCTGTGCTCAGCTCTAAGACTGAGCTTTCTAGAGGTAACGCTTTCCTTTTTCATACTTATGTAGTATAAGGAACAAGTGAAATAATAAACATGAAAGTGCAAATTGTTACCAGTAGTCATCTTTAATAAACCTAGAACTTAAAAAAAAATTTTTTTTAATGTTTATTTATTTTTGAGAGAGAGGTAGAGTGCGAGCGAGAGAGGGAGACACAGAACTGGAAGCAGGTTTGAGGCTCTGAGCTGTCAGCACAGAGCCTGATCTGGGGCTCTGTCTCAGGAGCCATGAGATCATGACCCGAGCTGATGTCCGACACTTAACCAACTGAGCCACCCAGGTGCCCCAAACATAGAACTTTTGAAACATTTCTCTCCCTGGTCACAGAAATCTGAATCCCCATTACATAGAGTTGAAAAAGGTATCCCTGGTTCCTAAGTTGTTTCTTAAAACTATTGACCATCTTATCCTTAAATGCATTATTTCTTTTTTGTTATGATTTTTTAAAGTTTATCTATTTTGAGGGAAAAAGAGTGAGTGGGTGAGTGACAGAGAGAGGGAAAGAGAAAATCCCAAGCAGGCTCTGTGCTACCAGTGCAGAGCCCAACATGGGGCTCAAACTCGTGAACCGTGAGTTCATGACCTGAGCCAAGATTGAGAGTCTGACACTTAACTGACTCAGCCACCCGGATGTCCCATTGCATTGTGTTTCTTAAAATCGATATGCTAAAGGGTGCTTATGATTTTAATACAAAGAGAAAATGTGAATTACAAAATGAAGTCTAAGACTTTTAAACAATGAAATTGGAACATGAAAAAGAATTCCTTTTTATTTAGTATTAAGGTGTTGATGACAATCAGAATGAAGCAAATGGCTGTTAAATTTCTTCTTTGTTTATGTTTGTTTTAATCTTTCAGTACAAGTATCAAGTGAATGTTGATGGGACCGTGGCTGCGTATAGATATCCGTACCTCATGCTGGGCGACAGTTTGGTTCTGAAGCAGGACTCAACATATTATGAACATTTCTATATGGCTCTTAAACCTTGGAAACATTATGTCCCATTTAAAAGAAATCTTAGTGATTTACTAGAGAAAATTAAGTGGGCCAAGGTATGCTTTCTGCGATTTTAATTTCTTGAGGCGATAATAAACTTACCAGTATTATTTACATGAGTTCTATCATGACGCAACTTAACTTGACATAATTTAGTCAAAGAAATGTTATTTTCTGAAACTTTTGTTCCCTTGAAATAGCTGGAGAATCAACATTAAGATCATTTTAGTACCCTTTATCAACATTTTTCAGAATTTTTAGAAGAGTTGAAATCCAGTGTTATATAGAATTATATTTTATATATATTATATAGATGATCACAGTTATATAGAATATAGATTTTTCTGAAGGCATCATGCATATGCACACAAACAAAAACACAGTAAATGCAAATCACAGGTTGAAAATCCCAGGGTGAGAGTGTTTTGTGCACAAGAAGATATTGAAGGCAATTACGATGCTCTTTTCTTTTACCCAGTTAGAAAAAGGCACAATAGTTGCATGCTATGCAGCGTCCCAAGAATTACAAGTTTTCCATAAAGTATGATTTTTGTCATATTTTTTAAAGAAAAAGTATTAAAAATTTGTTATGTTTTATTATGAAGCTCTCGAAATATACCCTGCCATTATAAGACTTCATTCTGTTTCTAAGTTCTGAGAAACAGTGTTTGGTTATGAAGATAACTGGGTGCCGAGGCAGAATCATTTTTGTGACCTTTCATAAAAAGTAAGGGTTGCTTGCCAATGACTTTTACCCTGGGCAGCAGAGTAGAATATTAGCAATTTTCCAAAAGTATAACTAGGAGCGCTGACTGGACCCGGGACTGAAGGAACAGCCTGTGGGGACTAATGACTGAATTTACTATTACAGCAGTAAGATAGGCTTTCACAGGCAGTGATCGGTTAGACTTTGGGCTCTGGCTGCAGATTAAAATGGAGCTCTTAAGAGATGTTAGAACATGAAAAGTGATTCATTCCACTCCAGGTTGCATTTTAATATCAAGCAGAGAGGCTAGGATGTGGGAACTGAGGATGAGCCCGAAATGTCCTGGGGAGTCAGGACGGCACCGGAGTCACAAGAGAGGTTGCATGTTGGGTGCGTGTATGGGGAGCGTTGGCGGGGGGCTTGGGGGGGAGCTTCTGGGCCGTGGAACAGGGTCCAGACATGTATGACCGTTGCTGTGTAACAGGGATGTCTAGCAAAGCCCTTCGTCTATTTTTCAGAGCCCCCGTCTGAGGCTGTTTTCGTCCTGTCCGTGTCTCCCATGCTGTTCACATTCAACCCGACACCGACCCGGCTTCACACTCAGGGGTGGCTAGGCCTACAGGAAGTACTTTTCATTTACTGTGTGTGTTCTTTTCCAAACCTTTCAGGAGAATGACGAAGAAGCCGAGAAGATTGCAAAGGAAGGGCAGCGGAGCGCCAGGGACGCCCTGCAGCCACACCGGCTTTACTGCTACTATTACAAGGTGCTCCAGGTACGTGCGCGGCCCTCCTGCTGGGGGGCGAGCATCCCCGGACCCCAGGCCGCGCCTGGGCCCCAGGCTTCTTCAGAGGGTTAGGGAGTCAGCCCGTGGAACTCCGGCCAGGCCGAGCACCAGCCCACGGAAAGATCGGAACGGTGCTCAGTCTTTTTGTGGCCCCTGTATTTTTATCTCCACTCAATACTATGAAAAAAAGCGCACCGAGCCCTGACAGGTAGAGATGGAAAGCTCCCCCGGCCTCGGCAGTGCTATCTTTTATTAAATGCCTTATGGAATTCCTACTTCAGATATTTTCTGAACCTCAGAGAACATCTTTCCTCATCTAGACAGTAAAGGGGTTGGACTAGAGATCATGAACATCTCAACGCGTCTGCCTCTTTGTTCTTACTACTTAAGATTCAGGCTTTTGCTATCATGCTATAGGATGGAAAGCAAATATTTTGCTTGCTATAGAAAACAAATGAAATAATTTATTAAAATTATTTTAATGTTTTGTTTATTTTTGAGAGGGAGAGACAGAGCGTGAGTGGGGGAGGGACAGAGACAGAGAGGCAGACACAGAATCTTGAAGCAGGCTCCATGCTCTGAGCTGTCAGCACAGAGCCCATCGTGGGCTCAAACCCGCAAACTGTGAGATCATGAACCGAGCCAAAGTCAGACCCTTGACAGACTGAGCCACCCAGGCGCTCCAAAATGAAATATATTTTTAATGGCTCTAACACTGTAGGCCTAAAATATGGAAATGCAAGGGTTGGTTCCTTGAGTAACTGTCTTGTGTTTTTACGCAGTCAAATCTCACCAGGAAGGAAAAAAAAAAAAGAAAGAATGCTTTTGTTTTTAACCTAAACTTATTTTTCTGCAGGCAGAAAGAAAGTACATTTCTTCAGATGCCTGGGGATATCACTCTCTCATAGAAAAATAAAAATGAAGAATTACACTATTTACTAAAAGCAGCCTTTCCCTTAACTGACTTGTGTGCCCTCTGCTGGTCTGCCTGTAACTTAAACAGTAGGATTTTTCTCCCCCTAAATTATCTAGGTTCCTGTACTCGTTTCAGTATTTTGTTGGGTTGGGCCCCCAGCCAGGAATGTGCGGCCGAATGTATATGGAACCGCTGTACTGGAAGTCTAATTTATAGGAATATTTCAGTCAGTGGCCCACATAGAGGGACACTGCACAGGGCTGTAGCCATTTACACAACATACGTGGCCATGAGCCTAAAGGGGAGGGTGTGTGGGAACGCCAACTGTATTTTGAAATGCATATCATCTTTGTTGATTTGAGTGTTCAACAAATTTAATTATTCATTCATCAGTGGAGGATAAATGCCAAGAGGTGCTGTTACTCCAAGCAGGGGAGCCTGGCTTGACCTCCTTTTGTGGAGGCTTCCTGCGCCCACAGAAAATTGTAGATTGGGGTTCCTTGATAGATTATGAAATATTGTACTTAGTCCCTGTCACAACTAAAGCTGGGACTGAAGAAAACCAGACCTTTGGTTGTAGTCTCAAGACACACAGCCACCAGGGCCGCCTGGGTGGCTCAGTCCGTTAAGCGTCAGACTTTGGCTCAGGTCATGATCTCACCGTTTGTGAGTTTGAGCCCCTCATCAGGCTCTGTGCTGACAGCTCAGAACTCAGAGCCTGGAGTCGCGTTTGGATTCTGTGTCTCCCTCTCTCTGCCCCTCCCCTGCTTGTGCTCTGTGTCTCAAACAGGAATAAATGTTAAAAAAAATTTTTTTGAAGACACACAGCCACTAGAAAGGATGACATGAGTGGGGTAGGGAGGGAGGGTCCAGTGGAATGAAGCGAGGACTAATCTTTCAGTTGCCTTCACACCCGCATTCCAGGAATATGCTGAGCGCCAGTCCAGCAAACCCGAAATACGTGATGGAATGGAACTTGTTGCTCAGCCAGATGATAACACGTCCGTGTGTCAGTGCCACCGGGAAGGACCTTCCAGAGAAGAGCTGTAAGTCAGCTCACATTCACACCCCTGTGTGTGTGGCCGACGCGTAGCCTACAAGCATTCAAATCATTCAGGTAGAGGCCACCCTGCGTTGAGCGCAGTTCAGGAGACTTACCTGCATGGATAGAGCAGTAGAAAAGGGAGTATTACAAGTGTCTTTGAATGTTATTTTTTTGTGTAAAAACTACTATTATCGGCATCACAGTTTATTTTTTAAAAAGAAAACGTGAGTCATAGTAGATAGGCTTGCCAAAATATAAGTCCCTCTGTAGGAAACTATTGGCACCATATTGGTTTGTTTCTGTCCCTTGTTCACTTTCCCTCCTCCTCTTCCAGTTATGAAGAAGAAATACTTGTGCCGGGTCCTTCCCCTCTCACTGCATAATTTCTTCTCCTGCAGGCTGCTGGTGGCATTCAGTAATGGCAAGCCTCCTCTTGGAAGGTCTGATAAGAACAATTAAGGAAGGAGAGGAGGGCTGTCTTATTAAAAGTAGCTTGGAGACTAGGGAGGCAATATTTTTTAAAGCTCACTCCTGTCTTCTTAGCTAAGTTTTACTGAAGCCTGGGACAAAATCAAGGAGAAATTGTGTTGTAAGCTAGTAATTTCCAATCTACCTGGGTGGGACACCCATCAAGGACAACACAGTTATTAAAGTACCTGAGAACATCCTATGGGAACCATTTATTATCTATCTATTGACTAGAGGGAAGATAACAATAGCCAGTTGGGGATCTTTACCACTTGTTTTGGTCTGTAAAGGGATACTTCAAACCATTTGCCAGAAGCAGCAGTAGTCAGCCTGGTGTCTTGGGAATTCACTAATAAGCTGACAAGAAAGGCGAACATCCTGACTGCATCCTTCTTGATTCAGTGGGTTTTGCACTGCGGAGAGGAAAACTTTGGAATTTCCTTCTCCTTTTTTGGACACGGTCAAGACTTAAGACTCACCGCCCAGAACTTTATTACACACACTTTTTGTAAAATCAGCCATCCAAGAGTCATGTCACTCATGAGCACGTTCCCAAAGCAAGAGCTATCTACCCTCCCAATCTAAAATTATTGACTCCTCTAATTGAAATACTTAATTTGGAAAGCACTGTAATGTAACCACTTTAAAGTAGTCATATCCTCTTTTGAAGGTCAATAAGAGCACAGAATTGTGTAACTATGCAAAAGCAAAACCGTATTTAAGAACAGTGTAATCAAGGGCTCCTGGGTGGCTCAGTTGGTTAAGTGTCTGACTTCAGCTCAGGTCATGATCTCACGGTTCGTGGCTTCGAGCCCCCCGTCGGGCTCTGTGCTAACAGCTAGCTCAGAGCCTGGAGCCTGCTTCAGAGTCTGTGTCTCTCTCTCTCTGACCCTCCCCTGCTCACACTGTCTCTCTCTCTCTCTCAGAAATAAATAAAAAATGTTAAAAAAAAAAAAAAAAAAAGAACAGTGTAATAATCAAAGCCACGTATCCAAGGAAAACTAATACCCACCAGTTGTTCAAAAGTACAAGGTCACAAGCATAAAATAAAGGGCAAGCTGTACTGGGACCATACCCTAATGAATCATGTCGTCTATATCTTGTACACGGAGTTTGGGGCTTGTCAAAGCTGAGAATATGGAAAGAAAATTTGCCCTCCCTCATACCTCCCTGCCCACCAACCCCTGCTCCTTCCTTATGGCTGATGGCATTTTGTTAGAAACGTCTTAAATTTTTAAAATGTCTATCACCTGCTGCCAAACAAGACTGACAGTGAAAAGTGAACTGGGATACATCAGGCAGCCGCTGAGCATGGAGCAGACAGGATGTGTTTAAGAATTGAGTGGAGCCCTCAAAAAATTCCATAAGGAGTGAGCAGTCCTAATCTAGATACTCCTCTATCCCCTCAACTCAGTCATAGTCTTAAAAAGAGTTAGTTTAAATGGTTTTCTAGTTTGTTGACATGAATATAACTTAATAAAATAGTCTTTTTCCCTTTGAATTCACACACATCACCCACATATTCCATTAGTCATTTTTAATACTCCAACTTTCATTTTGAAAATCTGATTTTTCAAAGGAGGAGAGGACTGTAAGGATGTGCAAGTAAATGTAATAAACCAGCAGCCAGGGTAGTTGTTGCAGTGTTGTTTTTATCAGTAAAATGTTGCAAACTCCTTGAATAGCCTTCATGAGGGAACTGGCCAAATAGATAATGACATATAAAGAAATATAATACAATGATTAGAAAGAATGAAGTAGTTCTAAACATACTATCATGAAAAATTTCCATTACAGTGTTCAGTGGAAAAAGTACGTTACAGAACAGCACCTATAATGTGAAACCATGAATGTAAAAAACAAAAATACACTTGTATGGTTGAAAGTTTGGAAGGATTTTATTTACCAATATCTGAGGAGGAGATGGAGAGAAGGGAATTTTTACTTTTTGCTGTATACCTATGATATTTGTTTTTACTGCAAGTATGAATCAGACTGTAAACTAAAGAGAAATGTAAACCTAAAGACTTTAAGTGCACTAAAGATATATATAAGGAAAGAAAATGGATATTTATATTTTCCATTATGCTGTTTTTAAATCTACTATGTGTCTAGAATTTTATATTATGGGACATATTTTACACACTTTTAAATAAAGTAAATTTTCTATATAATACTTTGAAAAAGAAAACTCGTGTTTTTAAGAAAGAGGGACACCTGGGTGGCTCAGTCAATTAAGCGACCGACTTCGGCAGGGGTCATCAGTTAGAGCCCTGCCTTGGACACTATGCTGACAGTTCAGAGCCTACAGCCTGTTTCAGATTCTGTGCTCCCTCTCTCTCTGCCCCTACCCAGCTCGCACTCTCTCTCTCTCTCTCTCTGTCTCTCAAAAATAAATAAACATTAAAAAAAAAAAAAAAAGAAAGATTGTAACAACCTATAGCCCTGGTATTTCTGCGACTGAGTTGGTCTAATTATAATTTTATTATGTCTTCATAAGTGAATGAATCCAAATTTTTATCACCACCTCAGTCCCTAGTGGGATTTCCCTAATTAGAGGGAAAGAAATTTGGGCTTGACACCATTCTCTTTCGAATTTCAGGTTAAAATACAAGAAGGGCAATGTCTTAGCCAGTTCACATCGCCATTACACTGCATGGCTGTAACTATGCATGGTGACAGATGTTAACTAGATTCACTGTAGTGATCACTTAGCAATATATACACGTATGAAATCATGATGTTGTACACCTGAAACTAATGGTATATGTCGATTATACCTCAATTAAAAAAATAATAAAACTGGTTTGGGATTTACCCGCTAAAGAGCTTACATTTAGAAATCGCATTAGACTACAATCACCTGTCACGTAGTCTTTGAGCCTGAGCGAGAGATGCTAAATCGCTAGAAGGATCAGTTTTCTTATTTACAAATGAATAAATTACTTACATATGAAAGGTTTTATGTATTTCTCCCACACGCGTTAATGACCAGGCTTTATAAATAAGTTTAGCCCCAGTTCGCAGAAATGCACTTTGATTTCCCTTTCAAAATGCTTTGCCTCAAAGCCTTTTAACAATCGCAGCGAGGACTAGCCTCACATTTTTTTCTTTTTGGATCCGCGGGAGACGGAGAGGTCGGGGAGGAGGCAAGCGCGAGGCTGAGGGGCGGGGCCTGGGCCGAGGGGGCGGGGTCTGGGCCGGGGGCGGGGCCTCGAAGCGGGCCGGGGCGGGACCGAGGGGCATACTGGGGCGGGGCCTCGAAGAGAGCCAGAACGGAAGTAGAGGTGCGTAACTTCCCTCTGCAGCGTTAACGAGGCGTCCTCCGGAGCGCGGTACCTCGGCGATAGACAGGTGAAGGGAAGGGTGTACCTCCCGTGTCCGCCGGTATCGTAGCCCATAGCTGTGGCCCCTGTTCTGAGACCACCCTTGCCCGGCGCCCTGGCGTTCCCCCCCTCCCGCCCTTGAGCTCCGCGCCCCAGCCGACCCCCTCGAAAACGTGTGGTCTCCCTGAAGCCCTCCAGCCTCCGGTTTCCAAGGCTGCCTGCGGTTGAACCCTGCGCCCCGCGTCCTCGGCTCGGCTTCGGGGAGCTCGCGCGGCCCTGGCTGGCGCGCCCCCTGCTCAGCCGGAAGCCTTGCGGGTCCCCGCTGCTCGCACCTCCGCGGAGACGCGGTCTCGTCCCCCAGGGGCCGGGGGCGAAACCCTTGTTAGGCCGCGTCGCCTGTGTTCCGTTCCACGCGTGAAATGGCTTCGTCACGCAGAGATGGAAAAGCGTTTGTGAGGAATTGTCTGCCCTCCTCCGCCCTCGGCGGAAAGCACAGGAGAAAAGGAAGAGCGAGATTCCAAAACAGATAAAGGTCTTGAAACCTTGGCTTAGTCTCTAAAACAAAAGAGGTAGTGTAGGTTCCGATCCCGGCAAATTCACCTTAGTGCCCTTTCCCAGCCTTTAAAGTGGCTGAAACCGAGAATTCAGAGGTTTATCTTGTAAGCTTTTTCTCATGAAAGTGAAAGATCAGTGGAGCCATTATCGATTATGATAAAAATTGTCACCGAGTCCGTATTGACAGACATCTTCCGTTTCTGAATCTGTAATTAGAACCTGGTGTAGTAAATTCCTTCATTACTTGAGCAGTGGTTTGATAATACTTTAAGTATCTTACAGTGGATGCAGTGTTTTCACATTGGTTCATCTATTTGGAACCTCATAATAACCCTACGAAAGCCGAATCGCTTTTTATCTAAGGCCCCCAGTTATCCCTACCCTCTTTCTTGTTTCTTAAACTTCCTCAAAAGACTTTGTGCTACCCTTCAATTTATCTCTCTCTTGCACCTATAATTTCTCCCTCACTATGGGATCATACCTAATAGTGTGCTTTAATGTCTGTCCTATTAAAAAAAAAAAAAAAACCACACCCTTGGAATCCAGTCCTGCCCACCAGCTGTCGCCCTGTATCTGCTCCTTGACGGAATTCTAAGCAGTTGTTACTGTACTTGCTGTCAGGACTTGGGGCTTCCTCCATCCTTCCCCGGCCTTCTTTGTTGCTATTCAGCTGAAAACAGGACTTCTCAAGGTTCCCAGCGGCTTTATCGGCCAAATCTAGTTCTTTATTCTGAATTTACTTGACCATCCGGCAGTGTTTGATGCAGTTGAGTACATTCCCTTTCTTGAAATATGTGGGAGATCGTCACCACTCCCTGGTGTGACTGGTTTCTGAATCACGTTAATTACAAATATCGGAAGATACTATTACCTGGAGAGACACAGAGACCAACCGAAACCACTGAAGGCGAATTCAGGGAGTCTGTTACCGGCCGGGGCCGCACAGAGTTGACCGAGAACTCTTAACCGTGCGGCCTTACACCCACGAACTTAGGGCTTTTTTATGATGCGGAAGCAGGCAAGCTGAAAGTACAGAAGCACAGTAGAGCCGTTACTGCAAAAAGGCTACAAAGTGATAAAGAGAGCAGCCCTTATCCTGGTGTGTAGGAAAACATTTGTTATTTTGAAGGCAAGGTTTAGGGTTATAGGGGAATTTCAAGGGAATAGCCATTATCTCAAGGACAAAATATGCAAACTGTGCCAAACAACCACTAGCAGGGGACCTTAGCCCTTGACCTCTTATTTTTTTCCCCTCCCCTCGAGCGTAGTCACGTAGCCCTCCGAGCGCAGGCCCAGAAGGTAAACTCTGGGTCAAGATGAAGGACTGAGGCTGATCTTAGGTGCACCCATATTGTGTCAGTATTCTGTGCTGTTCATGATGTCATGGCAACATACACCACACTCAGTGTCTGTTAACATTTTCACCACCACTTTCTTAAATCTAGACAACCAACAGAACAATCCATCAAGTCCTGATTTATATTTTTGTCGGTTTCTGTGGTGAAAATACCGTCCCTGGCCAATGTCAAGACACCGAAATGACCTCAGATCGCGGGAGGAAGTGTGTGGTAGTGCAGCAGAATCTATTATTTCCAGCACGCGTTTACCAGTAGGCAACACATGGAGACTAGTAGTTCTCAACCACAGGTGATGCTGCTCCCAGGGGACCCTGGGCAGCTTCTGGAGACGTTTTCGGTTATCACAGCTGTGCTCTCGGCATCTGGTGGGTAAAGTCCAGGGATTCTGCTCAGCATCCTACCACTTACAGGACTGCCCACAACAAAGAATCCAGCCAAAACTGTCAATAATGCCACTGCAGCGAACAGAAATCCCCCCAGGAAACGGAACAAGATGAGCGTAGGAAAGGAGAACACTTTTTCTCTACTATCTTAGGTTTTATAATCGAGACGTGCACATTAAACTGACAAAAGACGCATTAACCAGAGAAAAGACAAATATTTTATTTGATGTATGTTTCAGTTTTACATGCACATGGGGTCTCACAGAAAAGGAATTAAAAACCCAAAGAGGACGTTAGAGCCAGGGGTTTATATACCATTTTAACAAAGAGTGATAAAAGGAGTTTGGATTTATGGAGGGAGTCAGTTGTGGGAAGGTAAATATGTTGGAGAAACTATTAAAAGATGAGGGTTATTTTAGTTAGATTTGTTTGTAAAGACCCATGTCAGTGCTAACTTTTTGTCGCTGGTGATAATGGCTATTTTTCTTCTGTTGGTATGAAAAAGCAGAGAGGTAGCACCTTTGCAAAGGGAAATTTGTGTCCAGCTTTTAAACAGGTGGGAAGGATAGAGAGCTTTTCCTGCCTCTTCTTTCTAGTTTGCCTTCAGCTCAAAATAATTCTTATGCAGGGGCACCTGGGTGGCTCAGTCAGTTAAACGTCCAGCTTCAGATCAGGTCATGATCTCACGGTTCATGGGTTTGTGCCCCGCGTCGGGCTCTGTGCTGACAGCTCAGAGCCTGGAACCTACTTCAGATTCGGTGTCTCCCTCTCTGTGTCCCTCCCCCACTCACATTCTGTCTCTTCTCTCTCTCTCAAAAATAATAAATAAACATTAAAAAATTAAATAATCCTTATGCCAGAGTGGCATGTTTTCAGGTGGTATATTATGATCCCCTGTAATAGTAAAATCATTAATAGGGGATAAATTTTGAGTATTTGTTTATTTTATTCTAAGTTTAAATAATCTTTAGTAGTCACTGTGTTTAAAAACCAGCTTACAAAATTCTTGAAAAGTTAAATTTTCAAGAATTGAACTCAGCCAATATAAGCTGTGGCACGCCGTCCAAACCAGTAGTTTATGGTCCATTTCCCACCTAATTGTAGTGTGGCTCCTGGTACCTCTCTCCCCTTCCCCCCCCCCCCCCCGCCTCTTCTCAAAGCTCCAACAATCCTGCTTGCTTGCTTTCAGCCCCTTGAACACACCAAGCTCCTTGTCTCAGAGCGTTTTTATCTTCTATTCCCAGAACGATCTCCAGCAAGTGTCCTGTCTCTTTGCATCATGAAAATTAATGTCTTCTTAATAGAGAGCCCTTCCCTCACCACCTGTGCCAACATAGCCCCGGTCATTCTTTATCCCACTGCTCTTTTTTATTGCACGTGCATTTCCTTGAGTTTTTACCTCCATATTTTATTTCATTTTTTCCCTTTTTTAATAGTTTATTGTCAAGTGGGTTTCCATATAACACCCAGTGATCATCCCCACAAGTGTCCTCCTCTATGCCCATCTCCTCCCTTTCTCTCCCCCCCATACTCATCAGCCCTCAGTTTGTTCTCCACATTCAAGAGTCTCTAATGGTTTGCCTCCCTCCCTCTCCCCCTCTATTTCCCCCTTCTTCCCCCCACGGTCCTCCGTTAAGTTCCTCCTAATCCTCCTACCTAATCCTCCTATACGTGCAAACATATGGTATCTTTCCTTCTCTGCCTGACTTATTTCGCTCAGCATAACACCCTCAAGGTCCATCCATGTTGCTACACATGGCCAGATTTCATTCTTTCTCATTGCCATGGAGTATTCCATCGTGTAGATAAACCACATCTTGATCCATTCGTCCGTGGATGGACACTTAGGCTCTTTGCATGTTTTGGCTATTTTTGAGAGTGCTGTATGAACATTGGGGTCCATGTGCCCCTATGCATCAGCACTCCTGCATCCCTTGGGTAAATTCCTAGCAGTGCTTTTACTGGGTCCTAGGGGAGTTCTAGTGTTAATTTTTTATACCTCCATATTTTAAATAACATGTTATTCTACTTGTTCTTGATTTCTTTCTTTCTTTTTTTTTTTTAAGTAATCTCTCTTCCCAGCATGGAGTTCAAACTCCCTAGAATCATGCTCTACTCACTGAGCCAGCCGGCACCTCTGTTCTTGCTGTCTTATTTATTTAATTATATGTTTGTTTATTTTTGAGAAAAGGTGGGAGGGGCAGTGAGAGACGGGGACAGAGGATCCAAGCAACGGCAGAGAGCCTGAGGCAGGGCTCCAACTCACAGTGAGATCATGACTTGAGCCAAAGTCACATTTCACTGACTGAGCCACCCAGGCATCTTTCTGGTGTCTTTTAGATTTAGTTGTTATCTGGTAACTTCCTGTTACAAACCTCTTGCACCAAAGTGCCACAGTGCACATGCAAATTTACACATACTCATTCTCTCTCCTCATCTTCCTAATTAATAAACACAGCAGAAATCCTCCCATAATACTAGGGATTTAGAAATTTTAATTGCATAAAGTATAAGGTTGAGTTATTCCAAAGTAACTAAATATCTGTGATCAGCCTGCTTTGGAGACAGGAGCCAGTCACCAATCACGTTATATCCAAATTCATATTATGGGTGGTATTATCATAGGCTATATAATTATGGGGTGCTACTGTGGTGATGCCTGTAGAGTTAATACAATATTTACATTGTTATGATTGTAGAATGACTCAGGGGTGAGCCAGAGCAATAGCTTAGTTTTTTTTTTTTTTTACAAATAGTTTATTGTCAAATTAGTTTCCACATAACACCCAGTGCTCATCCCCACAAGTGCCCTCCTCCATGCCCATCCCCCCTCCCCCCCCCATCCATCAGTCCTCAGTTTTTGTCAGCATTCAAGAGTCTCTCATGGTTTACCTCTCTCCCTTTCCCCCACCATTTCCCCCCTTCTTCTCCCAGTTGGTCCTCTGTTAAGTATCTCCTAGTCCTCCTGTACGTGCACACATATGATATTTGTCCTTCTCTGCCTGACTTATTTCGCTCAGCATAACACCCTCAAGGTCCATCCATGTTGCTACACATGGCCAGATTTCATTGTTTCTCATTGCCATGGAGTATTCCATGGTATAGATAAACCACATCTTCTTGATCCATTCGTCTGTTGATGGACACTTAGGCTCTTTCCATGTTTTAGCTATTGTGGAGAGTGCTGCTATGAACATTGGGGTTCATGTGCTCCTATGCCTCAGCATTTCTGTATCCCTTGGGTAAATTCCTAGCAGTGCTATTGCTGGGTCATAGGGGAGTTCTAGTGTTAGTTTCCTGAGGAACCTCCACACTGTTTTCCAGAGGGGCTGCACCAGTTTACATTCCCACCAACAGTGTAGGAGGGTGCCCGTTTCTCCACATCCTCGCCAAATAGCTTAGTTTTTTAGTTTCCTTTGGCCACCCTTTGGAGTGATACTTAAGAAAATGCGAGACATGTGATGTGGTTTCTCTGGTGTAACCCTCCAGCAGCCACCCTCACACTTAGAATTCTCACTTTCCAGGATGCGAGGCCTTGTAGGACCCGTGAGCCCACTCCTCCTCTGCTTTTCTCTCCTACCTCTTCTCTGTCGTGGCCGCGATCACACTGGCCCGGGTCCTGTCCTGCCTTCCCCTTTTCATCGTCTTCACTCGTGCTGTTCTGTCTGCCTACGGAGTTCTTGGGTGTGTGCACAGCCCCCTCCGTTTCATTCAGCTTTGTGCTCAAAACAGTAAGAAACTAGTATGTAGAACTTTTAGCCTTCTTTATCATCTGTTGTATAATACACTTCAATAAATATTTATTCAAAACAGTTTTTAATAGCTGCATGATATGAATGAAACATTAAAATCTGCCTCGAATTCCCAACAGCCACCCTACTAAACCCCATCGAAACAAGGGGACTGAAGCAACAGGAAGGACTCAAGATTAAGAGTAAGATTCAATATATAAAGACATTTATCTAGATATGTATATTGATATATCAGACACCACTTGTAAGGATCATAGATATATAGATTTGTGTGTGTATATATATGTATATATACACACACATCAGGTATTGGTATAAAAATGCCAGTTTCTAGAATGTTAAGCAGACACTGTTTAAAAAAATTTTTTTTAACGTTGAGGCACCTGGGTGGCTTAGTTGGTTAAGCGTCCGACTTTCACTTAGGTCATGATCTCGCGGTTCGTGGGTTCAAGCCCCGCATCAGGCTCTGTGCTGTCAGCCAGCTCAGAGCCTGGAACCTGTTTCAGAATCTTTGACTCCCTCTCTCTGACCCTCCCCTGCTCACGCTGTCTCTCTCTCTCTCTCTCCTAGAAATAAATAAAAACATTAAAAAAATAATAAAAAAATTTTTTTAACGTTTATTTATTCTTGAGAGAGAGCATGCACATGCGTGAGGCAGGGGCAGAAAGAGAGAGAATCCAAAGCAGGCTTCAGGCTCTGAGCTGTCAGCACAGAGCCCAATGCAGGGCTTGAACTCATGAACCGGCAGATCATCATAAACTGTGAGATAATGACCTGAGCTGAAGTCAGACGCTTAACCGACTGAGCCACTCAGTCACCCCTGTGAGTCCCCATATTTTACTGATAAGGAAACTGAAGCTCAGATTAACTCAATGAGATTGGTACTGTGTGTCCCCTTATTTTACAGATGAGGAAGCTGGAGCTGGAATAAGTTAGGTCACTTATACAAGATCACACAACTAAGTATGAAGTGGAATTTTTTTTAAAAAATTCGGATCCTGGTTTATCTTACTTTAGACCCACAGCCTTAACCTATGTCCCCCTACCTCCTGTATCGTTAAAACTATTTGAAGAGAAAGAAAAAATCCAGACAGTTTTTCACAGAGCACTTTGTCCCTACTCTTAAAAATGTCCATTTTTAAAACTCCACAATATATACAGTTAGGAAGAAAACATCTCTAGTTTTAAGCTTACAAAAAAAATTAAAAGAAAATAACAAATTAAAAAATATATATTTTTAATTTTTCCTATAAATGGTATATCCTTTAGAGAATTTTTATGTTTGGTCTTTGTCCTTAAATACACTGCATATAGTAGCTGATGTCTGTTATGCATTTAAATACTTCAGGGGTTTAGGATTTATAAATTTTATAAATTTCACATTTCATAAGTAAGTAGCAGTTCAGAATTTTAAAATTTTGAGTAAAGTTTATTCCCTTAGGTTAGACTATGACAAAGCACCTGAGAACCACATTGCCGTTTTAAAGGTAGTGAATAACAGTATTTAAAATGTGATAATGGAGATTAAGTACAACCCAGTGTTCTCCATGTCGGGTGCCCAGCTTTTTTTTCCTTTTTATTTGACAATTGCAACATTGTGTCCTTTATAATGTAAGCTCACAGAATCGTGGCACTTTTGAAAGTACTGTTGGTGTTAATTTATTGCAGCGCTTTAATTTTCCAGGTAATAAGCCTGAAGGCTAAAGATGTTGAGGTTCCGTTAGGTAACAGTGTGAACGGAAACTAAACCACACCTGCCGTCTTTGAGCTCGGTGGTCTTTCTTCTGTGGTGTGGGGATGGAAACCGCCAGAAACCGTGGCTTACTTGCAAAGCTTGTGCATGTGTAGCTTGTATTTCCTCTCTCTCTGTATGCTGACAACACAGAGAATTGTAAATAATTTATACAGCCCAGGCAAACAGAATTCTTGCGTTATGCTTCTCTGGTAACATTGCACAGTATTGGAGCAGTTTCATTATTTGACCTAATCACTCATTCAGTTTTGAATGACATCCTTTTTAGGGTAATAAGTGCTTAAAAGGATTGAGCTCACTACAGCTTTATTTTAGGTATGGCAAAATATGCATCTTAACCACTTTCAAGTGTATGGTTTAGTAATATTAAATACGTTCATAGTGTTGTGCAGCCATCACCACCAGTCTCCATAAGGCTTTTCGTTCTGTAAAACTGCAACACCGGGGCGCCTGGGTGGCTTAGTCGGTTAAGCGTCCAACTTTCGCTTAGGTCAGGATCTCGCGGTTCGTGGGTTCGAGCCCCGCGTCGGGCTCTGTGCTGACTGCCAGCTCGGAGCCTGGAGCCTGTTTCAGTCTGTGACTCCCTCTCTCTCTCTGACCCTCCCCTGCTCACGCTGTCTCTCTCTCTCTCCTAGAAATAAATTTAAAAAAAAAAATTAAAAAAAAATTAAAACTGCAACACCATGTCTATTAAAGGATAACTACCGTTTACCTCTCTCTGCCACTGGCAGCCACCATCGACTCGCTGTCTCTAGGATTTTGCCTACTGTACGTTATCTCGTATAGGTAAAACCATACGGCATTTGTCTTTTTATGGCTGGTTTCAAGTAGCATAACATCCTCCAGGTTTATCCACGTTGTAGCATATGTCAGATTTCCATTCACTTAACAGCCACGTGACATTCCCTTATACGTGAATACCACATTTTGTTTGTTCATCCACTAATGGACACTCAGCTGCTTCTGTGTTTAGCTGTTGTGAATAACGCTGCTATGAACTTAGGTGTACAGATATCTCTTTGAGACCCCATTTTTTTTTTTTTACTTTATTTTATTTTATTTTATTTTATTTTTTACAAATAGTTTATTGTCAAATTAGTTTCTACATAACTCTCAGTGCTCATCCCCAAAGTGCCCTCCTTCATGCCCATCCCCCCCTCCCCCCCACATCCATCAGTCCTCAGTTTTTGTCAGCATTCAAGAGTCTCTCATGGTTTGCCTCTCTCCCTTTCCCCCACCATTTCCGCCCTTCTTCTCCCCCTTGTTCCTCCGTCAAGTTCCTCCTAATCCTCCTATACGTGCAAACATATGGTATTTGTCCTTCTCTGCCTGACTTATTTCGCTCAGCATAACACCCTCAAGGTCCATCCATGTTGCTACACATGGCCAGATTTCATTGTTTCTCATTGCCATGTAGTATTCCATGGTATAGATAAACCACATCTTCTTGATCCATTCTTCTGTTGATGGACACTTAGGCTCTTTCCATGTTTTAGCTATTGTGGAGAGTGCTGCTATGAACATTGGGGTACATGTGCTCCTATGCCTCAGCATTTCTGTATCCCTTGGGTAAATTCCTAGCAGTGCTATTGCTGGGTCATAAGGGAGTTCTATTGTTAGTTTCCTGAGGAACCTCCACACTGTTTTCCAGAGGGGCTGTACCAGTTTACATTCCCACCAACAGTGCAGGAGGGTGCCCGTTTCTCCACATCCTCGCCAGCATCTAGAGTTCTCTGATTTGCTCATTTTAGCCACTCTGACTGGCGTGAGGTGGTATCTCAGTGTGGTTTTGATTTGTATTTCCCTGATGAGGAGGGATGCTGAGCATCGTTTCATGTGTCTGTTGGCCATCTGGATGTCCTCTTTGGAGAAGTGTCTGTTCATGTCTTCTGCCCATTTCTTCACTGGGTTGTTTGTTTTTCGGGCGTGGAGTTTGGTGAGTTCCTTATAGATTCTGGATATTAACCCTTTATCTGATATAAGACCCCATTTTTAATTCGTTTTGGTATATGCCCACAAATGAAACTGTTAGATCATATGGTAAATTTATTTTTAGTTTTTGAAAGAACTGCCATATCCTTTTCCATAGTGGTTGCACCGTTTTATAGTCCTGACAACAGTGCACAAAAGTGCCCATTTCTCCACACCTTTGCCAACATTTCTTATTTTCTGGGGGTTTTTTTTTTTGATAGGCACCATCCTAATGGGTACGAGGCAGTATCTCATTATAGTTTTTATGTGCATTTCCCTAATAATTAGTGATGTTGAGCATGTTTTGTGTGATTATTGGCTGTTTATGTATGATATTTGGAGAAATATCTATATTGTCCATTTTAAAATCAGGTTGTTTGGTCTTTTGTTGTTGGGAGTTCTCTGTTCTGGATATTAAACCCTTATCAGGTACATGGTTTGCAAATATCTTCTACTCTGTGAGTTGCCTTTCTATTCTGTTGATAGTGTCTTTGACATAGAATTTTGATGCATAGAATTTTATTTTTTCACAGAGTCTCATTTGTCTCTTTTACTTTTGTTGCTTATACCTTTACTATCATATCCAAGAAGTCACCACCAAATTCAATATTGTAGAGCTTTTGTCCTGTTTTTTTTCTAAGCATTTTATGGTTTAGGTCTTATATTTAAGACTTTGATCCATTTTGAGTTATTTTTTTTTATATGGTGCTAGAAAAGAGTGTAACTCCAATCTTTTGCATGTGAGTATCCAATTTTTTTTAACACTATTTGCTGAGATTCTTCCCCCATTGAATGGTTTTGGCACCTGTCAAACATTTGGCATGTATATATAAGGGTTTATCTCTGGGATGTCTGTTCAGTTTGTGTGCTTGGCTTTAAGTCAGCGCCACATTGTTTTGAGTACTGCACTTGGATAGTAGGTTTTTAAATTAGCAAGTGTGAGTCCTCCAGCTTCTTTCTTTTTCAAGCTTGTTTTGGCTCTTCTGGAACCCTTGAGATTCCGTCTAAAATTTTGAAGTGGGCTTGTGTATTTCTGCAAAAAAAAAAAAAAATGTCGGAGGCCGGCTCCGGCAGGCCCAGGGGTCCCTGAAGGATGGACGGTGTCGGCGAGAGAGAGACAGAATGAGAGAGCCCTGAGATCCTTTCTGATGACCAGGCAGGCATCTCTGTCCTGTCGGTTTTGGTGTCTTTATTTATAGGTCAAAAGTTAACATGGCATCAGAAAATGGAATTTTTACAATGGATAGCTTTTTGTGATAAGGTTTTTTTGGAAAATGTACAGAAACAGGTTTTACAGAAGTCTTCTTGCAGAACTGCCCCAATTATAGTAAGGTTGAGTAACTAAGAAAATAACAAGGTGTTCACGTTTTAATAACACTAAGATTAAGTCATAGGTTTGTAGATACTCTTATCCATCTTCAACACAGCTGCCAGGGTAAGGGAAGGTGTTTGTGGAAAGTAGGCCTTAGGGAAGG
The DNA here is from genome assembly GCF_003009895.1 of Hyaena hyaena. Lineage (NCBI taxonomy): Eukaryota > Metazoa > Chordata > Mammalia > Carnivora > Hyaenidae > Hyaena > Hyaena hyaena. The sequence goes on along the minus strand of NW_024080668.1, from coordinate 253,842 downwards.
GGCTGCTAAACACCATCAGTTATCAAAGGTGTATGTACTATGTATCTTCTGTTCTTCTCTCTAGGTTAGGCTCTTTGTCTCCAGGCAAGACTTGATTTTCCAGTTATATTCTTTTTTTTTCTTTTTTTTTTAATGTTTTATTTATTTCTAGGAGAGAGAGAGAGACAGCATGAGCAGGGAAGGGTCAGAGAGAGAGGGAGTCACAGACTCTGAAACAGGCTCCAGGCTCCGAGCTGGCAGTCAGCACAGAGCCCGACGTGGGGCTTGAACCCACGAACCGCGAGATCATGACCTAAGCGAAAGTCGGACGCTTAAACGACTAAGCCACCCAGGCGCCCCTCCAGTTATATTCTTTACAACACCAGAGAGCCAACCATACCTTTAAAGAGTTTAGCTTATTTCCAATACATAGAATAGCCTCTGCGAGTGCATTTACCTTTGTGTCTACTTTTATGATTTCTTGAATAGCTAGGGCATGAAAGACATTTTTGGTTAGTTGATTTACATGTTGAGCTGTATGAACATCTTGGACTAACGCAACGGTAGAAACAGAATTGTACGTCTTTTATGAGTAAGGGTCATTAGCCTGTTCATAGCTCAAGGGAAAGTATGGAGGGAAACAGGACCTTCTGGAGACACGATGTCAGTTCCCATAATCAAAAGAAGAAGTTCCCACAATAAGTTCCTTCACAAGGTGCAGTCATCATACCAGGGCCAGAATAAGGGGACAAGTCACTCCCGATATTGATCAACAAGGTACCCTAGGGGTCAGTGCTCAAGCAGAAATAATTGAGTGGGGGTGGATATCGATTGTCATCTGATTGGCAAGAGACCGTGCAAACTTGCTTTAACCTCACCAGGAGTTTTCTCGACTAGTGGGCTCAGAATGGCTCCCAACAAAAAAATTGCAATTTTGTTAGGGATTGCATTCAATCTATAGATCACTTTACATAGTATTGACATCTTAAAAATATTAAGTCTTCCAATCCATGAACATGTTATGGTATTTCCATTAATTTATGTCTCTTTAATTTCATTCAACAATGTTTTGTAGTTTTCATTGTACAAGTCTTTCACCTCCTTGATGAAATTAATTCCTAAGTATTTTATTCTATTTGATGCCTATATATATATGATTGTTTTTGCAATTCGTCAAATTGTTCACCACTATTATAGAGAAATGCAGCTGATTTATGTGGTGACTTCATATCCTCCTACTTTGCTGAATTCATTTTTTAGTTCTGAAGGGGTTTTTGTGTGTGTGTGTGTGTGTGGAACAATTAGATTTTATACTTTTCAGTTCCTATTATCCAGAACGGATAGTTTTACTTCTTCCTTTCCCATTTGAGTGTCTTTTCTTTTTCTTGACTAATTGTGCAGGCTGTGACGCCAGTACTGTGTTGAATAGAGGTGGTGAGCGTGGACAGCCTTGTCCTGTTCCAGAAAAAGTTGTCAGCCTTTTCACTACTGAGTATCGGGTTCACTGTAGGATTTTCATAAATGATTTTTATTACGTTGACGCAGTTTCCTTCTATTCCTAGTTTACTGAGGGTTTGTATTGAATTTGTCAAGTGCTTTTTTTTTTTTTTGCATCGATTGAGATGATTGTGATAAAGTAGTATGTTATACTGATTGATATTTGTGTATTGAATTGCCCTTGCATTCCAGGAATAAATACTCTTTGTTTATGGTGTGTAATCTGTTTAATATGCTGTTAATTTTTGTTTGGTAGTATTTTGTTGAAGATTTTTGCATCAGTGTTCTTAAGAATATTGGTGTGTGGTTTTCTTGTAGTGTCTTTGTCTAGCTTTGATATCAGGGTAATGATGGCCTCATAGAACGAGTTAGAAAATGTTGCCTTCTCTTCAGGCTTTTGAAAAAGTTTGATAAGGATTGGTAATAGTTCCTTAAATGTTTGGTATAATTCACAGTGAAGCCATCAGGTCCAGGGCTTTTATTTGTTGGGAGATTTTTGATTACTGATTCAATCTCCTTATTATAGTTATAGGTTTAATCAGATGTTCTGTTTCTTTGGGATTTAGTCTTGGTAGGTTTTGTATTTTTAGTAATTTGTCAGTTTCATCAAGGTTATCAAACAGGACTATGAACAAACCATGATTAATTGTTTATAATACTGTTATGTTCCTTTTATTTCTGCAAAATCAGTAGTAATGTCTTCACTCTTATTTACTAGAGTAAATGAATCACTCTAAGTAATTTTCTTTGTCCATCTAGATAAAGGTTTGCTAATTTTGTTGATCTTTTCAAAGAATCAGTTTTGGTTTCATTGATTTACTCTATTGTTTTTCTGTTTCTTTTTATCTCTTGTTCTAATTTTCTTCAGCTAGCTTTGGATTTAGTTTATCCTTTTACAAATTCTGTAAGTTTTAGTTAGAGCGTTGATTTGAGATCTTTATTGTTTTTTAATGTGCGTAAAGCTGTAAGCTTCCCTCTTAACACTACTTTCACTGCTTTCTGTAAGTTTTGGTATGTTGTATTTTAGTTTTCATTTTCCTAATTTCTCATGTAATTTCTTCTTTGATCCATTGGTTGTTTAGGAGTATGTTGTTTAATTTCCACAAATGTGTAAAATTTCCAGTTTTACCAGTTATTGATTTGTAACTTCAAAGGATTTTCTTGTGACATATATTGAGACGTAATATATTGAGGCCTAATATATGGTCTGTCCTAGAAAATGTCCGTTGTGCACTTGAGAAGAATGTGAATGCTGCTGTTATTCAGTAGAATGTTCTGTTTTTGTTAGATAAGTTGATTTATTGTGTTTTTCAAGTCCTCTGTTTTCTTATTTATTTCCTCTTTAGTTGTTCTGTCATCATTGAACGTGGGGTATTGAAGTCTCCAACAATTACAGAAAAGCTATATATACAAACGTATATATAACATTATAGATAGATATATATAGATATCGATATGATAGAAAAGCTATATATATATAGACATATCTATGGCATATAAATGTCTAGTCTTCCCTTTAATTCTGTCATTTTTGCTTCATATATTTTGCTGGTCTTTTACTAGATACACAAATGTTTATAATTATTATGTTTTCTTGTTGCATTGAACTTTTTGTTAATGTATACTATCCTTTGCCTATTATAAATTTTTTTGATTTAAAGTCTATTTTGTCTGATATTAAGATAGCCACCCATCCTCTGTTTTTGACAACTATGTTCATCAAATATCTTTTTCAGTCTTTTCACTTTCAATCTATTTGTGTCTTTGAATCTGAAATGAGTTTATTTTAGATAGCATATAGTTGGATTTTGTGTGTTTATCCATTCTGCAGATCTGTTTTTTGAGTAGAGAGTTTAAACCATTTACATTTAAAGTAATTACTGATGGGGCTCCTGGGTGACTCAGTCGGTTAAGTGTCCAACTTTGGCTCGGGTCATGATCTCACGGTTCGTGGGTTCAAGCCCCATGTCGGGCTCTGTGCTGACAGCTAGCTCAGAGCCTGGAGGCTGTCTTCGGATTCTGTGACTCCCTCTCTCTCTGACCCTCCCCTGTTCACACTGTCTCTATTTCTCTTTCAAAAATAAATAAAACATTAAAAAGAAATAAAGTAATTACTGATAAGGAGGACCTCACTTCTGTCATTTTGCTGTTTGTTTTCTATATGATTTATGACTTTTCTGTTTATCATTTCCTGCATTATTGTCTTCTTTTGTGTTCAGATGATTTGTTTATAGTGAAACATTTATTCTTTTTTTTTTTTTTAATGTTTTTTATTTATTTCTGAGAGAGAGACAGCATGAGCTGGGGAGGGCCAGAGAAAGAGAGACAGAATCTGAAACAGGCTCCAGGCTCTGAGCTAGGTCTCAGCACAGAGCCTGATGCGGGGCTTGAACCCATGAACCGTGAGATCATGACCTGAGCCAAAGTCAGTGGCCCAACCGACTGAGCTACCCAGGCACCCCCTATAGTGAAACATTTAAATTCATTTCTCGTTTACTTTTGTGTATTATCTATAGTTGTTTACTTTGTGGTTACCATGGAGATTACAGATAACATCCTAAAGTTATAGCACTCCATTGTGAATTTATGCCCGTTAAACTTCATTAACATACAAAAAACTCCTCTTTTACACCTCTATCCCAACTCCTTTCAATTGTTGATATCACAAAATTATACCTTTATACATTGTATGCTCCAAAACATGATGTAACAATTATTTTAAATATATTTATCTCTTAAATTACTAGAAAACACTATGTGAAATTACAAACCAAAACTAAAGTTACAATAATACTCTTTTTAGACTAATAATTTTTAAAAATATACTGTTTTCTTAAATCATATAGAAAACAAATTTAGTGGCTGATGGCGGTGAGGGAGGGGAAGCAGGGTGATGGGCATGGAGGAGGGCACTTGTTGGGATGAGCACTGGGTGTTATATGGCAGCCAACTTGATGATAAACTATAAAATAAAAAGAAAACAAATTTAGTTACAAATCATTGTTACAATAATAGTGGCTTTTATAACTACCCATATATTTACCTGTATTGAAATACTATTTCTTCATACAATTTTGAGTTACTGTCAAGTGCCCTTTCATTTTTCCCTGCAGGACTTCCTTGAGCGTGTCTTGCAGGGCACATCTAGTGGCAGTGAACTTTTACAGCTTTTGTTTATCTTGAAATGTCTTAATTTTTTCTTTACTCTTGAAAGACAGTTTTGCTAGACACAAGATTCTTGGCTGGTAATTTTTTTTTTCATTGAGAAGTTTGAATATATTGGCCCACTGCCTTCTGACTTCCAAGTTTCTGATGAGAAATCTGTTAATGTATTAAAATTTCCGTGTATTTGATGAATCACTTCTCTCTTGCTGTTTATCTTTGGTTTTTAAAAGTTTAATTATAATGTGTCTTGGTGAAGATATATCTTTTAGTCCATCTTAATTGTAGTTTGTTGAGCTGGGATGTTTATGTTTTTCATCAAATTTGGTGTTTTTCAGCCATTATTTCTTGAGATATTCTCTCTTCCCCTTTCTCTTTTTCCTCTGGGACTCCCACAACATGCCTGCTAGTCTGCTTACTGGTGTACCAGAGGTCTCTTAGGCTCTACTCACTTTTCTTCAATCTTTTTTCTTTCTGTTTCTCAGACTTGACAATTTCTATCATTTATCGTCAAGTTATCTTCAAGAATCAAGGCTGATTACTTTCTTCTGCCTGCTCAGTTCTGCCTTTGAATCCCACATTAATTGTTCCTTTCAGTTATTCTACTTTTCAGCTTCAGAGTTTGTTTGGTGTGTTTTTAGTTTTTGTCTCTTTATTGATATTTCCATTTTGTGCATCATTTCTTGAATTTCCCTACATCTTCCTTTAGGTTTTTTGAGCATCTTTAAGACATTTGTGTCCAGGTCTTTGTCTAGTAGATCTGCCATAAGCTCTTTTTCAGGGTCAGTTTCTGTTGATTTCCTTTGAATGAGACATAATTTTGTGTTTATTTGTATGCCTTATAATTTTTTATTGCAAACTGGACATTTGAATTTAAAAATGCAAGAACTCTGGAAATCAGATTCTTTACCTTCCCCAGAGTTGTGTGTGTGTGTGTGTGTGTGTGTGTGTGTGTGTGTGTGTGTGTTTGTGTTATAGACTATAAGGATCGGTCAAGGATCAGTCTGAATTGTGAACGTAAGGTCTTCTGTGAGTCTGTACCTTTCCCTGGGAATGACCAGCCACTCCTCATTTTCTCCATATGTGTTGTTGTTTTTGAATGTCCTAGTTTTTAATATCTGGCTCCCAAAAGGAGAAGGGAGACCAATGCAGAAGGAAGGAAAAACCCTTAAATTCTCTGGAAGTTGCCAGATGGGAAGGGCTTACAACAGCGGTGGGGGGTGGAGGTGCGATACCAAAGGCTGCCTGTTTGCGCCTCTGTGATCGGAACCAGCAACACGGATCTCCCGGATTGGAGGACAGAGGCCTTTGTCTCCAGCCTGCCGCCCACACGCTGTGTGCAGGCTGATCCTGGAGCATGGACACAGCTGCCTGCTGCTGGGGCCGCCGGAGGGAATGGGGAGCTGCTACTGGGCCAAGAGCAGGTGACGGGGGTAACCGCGGCTCACCCCCCAAGCCTTCCCCTGCAAGTTGGAAGCCTTCAGTAGACACCAGAGTTCGAAAATAGTTACATTAGATTATGCCAGTGCAGTTGTCTAGAGGCGGAGACACTTTCCTGGTGTTTCCTTCTCCACTTTCTTCCCAGAATCCCCTCTGTCTGCTGCAGCTTTCTAAAGGACTCACAGACCGTAATGGCTTTCTGACTTCCCTATTACTTATCTCTTCACAGTATTAATAAAAATTATGGGTAGAACTGGTGATTTTCTTCTGTCTTAATAGTCAGGCTTCATCTCTTTTTCTGACAATTTAATGCATGATTGACCAATGAGTCAGCATATTTGCAAAGAAGGAAAAATTCTGTAATCATCTCTAATTCTAGGTTAGGGACCTAGGTAAATTTGTGGATGAAACTCTGTCACTGTATATGTTCAATAAGAACAGTTTATTTGAAGTCATTGAATGGGGGCTGTGAAAGATCATGGATTTTTCAACACCAGCTGCCTTGGGTTTAATACTGGCTTCGTTAATCACTATTTGGCCATAGGCCTTGAAGTGCAGTCTACTTCGAGCACAAGCATACTGGCAAAATCTGCTATGCAAGGTTGTTGTTTAAATTAGAACTGGATGGCTCTGTTGGTTAAGCCTCCGACTTCGCCTTAGGTCATGTTCTCGCAGTTTGTGAGTTTGAGCCCCGCATGAGGCTCTGCATTGACAGTATGGAGCCTGCTTGAAATTCTCTGTATCCCTCTCTCACTCTCTGCCCTTCCCCTGCTCGCTCGCTCTCTCTCTCTGTCTCAAAAATAAATGAATATTTTTAAAAGGTAATTAAATAAAATAAAAAAAAGAAAAGAAACACATTGGAATATAAGGCAATCAATAGGTACCAATTTTTTTTATTATTATTTTGATACCAAATCTCATCTTTATTATTTCCTTTATTCAACTTTCTATTTAAGGTTTCTTGAGTTCTAGTGAGTTTCACAGTGGAGTTTATAAAGAAATTTTAGATATAACCTCTTTGCTAATTTTAGGACTTCCAAATGCCTTGGATGCAGGAATCAGAATTTTCAAAGAGGGATAAAGCTGCCACAGTCATTCAGAAGGCCTGGAAACGCTATCTTGTGAGTTTATTTCATTGTTTTGTAATCTTACTGTAATATAATTTATATGTCGTAAGGTTCACCTGTTGAAAATATAAAGTTCAATCGTTTTTAGTATATTTGCAGATTGGTGTACCACCCTTTGCTTTAAAAGCACCTATTTTTTAGAAGTTCACAAAGTTAACATTAATTAATCATCTCATCCTCAGGAATCCTTACTGAGCTCCTGATCAGAGCCAGGCATTTTGAAAATAACTATGATCACTGAAAGTATCACTAGTAGGACCCTTTGGTTTTTACCTTTAAAACTATTTCTTGACTCAGGAATCAGGTTTCTGAGCAAGTGTTAGGGATATATTCATTCACTCATTAAATATTTATGGAGTACTTGACTCTTTAAGATTTAAAGTTTAATAATAAACTATATCTGAATTAATGTACTTATTTATGCCTTCATCTGGGTAGAGCTGCTCTCGTTGGTGAAAGGAATATTCCAAATTGACTTAACCTGGTTGGGTGAGAACCAGTAACTAAAGTGACTTTACTCTTTCTTCTTTATTTGTAGCAATGCCATCTGTGCCTGATAATTTTGTGTGAAGTGCTATGGCTCTGTTTCTGACACACACGATTTGTTAATCAAGTCTTACAACATAGCTTCCATCGTGTGTTCTTTTTGCCTCTTTCAAGCCGTAAAATCCATAACTATTGATCTCTACTAAAATAATAGTTTTCTTTAAAAAATTTGGTTTTTTTTTCAACTAACATGGCTTGATTTTATTACAGGGAAGCTAGGGAGGAGCAGGGCAGGTGAGGGTCTCTGTGGAAACTGCCATTGCTGAGTAGGACTGCCAGGCTCCTGGTCTGTCTGCAAGGCAGGAGAGGATCAGAGGCCCTCTTTAATCCATCTTGGGCCCAGGGGTCCAGGCCCTCGCTACTTGGGTCCAAGGTAGGAAATGGCTCTTCGTGTTTTTCCTAAGGTCTCCAGCAGAAGGTCCATGCTGTGTTCAGAGTTGATGCAAACCTTCTTGTTGGGTAGGTCAATGTCAAACTCAACTCCTCCTTGCTTGTGGAGCACCTGACTGACCGCATTGGAGCAGCCTTCACAGGTCATGTCCACAGAGAACTCGTGTTTCGGCATGATGGAGAATATGGTGGTAGTGACACCTCTGCTGGCTCTCTCTTTAAACACTTTTTTAATGCTTCTTTATTTGTGAGAGAGAGAAAGTGTGAGTGGGGAAAGGGCAAAGTGAGAGGGAGTGAGAGGGAGGCAAAGTGAGAGGGAGTGAGAGGGAGACACGGAATCTGAAGGAGGCTCCAGGCTCTAAGCTCTCAGCACAGAGCCTAACGCGGGGCTCGAACTCACAAACCATGAAATCATGACCTGAACCAAAGTCAGATACTTAACCGACTAAGCCACTCAAGTGCCCCAAAATTTTTCTTTAAAAATCTATTCCTTTGGTGGTTTCTACCAGCGTACCATTTGTAACTTCCTTTATCTCACATCCAAATCCAAGCAGCCACTTACCTTATATTCCAAGCACTGTGCAAGCATTTTACAGTACACCCTTGCCCTTGAGGCCTTTCAGCAGAGAAGCCCTGTATATGAACAGACAGGTGTGTGTGCACATGTGTGTGTACTGTAACTCCGTATTTAAGTGAGCACACGTTTTCACTCTTTGTCCCTACAGAACCCCTGTGAAATGACAGTGTACAGAAAGCTAACCCAAACCGGAGAGAAGGGAGTTCATGAGCAGGTGAATCTGATCTCAGTTTTGGACAACCAAAACTAGATGGTAGCCTCCTGTGGGACAGATCCATGTAGAAGCCTTGCCTGGACACACTTCACTGGGGCTGCAGTGACAGAGCCGGTTTGTCACCGGAGCCCTAGAAAGGATATCACTTAGAGTTAGCGGTTGGAAAGAGCTGGAAGGAGAATTACTGTAGACACAGGGCCATTTGTACCATTTGCTCCACTGTCACTTCAGACCCCAGAGCTGCAGGTACATGGATATTTGCCAGGAGTCAAAAAATCTACTGGCAGGTGGATATTTACTATTAGGAGAAAGAACGCTGAAGCCTATCTCTTTTTTTTTTTTTTAATGTTTTATTTATTTCTAGGAGAGAGACAGCACGAGCAGGAGAGGGTCAGAGAGAGAGGGAGACACAGAGTTTGAAGCAGGGTCCAGGCTCTGAGCTGGCAGTCAGCACAGAGCCCGACGCGGGGCTCGAACCCACGAACCGCGAGATCATGACCCAAGTGAAAGTTGGACGCTTAACCGACTAAGCCACCCAGGCGCCCCGAAGCCTATCTCTTTTTAAAAAAATTAAGTAAACTGTTTGGAAAAGCTAATTTTGTTGTGGACTTGGCACTCTCCAGTAAAAGCCTCTTGATTTTAATAGTAGGGAGACACGCTGCTTGGTTGCTGGCCACCTACCCGTACCCCTCCGAGAAAGTCTGTTGGTTAGCTAATCCCACCCATGTTACAAAGCTCCCAGGCGATCTTCCCGTTTGTGTTGAGGAAATGGGAAAATAGGATACTTATAGAAAAGCCGAGGATACTCAGACTAGTCCCCATGAGCAGTTGACACAGACCTTAAGTATTAGTAGTATAACCAAGGATTGACCAATATTTAAGGAAAATCAATGATGTTTATAAGGAGAGAAGGAGGGGGAAAATGAAGGAAATAAAAATGGTGATTGGGGTGCCTCGGTGGCTAGGTCAGGTAAGCATTGACTTTGACTCAGGTCATGATCTCATGGTTTTTGAGTTCAAGCCCTATGTCAGGCTCTGGACTGCTGCTCAGAGCCTGCTTGGGATTCTCTCTCCCTCTCTCTCTGCTCCTCCCTTGTTCTCTCTCTCTCCCTCTCAAAATAAATGAAATCATTAAAAATTTTTTAAATTTGTTTTAATATTTATTCATTTTTGAGAGACAGAGAGCATTAGTAGGGGAGAGGCAGAGAGAGAAGGAGACACAGAATCTGAAGCAGACTCCAGGCTCTGAACTGTCAGCACACAGCCCAATGCAGGGCTTGAACCCAGGAACTGTGAGATCATGACCTGAGCTGAGGTCAGACACTTAACCAACTGAGCCACCCAGGTGCCCCTAAAATATTTTTCTTAAAAAGATGATCAATTTAAATAAGGCTAGCATGTTAAATGGATATAAGTGGGTTCTATTTGGAGAGAAAATGGTGCCCCATTCAATTGAAGACGTGGACAGAACAGTTGGATTTAAAAACTGTTTAGAAACTGAAAAAAAGCAACCATGAGAGCCATGGTTCAAATATAAGGATAATGTAGCCCTAAGACTGAAAGATAAAACATTTGATCTTAAATCTAGATATATTCTGCTTCAAGTGCCTCAGAGGATGACTTCTAAATAAGGATGCTTAATTTTAACACATTACTTGGTCCTATAAATGAATAATTTGCATAGTCAAACTACTGAAAATTAAGGTATTTTCTTTCATGTGAATATTTTAAGTCATAATATATGGACTTCTTTCAGTAAAATAATCTAGAAGAGCTTATAAATAAAAGCACATCTTTTACCCCCTCCTACTCTTCTCTACCGTCATACTCTAAAGAGAACCACTTTGAACAGTTTTTTGTTTTAGATCTCCTAGTAGTTATTTCTGTTATTACATAACATGCTTATAGAATTATTTTTTATTTACCAACTTTAGAAGTGACCTGTTGATTTTCCGCAAAGATAACTGAGAGCTTATCTTACTTACCCCTTACACAGCCCTGTTTATCTCCCCTGCCAGTACCATATGTGATTATTTTTTAGTTCCTCTATTTGTTACCTTAATTTTTTTAAGTTTATTTATTTATTTTGAGGGAGAGAGCAGGTAAGGGGCAGAGAGAGAGGGAGGGGCAGAGAGAGAGAATCCCAAGCAGGCTCCAAGCTGGGAGCACAGAGTGGGATGTGGGGCTCTAACTCACAAACTGTGAGAGTATGACCTGAGTCAAAACCAAGAGTCGGGTGCTTAGCCAACTGGGCCACCCAGGTGCCCCTGTTATCTTATTTCTTTAAAGAATATTTAGGGGTTCCTGGGTGGTTCAGTCGGTGAAGCAGTCGACGTCGGCTCTGGTCATGATCTAGCGGTTCACCAGTTCAAGCCCTATTGTGGGGCTCTGTGCTGACAGCTCAGAGCCTGGAGCCTGCTTCGGATTCTGTGTTAATGTCTCGCTCTCAAAAATAAATAAAATAACATTAAAACATTTTTTTAAAAAATATTTAAACCTGGGGCACCTGGTTGGCCCAGTTGATTAAGCGACCAACTTTGGCTCAGGTCATGATCTCAGGGTTTGTGAGTTCAAGCCCTGCATCAGGTTCTGCGCTGACCACTCAGACCCTACAGCCTGCTTCAGATCCTGTGTCCCCCTCTTTCTCAAAAATAAATAAACATTTAAAAAAAGAATATTTAAACCTTTGTTTCCTGTTCCATCATGTTAACGTAGGATTATGTGACTCCTTATTATGCATGATGAGGATATAAATATCCCAGCCTCCTACCTTTTATTTCTTTACCTATCTCCCCAGTCTCCAGACCCCCAAATCCTGCTACATCTACTAGTACACTGTCCATTTTCACGTGGAGGAGTTCCTCATGTATCCTAGGCTCAAGTCCTTTATTGAATACGTGCCTGGCAGATATTTTCTCCAACATTGCATTCTTAAAGATGTTGTTTTGATAATGAGAAGTCTTTCATTTTAATTAAGCCCAATTTAATCACTTGTTCTTTATGGTTATTGCTTTCTGTGTCCTGTTTAAGAAATGTTTGCCTAGGGGCTCCTGGGTGGCTCAGTCAGTTGAATGTCGGACTTCGGCTTGGGTCATAGTCTCAGGGTTCATGGGTTTGAGCCCAACATCGGGCTCTCTGCTGTCAGTGCAGAGCCCGCTTCTGATCCTCTGTCTGATCCCCTGTTCTCCTCTCTCTTTGCCCCTCCTGCACTTGCTTTCTCTCTCTCCCTGCTCTCCCTGCTCTCTGTCTCCCTCTCTCTCTCAAAAATAAATAAACATTAAAAAATAAAGAAGAAATGTTTACCTAAAGAGGTGACAATATCAAAACTTTCCCAGTGGGAAAAGATCCCAAGGCAGACATCCAGCTCAGGCAGCACATTATGTGTCAGTTATATTGAAATAAATCTGAAGGGAAATGTTTACCTAACCCAAAACCAAGAGATACTTTCCTTATGCTTTCTCTAGATGCTTAGTTGCTTTTGTTGTAGAAGATTGAGATCTAGCATCATCTCAAATTAATGTGTGATGAGAGGTGTAGGCAAAGTTCTTTTTTTTTTTTTTTTTTGACAAAGTTCATTTTTGTCTTTATAACCAAATGATTAAGTACCGATTATTGAAAATACCATCCTTTCCATAGTATATGGCAGTGGTGCCTTTGTCTAAATCATGTCATCATATATGTGAAGTGTTTCTGTGGTCTCTGTTCAGTTGCTTCAGTTTGTTTGTCTTTATTTGGGCCAATACCCCACTGTCTTGTAACTAGCTTTATTATAAGTGTGGGTATCAGAATCCTCTGACTATGATGCTCTTCCTGATTATCACATCTATTCTAGGGTTTTTGCAATTCCATATAAATAATAGAATCAATTTATTAAGTTTTGCAAAAATATTTGTGGGGATTATAATTGGGGGGATCAATAGATCAATTTGGGGGAGAACTGACATTTTACTACTCTAAGTTTTCATGAACCTGGTACATATCTTCAGGTATTAGATCTTTTAAAATTTTCCTTCACAATGGTTTGTAGTTTGCAGTGTAGAAGTCTTATGTATCTTTCATTTAACTTAAGGGTATTTGACATTGTTTGATGCTACTGTGAGTGGTATTATTTTAAATTTTATTTCCTAATTCACTTCTAGTTTATAGAAATATAACTTATTTTTATCTGCTGACCTAGTGTACACTTATTATTTCTAATTGCTTTTTTGTTGACTCCTTTGGATTTTACCACCTAATCATGTCATCTCTGAATGACTTCCATCTTTTCTTTGTAAACTTTATACCTGTTACTTCTTTTTCTTTATTGCACTGCAGTACAATATTGCATTTTATTACCCTCCCAAGAGAATCCCAGGCAGGCTCTATGCTGCCAATGCAGAGCGTGACATGGAACTCGATCTCAACACACTGTGAGATCATGACCTGAGCCTGAGCCAGAATCAAGGGTCAAACATTTAACCAGCTAAGTTACCCAAGCACCCCTATTACCTTTCACTTTAAAATATTTTACAATTTCCATTGTGATTTTTTTTTTTGACCTATGGGGTTTTTTTGAATTATATTGCTTAAGTATCAAATATTTAGTAGTTTTCTAGTTACCTTCCTGTTACTGATTTCTGGTTTAATTCTGAGGCCAGTTATTTATATGATTTTAATAACTTGAAATTTGTTGAAACTTGCCCTCCACCACTCATGCTGTCTGTCTCTCTCAAAAATAAACAAACATTAAAAAAAGAAGAACAGGGGCGCCTGGGTGGCTCACGTGGTTAAGTGTCCGACTTAGGCTCAGATCACAATCTCACGGTCCGTGGGTTCGAGCACCATGTTGGGCTCTGTGCTGACAGCTCAGAGTTTGGAGCCTGCTTCAGATTCTGTCTCCCTCTCTGTCTGCCCCCCCCCCCTTGCTTGGTCTCTATCTCTGTCTCTCAAAATAAAAAAAGACATAAAAGAAATTAAAAAAAAAAAAAAAAGAATTGTTTGGAGATGTTTGACCAAATATGCCCTAACATGAGTAGTAGATAGGGTTTGTAAATCAACAGAATTACTACAGGAATGAGGTTTCTGTAATGGTAATAATAAGATGATAATTATTTAGTGCTGCCTTGTGCCAGAAGTTGTTCTGAGTGCTTTACGGATATTCACTCATGAACTCCGTGCCATAGCTGTATGAGATACCCACCATCATTCCCATGTTTTAGATGAGAGACTGAGGAGAGAATTGAAGCAGCTTGTCCAGGGTCACACAGTGAGTGGGTACTAACCGTTGAATCCAGATTATATGATGCCCGGATCCGTGTTCCTAACCAGTAGGCTGTATTTTATCTTCCTCCTGAATGACTCTGGAGCACACACAAGCGGTTCGACCAACATCCTGGGTATCTTCCTTACAGCTGCCTGTGATGCACTTCCAAAGTGAAGGAAATCTCTTTGTGAGAATAAAATTAGTATTGCCTGGCTTGTCAGAGCAAATCCTGAGTGATAATATTTCTAAAATCTAGTTTACACACATAAAATCTATTATATGATCTTTACTCATTTTGCCCTAATTAGGAAAAAGCTCATCAGAGGCAGAGAATCCAGTTTTGACCATAAAATCTTATGTATTTGAACCTTTAGAATGTCGCTATCTTCCAGCACTTTAAAAGACTGATTGATCTAAGAAGACAAGGAGAGCCACGTCAGATAATGAGATACATCAGTCCTAAGGAGGTAAGGATGCTATTTATTCATACAGCATCTGTGTTCTCCCTTCAAGATGTGTGGCTGCTTTATAAATGTGCTTGTATTTATTTCTTTTAAAACACTGTTTTATCGAAGCATCACACACATGATAGAAACGTTCATGAAACATAAATGTGTATAGATCAGTGAATCATCACAAACAACCCCCTGTCTAACCATCACCCAGATCAGTGTTTCATACTTGAGACCCCTGCCTCCCGGGGCTCTGCGCATCTCCGCCAGGTCCCTGCTCCCTAGAACAACTACGATTCTCAGTTGTAGCTTTTTTGTTTATTTGCTTTACTTTTCTCTGTTTTTGAGCTGTATGTAAATAGAATCCTACATACAAAGCTTTTGTATGTAGCTTTGTTCATTCAGCATTGTGTTTGTGTAGCTGAATTGTATTCATTTTATTAAAAACAATGATAATTGTTTCATTTTATATATATATATACACTACTGTTTATTCATTCTATAGTTCATTGGCATTTTTTTTTTTCCTGGATTGAGTCTGTATAAAGATTGCTTTGGGGAACATCCCTATTCATCTGCCCTGGTGCATATGAACAAGAATTTCTTGTGGTTTCTATTCCACCTAGAAATGGGATTTCTGGGTAACAGGATATGCCAAACTATATTCCAAAGTTACTGTACAATTTGTATTATCCATCATCAGTCTCTTGGAGTTCTTGATGCTTTACATCCTACCAATGCTAACTGTTATCAGCGTTTTAATTTGCCTTTCCCTGATAACTAGTGGAGGTGAGCATCTCTGTGAGTTCAGCTCCTGGTTAAAATCCTGTCTGCTCTTCCAGGCATGACCAGAATAGTCAAAGGGACCTTACCCAACAGGCCGCACACGGGAAAGCTGTGCCCTCCTCACAGTCAGACTTGTCCTGCAGCCTCTGAAGGGAACTCAGGCTGGGGCTCAGGACCCCTGGACAGATCCCCCCCAGACGTATTTAAATGTCTAGTCCCAGGGGGAGGGGGGGATGGGCATGAAGGAGGGCACTTTGGGGATGAGCACTGAGTGTTATGTAGAAACTAATTTGACAATAAACTATTTGTAAAAATAAATAAATAAATAAATAAATAAATAAATGTCTAGTCCCAGCACCTTCATTTTTAGTTCTCTGTCTGAGGCTTTGGGCCGAGGTCTTCAAGCACATCTGCTGAGACCTCTTTACGGGGAACCTTGAAGACACTCTGACTCAGTCCACCTGGACTCTCCTCTCTCAATCTCCTCCCTCCCACCCACACATACACACCTCACGGTCCCTAAAAATGCAGGAGCCTTTTGTTCGAAACTCTGCTGATCCACCTGACTCTCTGTCACTGCACTGTTCCGTGGGGGTGGGGGTGGGGGTGGGAGGGAACAGGTGGATTGGCGCCTCCTCCAGCTGTAGATGCTCTAACTCTTGCTTATTCCCACCTAGTAAGTGGTTAAAAGCTCTCTTTCCCTTTGTGCTTGTTTCCTTAAACGGCTACTCTGACACCCAACATCTTAGCTACTCTTCTCCCAGATCAGCTGAGCTCCTGACATAGTTTTTGGTGTGTTTTATGTGTATATTGTCTTATTCTTACTGGTTTAAAGCAGTTTTTTATAGGGTCTTCATAAAAGCCCTTTGTCGTTTTCATTTTCCATTCTATGATTTGACTTGTCAGTCTTAGGATGGTCTTCACTGTATGTTTTTTATCATGAAAAATGTCAAACATATACTAAGATAGAAAGAATAAAATAATAGACCACATGTACCTATCACCTAGTTTCTACAATTAGCAATTCACGGCCAGCCTTGCTTCATCTTTATTTCCACCCTGTGGCCCCAATCCCTAGGTTAATATTTTGAAACAAAAATGTTTTTTGGTGAACAGAGTTCTTAATTAAAATTTTTTAAATGTTTGTTTATTTTTGAGAGAGAGAGAGGCAGGGCGTGAATAAGGGGTGGGAGACAGAGAGGGAGACACAGAATCTGAAGCAGGCTCTAGGCTCTGAGTTGTCAGCACAGAGCCCAATGTGGGACTCGAACTCACAAACCACGAGATCATGACCTGAGCCGAAGTCTAACGCTTAACCAACTGATCCACCCAGGCACCCCCAGAGTTCTTGATTTTAATGTACTTAAGATGATCAGTGCTTGTATGTATGGTTGGTCCTTTTTATAAGCTTCACCAGTCCTGAAATCATGAAAGTATTCTCCTATATTATATAAACTTTATTGATTTTCCTTTCATATTTAGATATGCAATCTACTTGCGATTGATTTTTTTGTGTATGGTGTGGAGTAGAGGTCCCTTTCATATTCTTCCATATAGAAAACGAAATGATTAAACACTATTTATTAGAAAGATAGTCCTTCCGGGGCGCCTGGGTGGCTTAGTCGGTTAAGCGTCCGACTTTCGCTTAGGTCATGATCTCGCGGTTCATGGGTTCGAGCCCAGCATTGGGCTCTCTGCTGACTGCCAGCTCAGAGCCTGGAGCCTGTTTCAGTCTGTGACTCCCTCTCTCTCTGACCCCCCTCCTGCTCGCGCTGTCTCTCTCTCTCTCTCCTAGAAATAAATAAAAACCTTAAAAAAAAAAATTAAAAAAAAAAAAAAAGATAGTCCTTCCTTCTCAGCCTCCACTGCTCTGCCATGCTACTTTTATCATAAATCAAGTAACCATTAATGTAGGAGTCTGTGAATTTTCTGTTCTCTTCCATGGTCTATTTTTCTACCCTTGTTATAATTACTTTAGGTTTATAACAAGTGTATTACATGGTAGAGAAGTGCTCCTATTTTGTAGTTCTTCAAGAAGACACTTCCAGGCTATTGTTGGAAGTTTTGTATTTCCATGTACATTTTATTTATTTTTTTAAAGTTTAGTTATTATTGAGAGAGAGAGATTGCAAGCTAGGGAGGGGCAGAGAAGGAGAGAGAATCCTAAGCAGGCTCTGTTCTTTCAACATAGAGCCCATGGGGCTGAATCACATGAACCATGAGATCATGACCTGAGCCAAAATCCATAGTTGGACACTTCACCAACTGAGCCACCCAAAACCAGGCGCCCCTGTGTTTTTGTATTTAGAATAATAGTGGTCTCATAGAATGTGTTAGGAAGTGTTCCCTTTGCTTCTGTTTTCTGGAAGAGATTGCAGAGAATTGATATATTTTTTTCCTTAAATGTTTGGTAGAGTTCACCATTGAACCCATTGAGGCTTGGTGCTTTCTTTTTTTGAAAGGTTAATAATTCATTCAGTATCTTTAATAGGTGTTAGTCTATTCAGATTTTCTATTTCTCCTTGTGTGAGTTTTGTCAGGTTGTGTCTTTTCAGCCATTTATCAAATCTGTGGGAATAGAATTTTTCATATTTGTTAATTATGCTGTTAGTGTCCGTGGAATCAGTAGTGATGGCCCCTCTTTTCTGATATTAGTCATTTGTGTCTTCTATTTTTTCATTCTTAGTTTTCTTGGCCAGAAGCTTATTGGTTTTATTGATCTTTTCAAAGAACTAGCTTTTAATTTCTTTGATTTTTCTCTGTTGATTTCCTGTTTCAATTTCATTGATTTCTGTTTTTTTATTCTTGACTTCTGCTTGCTTTTGATTTAATTTGTTTTCTTAATTTCTTAAGATGGAAGCCTAGATTATTAATTTCAAGTCTTTGTTGTTTTCAAATATATGTAGTTAGTGCTATAAAATTTCCCCTAGGCACTGTTTTCAGTGCAGTTCACAAAATTTGATAAGCTGTATATTCATTTTCATTCAGTTCAGAAGATTTTAAAATTCTCTTGAGACTTTCTGTTTGATCCACTTGTTATTTAGAAGTGTGTTGTTCAGTTTCCAAGTTCCAGGTGTTTTCGGACTACCCTTCTGTTGCTGATTTCTAGTTTAATTACATTGGGGTCTGAAAGCATGCTTTGTATGATTTCTCTTATTTTACAGTTGTTAAGGTGTGCTTTATGGTCCGTAACATGTTCTATGTTGGTAAATAAAAGTTCTATGTAACCTTGAGAAGAATGTATATTTGCTGTTGTTGAATGAAGTGTTGTAGAAATCTAGATCCAGTTAATTGAAGGTGTTCTTTATTTTCATAATAGATTTAATGATTTTCTGTCTGCTGAATACGCCAGTTAACGATACAGAGGTGTCAAATTCTCCAACTACAATAGTGGATTTCTCTAGTTCTCCTTGCAGTTCTGTCAGTTTTTGCCTTACATATTTTGATACTATGTTGTTAGGTATTTATATACTTGATGGATTTTTATGTCTTCTTAGAAAATTGGCCACTTTATCACCATGTAATCCTCTTCTTTATTCCTAATGATTTTCCTTGGTCTGAATTCAGCTTTCTCTGAAATTAATATAGCTTCTCAGTTTTCATTTGATCAATGTCAGTTAATATGTATATCTATCTCCATTACTTTGCTTTTACCCTATCTGTGTCTTTGTATTTTAAATGGTTTTCTTATAGACAACATATAGTTGGGTCTTTTTTTTTTTTTTCCATTCTGTTAGTCTCTGCCAATAAACTTGTGTATTTAGACCATTGATATTTAGTATGGTGATTGATTGATATCTAACATATTTCATGTTTTCTATTTCTTATCATTGTTCTTTTTGTTTTTTTTTTCTATTGCACCATTTTTCTATCTTCTCTGGTTTTAAGTGAGCATTTTATAAGATTGCATTTTCTTTCTTCACAGCATATCAATTATACCTTTTTTTTTTTTTAAACTAATTTTTGGTTCCCTAGAATTTGCACTGAGTATTTACAACGAATCTAAGTCTATATTAAATAACACTGTTCCACTAAATGAAATTCCCCATAGGCTTAGGAGACAGTCATGCTCAAGGAAAGGGAACTGCCTCAAATACACAAATGACTCTCATCCACATTTGAGTTTGTAGATGGTAGAATGATAAAGAATTAACCTCAAATCTTCTCAAAGTACACTTGAATTTCCCATAGGCTTTTATAGTTGAAGAGATAGAGACTTGCCAGAACCACATCTGAGAAATAGGGAAAAACTAGAAGTGCACAAACTAGACACAGATGACTAAAACCGCAATCCAGGCTTGACCCAGCTAAATTTGTTATTGGATTGACATGATTAGCACTTCACCGTAACTGACTAAAATAGAAAGGAAAATATCCATGAAGCTGTACCCTTAAGATTTGCCTACTTTAGTGGAAATAAAAGCGTATATATAATGAATTTTGTTGAAAAAGTATATACAGTTCACCCTTGAATAACATTGGGATGGGGCAGTGACCTCCCACATGCATTCAAGAATCCATGTGTCACTGTGACTCTCTAAAAACTCAACTACAAATAGCCTACTGTTGACCTGAAGCCTTACTAATAATATAGTCAATTAATATACATTTTGTATGTGTATGTATTAAACACTGTATTCCTAAAATAAGGTAAGCTAGAGAAAATAACTCGTTATTAAGCAGATCATAAGGAGAAGAAAATACATTTACGGTGGTACACTATAAAAAATCCACATATAAGTGGACCCGTCCAGTTCAAAGTCATGTTGTTCAAGGGTCACCTGCATAAATTTTATAAATGTAAGCTAAAGATCCTGTTATAAAACATATTTTTCATGATTGAACTGTGACCCTACATATGTATGTATGTGTGTGTGTGTACACTTTTTAGTCAGGAGAAAATTATGCAAAACTTACTGTAGTCTTTCAGGCTTTATAGATTGAACAATTTAGGATAAGAAGTATTTTCTCATCTAACAGTATTATCAGAAGGTAAACTTGAACTCTTTTCTGTTAGAGGACCCAAAATTGCTTTCTCTGTTTTCCATGTGGTGCAGGGCATTACAATTTAGAAGACCACTTATATACAATGCTTATAAAACTTAAACATGGATATTTGATTTAAGAAAAGCTACTTAGGAAAGGTCATCTTCTGTTAAACTCAGATTAGTCAATCATATTTTTTTCCTCTGAATTTACCTGTAAGATGATGTTTAACATATAAATCATACACTTGAGGACTTAATTACAATTTCTGTTTTTAGAATAACAAATCACTTGGCTTTTATACTTATATGGTACACAGAAAGGAAACATAGTTTGGTATCATTTTTCCAGTTACAAAAACTGTTTTACTTATTGGATGCCCATTAGAAATTAAATCTTAAAATATATATATGTTTTTTAAATTTTTAAATGTTTATTTTTGAGGGAGAGAGAGTGTGAGCAGGGGATAAAATATATTTTAAGATAATTATTTGAGGCTTACTTTATTTCGTAAATAATCAGTATTCAGCACTGTTTTAACATGATAGAGTGAGAAGTAGTGAATAATTGATAATACAGAATGTTGAAAAGGAATATATTTTTTTACAGGCAGAGCTGCTAGATGCTGCCGCGGGCATTCACGTACGATTCAGATTAGGTGGTGTAAGTATGGGTGAATCCTTATTTGGTAATCTTAAAGCACATTTATATGAAATTTAAAAGATGTAGATTTTAAAAATCATTTTTGTAATTAGATTACAGTGGTCCTTTGAACTTTTCCAAATACAGGTTAAATTTCCACCTGATATATACTATAAAATTTTCACTCATAGACATATTGAAGATCTGTGTGCTAATAGCCCCAGAGATTATACAAAACTTCCAGCAAAATATTCATCTCATATTAAAAGTGATAATCTTGAGGAAGAGGATCATAGTGGCTGGTATCGTCGTGTAGAGAACAATGGCTGGAGGCCTGTCTCTGATACAGTAAGAATATAAAAATATTAATAATTTTATATCTTATACATTTAGTAAGTCTTTTGCCTTTTTGAAAATTAATTTTAAGATAATAAACCTTGATAATTTAACTGATAAAACTGATTATTTTAACTCTTCTCAGAGGTTACTAATACTACTTCAAGATCAACAATATCTTTTTTTTTTTACCTCTTACATTTACTCAGACTTTTAGTAATCAGCTTTGATCTAGGCCATCTTTAGATACTGTTTGGTACTCTGCAGTTTAGTATCTTTATAACAAAGCAGATTTGAAAATGTTTTTGACTCTATTAATGCTTGGACTAGTGGTGGGAATTCTTTTTAGTGTTTATTTATTTTGAGAGAGGGAGAGAGAGAAAGAGCAAGCGAGCATGAGCAGGAGAGGGGCAGAGAGAGAGGGAAAGAGAAGATCCTAACCAGGCTCCACACTGTCAGCACAGAGCCCAATATGGTCCCATCCCATGAATCGTGAGATCATGACCTGAGCCGAAATCGGGAGTCAATCACTTAACTGAGTGGGCCACCCAGGCAACCCTAGAGGTTGGAAGTTTTGAGAAAAAGATGACATTGTCTCTTACAGAGCTTGTAACAACAGATACTGGAGGAAGATCATTTGGATTGTCATGGTGTTTGAAACTTTAACATGTCTTCATATTAATTGAATAGAATGTTTTAAATATACATAGATCCTAATATCTATATGTGATTTAGGGACTTTTCCATAGATACTTCTTTTTATGGAGATAATTTCTACCTAAGGATGTTTGTAAGCTGACATTTTATAGGTTAACCTGGTCAGGTTCTACAGCTCTAAATGTCTGTTTATGTGGCCTCATATCTTCATTCAAATTTTCAGTCTGTCATATGCAGATTATAGAATGTAGCATAGTAAATATATTAAGTATGGAAAATGAAAATGATCAAGAGGTGAATCATGCATTTATTCAACAGATTTTATTGCATACCAACCATATGTCAAACATTGTACTAGATGCTAAGATACAATGGTAGATAAAATAGTCCCTTCTCTCCAGTAGTTTGCCTTTTAATTTGGGAGAGACTTAAGCAAAAGAGTTTTTCAGTACAGTGCAGTAAATATGTGCTTTAATAGAGACAAATACATAGTGCTGTGGGGGATAGAAAATTCTCCTTCTTGTTATTTAATGTGTAGTGAAGGAGAAGGAATGAACTGGAAGTAGGAAAAGAGGCAACCAGTTAGGATAGCATGTCACACAGGGAAACTACAAGCTCTTGGGACATGATAATGAGGCTTCCCTGTTATTGGAGGGTGGCTGTCCTCCTTGAGAATCAGAGTCTTCAAAGTCAGCAGCGCTGAGAGTAGGTGAGTTGGTTCTTATGAATAGAGAGTTTGTTCTTAGGAAAAACAAAACTCTACTGGAGCATGTCTGTTCATTTACCCATTCAACAAATAGTTATTAAGTACCTCAGAATGCTAGCACTTTGTTAGTCTTTCTGTGACATGTGCTCCTTAAAACTCAATGTGCTGTTCACCCATGACGTAGTAAGAAATAACCATAGAGGAGGTGTATTCTCTCCTGTTTCTGTCTTGCCATATTCCCACTGAACACACAGAACTTCTTGACTGTAGTCAAATTCCCTCATAGTCAGCATTTCAACACTCGGTATATTCGTTTTCCATTTCTCAATAGTTTTGGGTGTCTCCTGAAAATGTAGAGGTGGGAGACAGAAATGAAAGCGAGTTCCATTTCTCTAAACTGAAGAGAAGGCAAGATATGGAAAAGAAAAGAAAAATTAGAAAAATAGAATGGATGAGGAAAATGTAAGTTGATGAAATAGACTTACTACATATATACTGTTTTAAGTTCTTTTTAAAAAATGGCATCACTACGAAAAGAACTCATGTTTTTTTTAGAAGTAAGATTAAGGTTATGTTTTAAAAAATATTTAGAAACTAAGTATTTAACAAATGCCTGCTATCTGTGAGACACTGTTAATCTCTGAAATATAAAGGGGAAAAGACAGGTTGTCTTTGATCTCAAGGAAATTATAGTCTATTTAAATATCAGATATGAAAATAAGGATTCACTGAAAAGGAAGCCGAAACCTGCGCTGGATTCTCCTTTCCTCTTTCTTCCACCGTCTCCTTCTAACCACTTCTCCAGCCAGTGTCCCTCCGGCCTAGCGCCACTTTCGCCATGGCTCTCAGCGATGCTGACGTGCAGAAGCAGATAAGGCATATGATGGCTTTTATTGAACAAGAAGCCAATGAGAAAGCAGAAGAAATAGATGCAAAGGCAGAGGAAGAGTTCAACATTGAGAAAGGTCGTCTCGTGCAAACCCAAAGACTGAAGATTATGGAATAGTATGAGAAGAAAGAAAAGCAGATTGAGCAGCAGAAGAAAATTCAGATGTCTAATTTGATGAATCAAGCAAGGCTCAAAGTCCTCAGAGCGAGAGATGACCTTATTACAGACCTACTAAATGAAGCCAAACAGAGACTCAGCAAAGTGGTAAAAGATACAACCAGGTACCAGGTGCTGCTGGATGGTCTGGTGCTCCAGGGTTTGTATCAGTTGCTGGAGCCCCGAATGATTGTTCGTTGCAGGAAACAGGATTTCCCTCTGGTAAAGGCCGCAGTGCAAAAAGCAATTCCTATATACAAAATCGCCACCAAAAAAGATGTTGATGTCCAAATTGATCAAGAGGCCTACCTGCCTGAGGAAATAGCTGGTGGAGTTGAGATCTATAATGGAGATCGTAAAATAAATTTTTTTACGGCTGGATCTCATAGCCCAGCAGATGATGCCAGAAGTACGGGGAGCCTTATTTGGTGCAAATGCCAACAGGAAGTTTTTGGACTAAGCCTTCGGGAGAGGTGGAGTTGATCCATTGCTCTCCGGCTGTGATGTGGAAGTTTCTGATATTTGAAGAAACAAGATACCTGTGTGGCTTCCTCTTCGCTCTCCTAATATTCTGTATTTATCAGTGGATACCCTTCTGTAGCTAATGCCTGTGGCCTAATTGTTAACAATGAGAGCAAGTTCTGCTTAATGTAATCAGGAAACCTTCTAGCGTCTCTAAAAGTAGCACAGCTTTCATTCGCTTCTGTAGCATGGAGGTGAGGGTATCAGATGGTGGTTACGGGAGCTTCACCAAGTCTTTGCTCTTCCTCTGGTTTCAGTTCTCCACTCTAGAGGGTGACGTGTATGGTGTTCTCTGATATTAAGTCTCTGCTTTTAGGCTTAAAATGCATGGCGCTGGGGGGTGGGGGGGGCACGCATTCCTTCTAGCAGTAGTAGCTTCCCTGTTAACCTGTTCGGGCCTAGAAGTGTTCCTCATCTGTAAATGTGATTTAAAATCTAAGCCATGAATATGTTTTATTTATTAAAACAAAAGGTTTAAAAAAAAAAAAAGAAAATAAGGATTTACTCATATATCAGATAACTTGTATTTGGCCCTCCAGATCCAATCTGTATCCTTCTCAGCCCTTCTTTCTGCCCTAAGACACCGACCTGTGTGGATTACCCTAAAAATCATTCTGTCTAACAAATGTTTAAAGCCAGCCGAAAAATCAGATTGTTTACAGATTTATTTCACTGCATACCCAGAACATATCCCCACAATACTTAAAGGAACACAAAAACTTCAGTTTCCCAAATCATACAAAATTCACAATGTTGCCATATAGCAGTCAATTACCAGGCAAAGAAACAGGAAAATAGATCCCATCTTAGAAGAAAAATTAATTAGTAGTAACAGACCCACCAAAATATCTTTTGAAAATGAAGGTGAAAGAAAAACTCTTCAGGCAGATGAAAGCTGCGTTCTCTTATCATGAGCAGACCAGCACTACAAGAAAGTTTTCTGGCAGGAAGAAAATGGTTCTAGGTAGAAATCTGGATCCATGAGGAACACCAAAAGTGGTAATTATGTAAGTAAATATAAATGATTTTATTCTTACTGTTTAAATCTGTTTAAAAGGTAATTAACTATTGAACTGTACACTTAAAAATAGATAAGATGATAAATTTTATGTTACGTGGTTTTTACTACAGTTTTTAAAAGATAGGTATTAAGTTGTAAAGGAATGAATTAATATTGATATTACCAATCAAATTCTATTTAAAGTTTTATATATATATAAATAATACATATTTATATATTAAATTATATATACTTTATATATACTTTATATATAGTTATACTTTAAGTATAACTTAAAGTTATACTCCTTTTCCCTTATATTGAAAATCTTCATTTCAAACAGAATATAATTGCTTATTTTCCTGACATTACAATTAAATTGTTCCAAAGAAACCAATATAATATCAATATATGTGATGCAATTCATCACTGAATAAAGTTTTAAAAATTGTAAGTTTTTAAAGTTTTTTTACTACTTAAAGCAGAAACACTGACATTATATTGTGAAATTTATAAACTTAGAACAGTGCAAAAGTGAAAAGTATGACAATGATGCCACAGAGGTTGGAAGAGGTGAGATGGAAGTGTACCGCTAGAAGGTCCATCGTCTACATCTGAAGTAGTATAATATTGCTTAAAGGTAGACTGTGGTTGTTAAAGATGTATATTACAAACCCCAAAGCAACCATAAAATCAACAAGAGCAAGAACAAAGATGTAAATATAAGAATGAAATGATGGAAATAAAAGAGCATCATAAAAAACAATCAGTCCAAAAGAAGGGTGAACGAAGAGGGAACGAAAGAAGAGAGAGGACAAATAGAAAGCAAATAGCGTGATAAAGACTAAAATCAATCATATCATTGATAATTTTAAATATAAGTGGTCTGAGCACCCCAAATAAAGGCAGAAGTTGACAGATTGGATTAGAAAACCATATATAAGGACATAACAGTCCTAAATACTGGGTTACCTAATAACAGAGGTTTGAAATACATGAAACAAAAACTAATAGTACCAAAAGGAGAAATAGGCAAATCCAAAATCATAATCAGAGATTTCAAAGCCCTTTGATAGAACAATGATTGATAGAACAGTGGATGGTAACTTAGTCAGGCTAGAGAAGGCTTGAGCAGAACTATCAACCAACTTGACATAATTGCCATCTATAGAGTACTGTCCCCAGTAAGCACACTGCACATTCTTTGCGAATGGCAGTGAAAATCCCACCAAGTTACATTATATTCCAGGTCATAAAACAAACAACCACAGATTTGAAAGAATTAAAATCATACAAAGGAAGTTATCTGATCACAATAGAATTAAAAAAGTGATTAAAAACAGAAAAATGAATTAAAAGCAATTAAAATAATTTAAAAAATAAAAAAATTAAAAATAGTAATAGCACATAATTTTCTGGAAAAGGTCTAACTTTTTAGATATTAAACAGCATACCTCTGCATAATCCATGTGTGGAGGAAGAAGTCATAAGGGAAATTTGAAAATATTTTTGATTTAACGAAAATGAAAAAACAACATAAAAATTGGAGGATACAGCTAATGCAGTACTTAGAGAGAATTTATAGCATTAAATACTTAGATTTAAAAAGAAAGATCTCAGGACACCTGGGTGGTACAGTCGGTTAAGCATCTAACTTTGGGTCAGGTCATGATCTCATGGTTCAGAGGTTCAAGCCCTGCATCAGGCTCTGTGCTGACAGCTCAGAGCCTGGAGCCTGCTTCAGATTCTGTGTCTCCCTCTCTCTCTGCCCCTCCCCTCCTCGTGCTCTGTCTCTCTCTCAAAAATAAATAAATATTTAAAAAGAAATATCTCAAATCAGTGATTTAAGAACATAAGAACCAGTTAAAGAAGAGCAAATTAAACCCCAAGCAGTAGAAGGAAATGCTAACAGTAGAAATCAGTAATATCGCAAACAGAAAGCCATCAGCAAAAATAAAGTAAATCAAAACTTGTTTCCTTTGAAAAGAGCAATACAATTTATAAACCTCTAAATAAAATTTTAAAAAGAGAAATAACACATGTAATTCAGAAACATCGGAAATAAAAACCAGGATATTACTACCACTAGGGTGAGGGCATGCGTGGGAAAGAAGCAGAACCCTGAGACCTGGGATGGGGACATGTGGGCAGTCATAGACGAGGCTGGGAACCTTGAACCTCAGACTCTCCTTTTGGTGGAGGAAGTCCTTCCTCCCTGTTTTGAGGGAATCAGGCCTTTCCATAAAAGCTTTTCAGTGGGTGCGCCCGACATAGTTGCTGCACGTGCTTGTGCTGATTCTTAGGATTCTCTGTAATCGTCGCTCACTGCCTCCAGCCCATGGTGACAGTTATATCTCAGAACAGCCCAGAGAGGCACAAAGCCTTCTCCAGGAGGAGATGGGTTATAAATCAAAAGACTTACAAGAACTTACCAACCTCTATTAATGGGAGCCTTGGACATGTGTGTGAGAGTGGATTTTAAGGTTGCTAGGTCAGAAATTGGTTGGATTGAATTTATTGATAATGACTACAGTCACCCAGAATTGTGAATTTCATGTGTTGCTCGAGTACCCAGAAATGATGGTAATTACATAGTCTGTTTGGTTGGCTAATCAGAGCCTGAAATCAGCCAAAGCCCTACTATTACAAAAATGCCTTAACTTCTCTGGTAAACAGTAGAAGAAGGATTTCTTAAGGCTCAGGGGAATGTATATATATTTTTTCTTTTATGTGCAATCCGCTCAGCTATTCACTAGCTGTAACCCCAGGAGGCCCTAGAAAATGCAGTTTTCATCAAGTGATTAATACATGAGGGAGGCAGCAGGTATTTTTTATCTTACTGTTTTAGAGATAGCTCATGCACGTGCAAGCGGGGGAGAGGGCCAGAGGGAGAGAATCTCAGGCAGATTCCACGCTCAGCACGGAGCCTGACACAGGGCTTGATCCCACGACCCTAGAATCATGACCCGAGCCAAAACTGAGTCATCTACTCAACTAACTGAGCCACCCAGGCGCCCCAACGGGGAGAAGCAGAGTTCTTGATGAACTCTGTGGTGGCTGTTTTTACAGATGAGATGACAGTGAGTGGTGGCATTGGTTTCTTTAGCTCACTGGAATAGTGGAATTTTGAAGTGGGAGAGGTCAGGTGGTGACACATATTGCAGCTAAGTTCCTTTGATGCAGCAAATCAACACAGCCCCTCAGCCCTTGGTACGCTGCAATTGACCTGACCAGTGTTCTTTCCCATCCCAACTAGTAAACGAAAAGAGAAGCAGTTGGCATTTGCGTGGAAGGAAGAGGACGTGCCTTTCCATCCTACTCTCAGCGCTGTGTCAGCCCTCCTGCTATTTTTCCTCGGGGCTTGCACATGTCCGTCCCCACAGACCGTCATGCCTGTCCCTTACATTGGCGAACTTACACTAATCAGATGCATTGGGCAGAAAATAACTTCCCAGATGACTTAGGGGGACAGATGCACACCAGAAGGAGAGAGATACATTTTGCAACATGTTAAGGGTTTGCCACATCACTAAAGCTTACGGACATTTTGGGATAACCTTTCTAAAGTGAGAGACAAATTGCGGTGCCTTGTACTGTCCACCTTGAAGGCACACAGCACTTAGAGGGGCTCCCTGGATTTAGGGGGTGAAATATGCCACATTGGGGCATGCTGCTCCTACCCGTTTTGGGGGCAACCTGATGAGGCTACGGGGCTCCAGTGGGACATGGTGTTCTTACAAACGTGGTGGCAGGTCCATGGTGTGGTCATGTTGCCCTACCACTTGGCCTTGATGGCCAAGCAGGCCTACCAGAATCGGAAATGTGTGTGCCAGAGTGTGAACTTGTGTGTGGAGCCTCTCAAGAGTTGTAACGAGAGGATCTCAGCACAGAGGGTTTAGGAGAAAGGTAGTGCCCTGCTCTGCCAACAGCTATGTTACATATGAGGATCCGTTCTGGTTCTGCTACTGGGCCTTGGTAGAGACTGGATGCTTGGCAGTAGGATTCCAGGTGCTCTGTGATTATGAACTGACCTGGCCGTTATCTAATCCAATGAACCATAAAACTGAGAGTGAACAGCGCCATCTCCATACACAGTAGACGCGGAATGGATAAGAACGGCTCTGAGAAGGTCCAAGGGCTCTGGTAAGCTGTATGCTCGGGTCCCTTCACCCTGCTTAGGCTTCGTTGGCTCTGCATCATCCCCATGCCCTTGGCTTCAGAGGGAGTCCCCTGTGACCCACTAATAGACTACAATAGGTCTCATTCCCATGGACCTTTACAGGATTCTGGCAACATCCACATATGGACAGTCACTAGGTTACAACCCCTCATTAGGCCCAGAAAATGGCCAAAGGGTATCCTCTCAGTGAGCACAGCCAGCTTTCTACTTCACGTAGGAAGGGGAACTAGCTTGAGACTGAGATCTTATTGACTGTGCTCAGCAACTAGTAGCTTCTCAGATGATTGGGTACTTGGAATTAAATTGAAAAAGTAGTGATTGAGTTAGGGGACAGGCTTCCTGAGAATGGGCATAGAGTAAACTTGTGTCCATGTGAGTGCCCTCTGAAGGGCTTATGAGGCAGAAAGCTCTCAGTATTCAGATGGACAGAATGACCCAACCTTCGGATGTCAGTGTTTTCACCTGGCCACCTCAGTGGTTGCTCCCTAGAGCCAGGTACAGAGTGGCCGTGGGTATCGGGATGGAGACTACAGATGACTCTTAAACATGGTCTTTTCCTCATGGAGGCTGTTCTGGCTCTGTCGTCAGAGCTAGGTGTACAGCAGAGGCCGCTGCTTTGCCTCCAGCAGTGGGATGTGCTGGCTGCCTGGCGGCAGGCAGATGCTCTTGGACCCTTCCCGTGGAGAGACGGAGTCCCTTTGTAGTCACAGCGAGAAACAGATATTCTGGATGTGGATATTCTTTCTCTGCGTTACTTCTGTCACCAATACCATTTATAACAGAAGTCTTATCCATCATCATCTTATTCCGTACAACATTGCCTCTAACCAGGGAGCCCATTTGCAGCAAAAGAAGCATGATAATAGGTTGAGAACAACAAAATACACTCACCATATGTGCCATCGCTTAGAAGCAGCTGTCTCTGACAGAACAGCAGCATGATTTGCCGGCCATCAGGCCCAGCACCAGCAGTGACACCTGGTAATAAGTCGCTGCACATGAATACTAATCTGTTTTATCTCTTTTTTTCTTTCCTCTATTTACTCTCGAAACAGTCCTCATCCATAACTGAGCTCTGTTTTTCTAATTACATGGACATTTCCATCTCAAAGTCAACAGATCTTATGCTGGTTTCTTATATTCCTCATCATCAAAGTTGTTTCTTTTCAGTATTCCTCTTGGCCTCAGTTTATGACCCTGTCATTTATTTACCCAATCGTCCAAGCCAGAAAAGTAGGGGGTTAGACTTGACTTCTTACCTTTCATAAGCCCCCATGTGTAATCTGTCATAAAGTCCCATTAATTCCTCCTCCAAAGAACCTCCCAAAACTGGCATTTTTCTCCCTCCCTGCGGCAGCTTCTCATTGTTCTCCCTCCTGCATCTGCAGAGTCCTTCTGATTGGTCTCTTCGTCTCTAATCTTCTCCCCATCTCTGCATAAACACTGAAGTGATATTTCCAAAACACAGATCACCTCCTTATGAGACATGCCAGGGGCTCACCCTTACCTACATCACATGACGCTCCCTCTCCCTAGGTTGCTCTTCTCCGGCTCAGTTACATGGCAACAAGATCCATCTTTTGATACTTGGTTCGCATATCTCGTTTTCAAGCCTTCCCTGACTTACCTAGGCACAGGCACTTTTTTTGGGGTGTCCACATAGGTGTCTTACGTACTCAGTTGTCACACTTTTGCACATCTCTGTTTATTTGCCACCTCCACTGGACATAGTAGATGCTTAATGAATATGTGTTGCTTGTTGAATGAGCAAGTGAGTGAGTGAATCCTTATAACTGGATGTTGTAGTTTCCTTTTTGTAAGGTTGCAGTAGGTGAAGAAGAAATGTTCATGGGATTGAGCCCTGCGTTGGGCTCTATGCTGACAGCATGGAGCCTGCTTGGAATTCTCTCTCTCCCTCTCTCTCTGTCCCTCCACACTGGTGCATGTGCACTCTCTCTCTTTCCCTCCCTCCCACTCTCTCTCTCAAAATAAATGAATATTAAAAAAAAAAACCCACTTCAATTCTTACTAGGTCTTCCGCATTTTAACTTCTTCCCCTGTTGGTATATTCAGAAAAACATTTTTATGTTTTTCCTTTTAACTTTTTTTTTTACATTTATTTCTTACAGAGAGACAGTGTGAGCAGGGGAGGGTCAGAGAGAGGGAGATACAGAATCGGAAACAGGCTCCAGGCTCTGAGCAGCTGTCAGCACAGAGCCTGACACAGGGCTCGAACCCACGAACCGCGAGATCATGACCTGAGCTGAAGTCGGATGCTTAACCAACTGAGCCACTCAGGCGCCCCCACTCTCTTTAACTTTTCTATCATAGAAAGAATAGGAGAACATTTTAAAATGGACATATTGCAACATTACCTATAAAGCCAAAGTTTATATTGTTTTTGTTTTAAATACCACTCATTTATTTTAAGACAAGTTATGATTATTATAAGATAATCTTCTGGGGGCGCCTGGGTGGCTTAGTCGGTTAAGCGTCCGACTTTCGCTTAGGTCATGATCTCGCGGTTCGTGGGTTCGAGCCCAGCGTCGGGCTCTGTGCTGACTGCCAGCTCAGAGCCTGGAGCCTACTTCAGAGTCTGTATCTCCCTCTCTCTCTGACCCTCCCCTGCTCACGCTCTCTCTCTCTCTCTCTCTCTCTCCTAGAAATAAATAAAAAATATATATATTAAAAAAAAGATAATCTTCTGGTCACTATTGTTTGAAATTGTATTCTACTTGCTACTCTTGTTTGAGTACTATTATAGCCTACTTAACTATAAATAGTGACTTATATTTGAAGAGTTTAAAACAATTAAATTATTGGAATGAGTATTATAATACTCTTTAAAACCAATCACCTTTCTATATATCCTTGGTGAGAGCAAAAATAGTAACTGAACTCTTGTAAATCACTGTTGTCAAAGGAAAAATAAATATCATCCACGTTTCCAAATCTAATCTCAAGTGTACATTTGCAAAGGTAAAATGTGGAGGAACTCACAAAAAATGCTCTCACTCTTAGCCTTCCAGAAGTTTCTGATTTCTAAATGCATTTTTGTTGTGACGTGAGCATTAGTTCATAAACCTGGACCATCCATTGGGTACCATCATTCATTCATTCATTCATTCATTCATTTGGTACATACTTTTTTTTTTTTTTTTTTTTGAGTGTCTATTATGTTCAGGGAATTTGGGTAGAAGATGGCAGGTTTCACAAAGGAATCCCACCTCTGTACACAGCGCTTTGCAATTGGGGGTGGTAGAAAGATTGTGAATTCATACTTTCTTAGATTTCTGCTCATACTAACCAATATAAATCGAGAGGCATGTTCCTGCTTTTATGAAATTAGCTCTCATGGGTCATTATCCCTTTAAAGTTTGAGAAAGCAGACACTTGATGAGGGCAGAGACATATCTTGTCACTGCGCTCTCCCCTGCCATCCAGGAATTGGTAAGCCTTCTTTACTGAATGCTTACAATGTGCCAGTCATCATTCCAAATGCTTGTATAGGGACTTACACGTCTGCACCCCTCAAGAATGCTAAGGAGTGTTGGGATTACCACTTTAAAGTAATCTAAAGCCTAGGCTAGATTAATAACCTAATCTAAAGACTAGGTCATTTGGCAAAAGTCATAGAGCTGGTAAATCACAGAAGCAAGACTCAAAGCCATAGTTGGATGTCGGAGGCCTACCCAGCTCTAGGCTACCACCATGCCACTCCCTAATCAATGTGAATTAATAAATGAAAACAACTTCAGAGTGAGTTAACTTTAAAAATGGAATAAGATGTAGATCTTAAATGTAGATCTTAAAATGAAAAAACCAAAGAAAAAGGCTGTTTTGTAATATTCTTTGTGAGGAATGCTAACCTACACACTTAGCTCACATTTTGTGGATGCATTCATTTATGTGCTCAGACTACCATAAGACAGAATGGTGCTGCCCAAGAAATCTGGACTTGGAGTCATTCAGACACTGTCTCTGGCGTCTGTATTTACTATGTACATGATCTTGAACAATTTAAGTTCTCCAGCTCTCAATTTCCTCATTCATAAAATGGGAATAAAAATAGCTGTGTCTTTTTAAAGTGAATTAAACACGATAATGTATGAAAAGTACTTGACACAAAAAAAGATGTTACCATCTTGTCTTCCCTTTGCCTCTCCGTCCCTTCCTCTTTCCTGTTCCCCTCTCCTTTCCTCTTCTTACCCACCATTAGCCACGTGACCTCATAAAAGTCAGTCAGCTCTTCCAGGACATAATTTCTCTCCTATAAGACTAGAGGACTAGTTATTTGCTCTCCAAGATTCTTTGACTCTATAATTCTGATTCAGTTAATAACTTGGTTTTTCATTGTATCGTAACAGCCCTATGTACTGGTCTAAATGTATTTGAGTTAAGCAGGGTGAAAACTTGGTTTAAATATGTATATTTTTACATTTATATTAACTGCATCTACTAGAAATCACCTGTTTGACAAGGTTCATATCTTCCTTCCCTTCCCCCATTTAGGTACTACGCAGGAAACCTAGAGGCCAGGTCAACAAATGCTAAAACTCTAGATTTAATTCACACAGCAACGAAAGGGCTAATGAGAGCTCTCGAAATCGGTGGAATCGATTCTGTGATGGAATGGGAGGTGGACGAAGTGCTGAACTGGACCAACGCACTCAACTTTGATGAGTAAATACGTGCTTCTTGTTTGGGGAGCAGGGCAGGCCTCGTGTGTTTTTGTTTCCACTCCCATGTCAAATCTTGGGCCCACAAACATAATACTTATTTTTTTTTTAGAAGAGTATTGTTTGTTTAGAATAAAGAAGAACTGAAGGATATAAAAAAGATGATGTGGGGCGCCTGGGTGGCTTAGTCGGTTAAGCATCCGACTTTCGCTTAGGTCATGATCTCGCGGTTCGTGGGTTCGAGCCCCGCGTCGGGCTCTGTGCTGACTGCCAGCTCGGAGCCTGGAGCCTGTTTCAGTCTGTGACTCCCTCTCTCTCTGACCCTCTCCTGCTCGTGCTGTCTGTCTCTCTCTCTCTCTCCTAGAAATAAAAAAAAAAAAAAGATGATGTAAAAGTAGAAAAAAATTAGACCAAAGTCTTCTTGTTTTAAATGTTTATTTTTGAGAGACAGAGACCGAGACAGATGGGGAGGTGCAGAGAGAGAGAGAGGAACAGAAGATCCAAAACAGCTTCTGCACTGTCAGCACAGAGCCTGATGCAGGTCTCGAATTCACAAACCACGAGATCATGACCTGAGCCAAAGTTGGACACTTAACCGACTAAGCCACCCAGGCGCTCCTAGGTGTTTGGTTTTTTTTTTCATTGAAGTGTAGTCAACTTACAATGTTCTATGAGTTTTAGGTCTATAACATAGTGATTCACTAATTGTATATATAGCTCAGTGCTCACTGCATGAAGTGCAGTCCCCATCTGTCACCATATAGCTTTATTACAACGGTATTGACTGCATCCCTGATGCTGTACTTTTCCCCTCTGTGACTTCTTTATTTTGTAACTGGACATTTGTACCTCATGATCCCCTTGATCTGTTTCACCCATCCTGCCACTCACCTCCTAACCACCACCAATTCTATTTTCTGTTTGTTCATTTGTTTGGTTTCTTAGATACCATACAAAGTGAAATCTTATCGTACTTGTCTTTCTCTGTCTGACTTTTTTCACGTAGCAATATACCTTCTAGGTTCATCCATATTTCATGACATAGTTCATGACATATGTGGTTGACATCCACATATGTCAAGAGCTCATTTTATGGCTGAGTATTATTTCACTATGTGTGTGCCTGTGTGTGTGTGTATACACCACCTCTTTATCCATTCATCCATCAGTGGACACTTGGGTTGCCTCCATATTGTGGCTACTATAAATAATGCTGCAATAAACATACATATCTTTTCAAATTCATAGATTTTTTTTCTTTTGGAAATACCCGGTAGTGAAATTACTGGATCAAATGGTATTTCTCTTTTTAAGTTTTAGGGACATCCATACTGTTTTCCACAGTGGTG
Source organism: Hyaena hyaena (assembly GCF_003009895.1). Classification (NCBI taxonomy): domain Eukaryota; kingdom Metazoa; phylum Chordata; class Mammalia; order Carnivora; family Hyaenidae; genus Hyaena; species Hyaena hyaena. Next base: position 218,328 of record NW_024080668.1, on the reverse strand, counting down.
CACCAATTTACATTCCTATCAACAGTGCAAGAAGATTTCCTTTTTTCCACATCCTCACCAACAGTTACTGTTTCTTGTCATTCTGATTCTAGCCACAAGTAGAAGGTGATACCTCATTGTGGTTTTAATTTGCATTTGGCTGATGATTAGTGATGTTGAACATCTTTTCATATGTTTGTTGGCCATCTGTATGTCTACTTTGAAAAAAAATGTTTATTCATGTGTCTTCTGCCCATTTTTAATTCTTGTTTTTTGTGTATTGAGGTGTATAAGCTCTTAATATATTTTGGATATTAATCCCTTATTATATATTTCATCTGTAAATATCTCCCATTCAATAGGTTGCCTTTTTGTTTTGTTTACAGTTTACTTTGCTGTGTAAAAACTTTTTATTTTGGTGTAATCCCAGTAGTTTATTTTTGGTTTTGTTTTCGTTGCCTGAGGAGACATAGCTAGAAAAATGTTGCTAAGGCCAATATGGAGAAATAACTGCCTATTTTTTTTTCTAGGAGATTTGTAGTTTTAGGTCTCACATTTAGGTCTGTAAGCATTTTGAGGGTTTTTTTCTGTGCAGTTTGAAAAAGTGGCCCAGCTTCATTCTTTTGCATGTAGCTGTCCAGTTTTCCCAGCACTATTTATTGAAGAGAATATTGTATATTCTTTTTTCCTTTGCCATAGATTACTTAATCATATAAACATGAGTTTATTTCTGGTTCCATATCCCATACCATTGATTTATGTGTCTGTTTTTGTGCCAGTACCATCCTGTTTTAACTACTGTAGCTTTGTGTAGTGTATTTTGAAATCTCAGATTGTAATAGCTCCAGCTTTGTTCTTTCTCAAGATTGCTTTGGCTATTTGGGGTCTTTTGTGGTTCCATATGAATTGTAGGATTATATGTTCTAGTTCTGTGAATAATGCTGTTGGTATTTTGATAGGGATTGCATTAAATCTGTAGATTGCTTTGGGTGGTATGAACATTTTAACGACATTAATCTTCTAAAGTATGAACATGGTATATCTTTCCATGTGTGTTGTTTTCATTTTCTTTCATCTCCGTCTTACAGTTTTAAGAGTATGGGTCTTTCACCTCGTTGGTTAAGTTTATTCCTAGATATCTTTTTCTTTTTGGTACAATTATACATGGAATTCTTTTCCTAATTTCTCTTTCTGCTACTTCATTATTAGTGCCTAGAAATGCAACAGATTTTTGTATAATATTAATTTTGCATTCTGCAAATTTACGGATTCATTTATGAGTTCTAATAGGTTTTTGGTGGAGTCTTTCAGGTTTTCTATATGTATTATCATGTCAACTGCAAATAGTGACAGTTTTACTTCTTCCTTACCGATTTAGATGCCTTTTATTTCTTTTTTTTTTTTTTTAAATATTTTATTTATTTCTAGGAGAGAGAGAGAGAGAGACAGCGTGAGCAGGGGAGGCTCAGAGAGAGAGGGAGTCACAGACTCTGAAACAGGCTCCAGGCTCTGAGCTGGCAGTCAGCACAGAGCCCGACGAGGGGCTCGAACCCACGAACCGCGAGATCATGACCTAAGCGAAAGTCAGACTCTTAACTGACTAAGCCACCCAGGCGCCCCTAGATGCCTTTTATTTCTTGTTTGGTTGCTGCAGCTAGGACTTCCAGTACTGTGTTGAATAAAAGTGGTGAGAGTGGACATTCTTGCTTTGTTCCTGATTTTAGAAGAAAGACTCTCAGTTTTTCACCATTGTTAGCTATGGGTTTTTCATATTAGTTTTTATTATATTAAGGTATGTTCCCTCTAAACCCACTTGGTTGAGAGATTTTTTTTTTTAAATGATGAATGATGTTATATTTTGTCAAATGGTTTTTTTCCATCTGTTGAGAGTATCATATGTTTTTTTTTCCTTCTTATTGTTAACATGATGTATCATATTGATTTACAACTACTGAACTACTCTTGTGCCACTTGATTGTGGTGAATTATCCTTTCAAAGTATTACCAAATTCAGTTTGTTAGTATTTTGTTGAGGATTTTTACATGTGTGTCATCAGGTAAATTAGCCCATTGTTATGTTTTGTATTTCTGTCACGTCTGACTGGTTTTGGTATCAGGGTAATGCTGGCCTCACAGAATGAATTTGGAAGTTTGCCTTTCTCATCTATTTTTTGGAACAGTTTGAGAAGAAGAATAGATTTAACTCTTCTTTAAATGTTTGGTAGAGGCCCCTGGATGGCTCAGTAACTTAAGCATGCAACTTCAGCTCAGATCATGATATGGTTTGTGGGTTCAAGCCCAGCATCTGGCTCTGTGCTGACAGCTCAGAGCTTGGCGCCTGCTTCAAATTCTGTGTCTCCCTCTCTCTTTGCCCCTCCCCTGCTTGCATTCTGTCTGTCTCTCTCTCAAAAATAAATATTAAAAAAGTTTTTTTAATGTTTGGTAGAATTCACATGTAAAGCCATATAGTCATGGACTTTCGTTTGTTGGGAGTTGTTTGATTACCACTTCAATTTCATAACTAGTAATTGATGTGTTCAAATTTTTCTATTTCCTCCTCATTTAATTTTAGAACATCATATGTTTCTGGGAATTTATCCATTTCTTCCAGATTGTCCAATTTGTTGGAATATAATTTTACATAATATTCTCTTATAATCTTTTATATTTCCGGTGTCTGCTGTAATTTCTGATTACATTTCTGATTTTATTCTCTTTTTTTCTTGATGAGTCTAAAGGTTTATCAATTTTGTTGATCTTTTCAAAGAACTACATCTTGGTTTCATTGATCCTTTCTATTTTTCTTTTAGTCTCTATGTTATTTAGTTCCTCTCTAATCTTGATTATTTTTTCCTTCTACTGGCTTTGGGCTTAGTTTGTTCTTTTTTTAGTTCCTTAGGTGTAAGGTTGGGTTGTTTGAGATTTTTCTTGTTTCTTGAGGTAGGCCTATATTATTATACACTTCTCTCTTAGAACTGCTTCTGCTGCATCCCACTGATTTTGGACTGTTGTGCTTCATTTTCATGTTTCCAAGTATTTTTTTATTTCCTCTGATTTCTTGGTTGACCCATTGGTTGTTTAGTAGTATGTTGTTAGGTTCCATGTGTTAGTGATTTTTCAAAGTTTTTTTTTTTTTTTTTTTTAATTATTTCTAGTTTCATACTGTTGTGGTCAGAAAAGATGCTTGATGGGGCACCTGGATGGCCCAGTCGTTTAAACATCTGACTTCGGCGCAGGTCATGATCTCACGGTTCATGGGTTCAAGCCCCATGTTGGGCTCTGTGCAGACAGACAGCTCCGAGCCTGGAGCCTGCTTCAGATTCTGTATCTCCCTCTTTCTCTGCCCTTCCCCCACTTGCACTTTGTCTCTCAAAAATAAATAAATGTTAAAAATTTTTAAAGAAAAAAAAAGATGCTTGATGTGATTTAAATCTTCTTAAATTTATTGAGACTTCTTTTCTGGCCTGACTTTGTAGCCTAACATGTGATCTGTCTTGGAATGCCCTTTGTGCATGCACTTGAAAAGAATACATATTCTGCATTTGCATGGAATTTTCCCTCTACATCTCTTAGGTTTGTCTGGTCTAACATGTTGTTCAGAGCCACTGTTTTCTTACTGATTTTCCTTCTGGGCACTCTGTCCATTGACATAGATGCCGTGTTAAAATCTCCTAGTATTAGTGTCTATTTCTCCCTTTCTGTCTGTTAACATTTGCTGGGTGCTTCTGTGTTAAGTGCAGAGATATTGACAATGGTTGTATCATCTTGTTGGATTGATCCCTTCATTGTTACGTAATGCCATTCTTTGTCTCTTGCTGCTGTCTTTGTTTTAAGGCTGTCTTATCTGATATAAATATTGCTACCCTTGCTTTTTTTCTCCTTCCATTCACATTATTCCATGCCTTCACATTCAGTCTATATGTGTCTTTAGTTTGAAGTGATTTCTTATAGGCAGCATATAGATGGGGTTTGTTTTTTAATCCATTTCCTCACCCTGTGCGTTTTGATGGGAGTACCTAGTCGATTTTCATTTAAAGTACTTATTGATAGGTAAGCACTTATTGCCATTTTGTTAATTTTTTTCTGGGTGTTTTTGTAGTTCTTTTCTGTTCCTTTCCTGATCTCTTGCTTTCTTCCCTTGTGTGGTTTGATGGCTTTCTTTAGTGCTGTGCTACAGTATTCTAACTTTTCCTATTGAGCCCTGGAAACAAAAGTTTCCCAGGAATCCAGCATGATTATTTGGAAATATTAACATTACTGAGCTCAAGCTACTGATTATCGCAGGCCAGAACAAACTTGCGAAGACCTTCCCCTACTAATGGCAGATGTTAGGTGTAAGTACCTTCCCCACAGTGTATTTATTGTCCACAGCATGCTCTGTGTTAGATCTTTGTAGGCATTTAGAGATTTGCAGCTGTCTTAATGACACCTTGTTTGTTGAGAATTTCAGAGTCTGACATTTTTCTCTTCAGGAAGATTGGTAGCCACTAAAACCTGCAGAGAGTTTTCAATAGTCAGACCATTAGAGTGACAGAAGTGTATTGAACATTGAAATCAAATGGTACAAGCCAGTTTCTCCCCAGATGGCTTGTGTGCTAGCCCCTGGTGTGACAGCTGGGCCCTCCGCTGGGAACAGTCATGTGCGTCTTCTGATGCACATTACAGCAGTACCACCTGAATACATTATTGTTATTACTTTGAAGAATAGGCAAAGCTGACTTAACTCTTGGACTCCAGGACACTGATGAGTACTGTTGCCCTTCGTGGTGTCCAGAGATATGTTGCTGCAGGCACTTAGCATGTAAAACAACCCTTGCATTAGCATCCTTGCATCACCACATGGTGGCCGCTGTGACTGTTGCTGGCATTTATCCTGCTGCATTCCAGGGTCATATTCTCTATGAAGATGGATGTCCCTCTTCCAGCGTCTTCGTATTTTTCAGAACTGCAAGTGAATTTTGACGTAGCCTGTTAAGGGGTCAGCTGCTGGATTAGCCTAGTCTCCTGACAGTCTGTGAATCCTGTTGGTGAGCGCTCTTTGCCCGTGTGTGTTGGGGGTCATCTCTGTGTCTGAAGCTGCTCCTTTGATATCTAAGAAATGTAATTATGTGGCCTTTCTAGCCAGGGACTTTTCCTGGACCATTAAGATGTTAAATGTATGCCTCTCTGGGGTGCCTGGGTGGCTCAGTTGGTTAAGCATCCAGCTTCAGCTCAGGTCATGATCTCACAGTTCCTGAGTTAGAGTCCTGCGTGGGGCTCTGTGCTGACGGTGTGGAGCCTGGAGCCTGGAGCCTGCTTCAGATTCTGTGTCTCCCTCTCCCTCTCTCTCTCTCTCCCTTTCCCCTGCTCACTCTCTCTCAAAAATAAATAACAATTTTAAAAAATGCATACTTCTGAGGGATTCACTATAGATTCCACATACACTTTATTCTATAAAAATATACCAAAAATATCTTAGTAGGAAAGACAGATGAGCTCTATGATATATGCAGCGTGAAAGTGCTCTCATTAGATTGTTCCTTCTATTTGTAAAACTTAGATTTCTTATTGGTTACAGCTGGTGTGTTCATTATGGAAAAAGATTTTTTATCAATTTTTATCAATTAAATAAATTCATGCCCTAATCTCAGGTAGAGGAGGGTTATCAATCAGCTTTAGAGATATGTTTGTGCTTCCGACTATTAGGTGGTAGAATATAATTGATGAAGGACCTTTATCTTGTTTTCTTGAAAGTGGAGTGAAAACTTGGAGTATATGAACCCAAGGAAGCAGGATGATTGACCATCAACACCTGACAGTGCTCCTGTCTGAGCAACCACTGAGGACAGAATTGGCCTAAATTATTTTCTTACGCTTGATCTTAGCCAAAAGGACAAGAAGCGATATAAATTATTTTTTTAAGTTTATGTATTTATTTTGAAAGAGAGACAGCAAGAGCTGGATTTTTTTCATGTGACAGTAACCCAGGAGCGTCCCATTTAAGGCTCTAAAGTACTTGGAGCAACAACAGGTACCAGTAACAGGAAGGAGACAACTCAGACACAATACTTTGTTTTAATTCAATACTCTTGGATAATACATACCTTCCCGTAACAGCAACAACAAAACTTCAGAAACACACAGCCAAAGTGGGAAAACAGTTCACATGGAATATATAAATACTTGAAAAATCACAGAGTTTTTGAATTACGTGATTCAGAATTCTTTTTTTCTCTGCACCTTTTGGGACCAGTTCCTTCCTTGATTTCTTGGGTGCAGCCACCTCTTCACCTGATTTCAGGGAGGCTTGGGAAAGGGGGTGTAGAGCCTAAGATGAACTCGGATAAGCCTCAGCAGACCTGCCTCCTCTTTGTAGCTCATCATGTAGCCTGATCCCTCCCGTTCTACCTCTTCTTGGGCAGCCTCATCTCCCTGTTGAGGGAACAGATGTGGCAGCCGTGAAATCGTGCTGGGTTTAAGTGTCATCTCTCACATCCACCGGACACAGCAGAGATAGCACTGTTGCTCCAGTACGATCATAGAGCGCACACTTTTTGTTTCCGTTGACACGGTGGAGACCGTAAGTGTGGCAGTCCAGAACCAAGGAGAGAGTTTGTTGTTTTCCCGTGACTTTTTCTCTCCTAGAGAGTTTTCTGTTCATACCTTTAATTTAGAAGTTGACTAAGATCTCAGTATGCCCTCACCTGGGGACGTCGTCTTGTGAAAAAGAAGCAGGATGAAATGAGAAGAGGTTTGGTGGAAAGAGCTCAAAGGGCCCGGACATGCTAGGCGGCAGGCACCATTTTTATCCCTCCTCCAACTCTTGTTCTAGGGGCTGCCTAGATACGCGAGAGCTGGTTGGAGATGGAAGCGTCATGAGAATTCAACATTTGGACCTGTGAATTAGCATCAACCCAAGATTTCATAGAGAAAGTGGAGTTTTAGAAGTAGTCTAACACATACTAATGGATCAGTTTATTACTAATACAGTGATTTAATTTAATGAATGCCCATATAATGTGCTTAGGTATATTGCCACCTGGAAGGAAATTGCTACAAGCAACTCTTCGGCTAACTTCAAAAGTAGGTGATTTTGAGGGTTGCTGTGGGGGGTGGGGATGGGCTAGATGGGTGATGGCCATCAAGGAGGGCACTTTTCGGGATGAGCACCGTGTGTCATATTTAAGAGGTGAATCACCGGGTTCTCCTCCTGAAGCCAAGACTACACTGGATGTTAAGTAACTTGAATATAAACTTCCTTAAAAAGTGGGTAATTTTTAGCAGTATTTGATGGGAAATTGTGAACGAAATGCTACGTTCCACACTCAGACACACTTCTATGCACCTAGCTTTTCAGCACTCTGCACTTTGTAGGGACACCAATGAATTTGCCAAGTCATTTTTACCTTTACAAGTCAGATTGTTATTTGGGAATAGAAGAAAATTTTGTTTTATTTAGGTTGGATAAAATGGTTTAAAAAATGAGTCCTCCTTTTAAAAAGTTGCTTATCTCATGGTTTCATAATTATTTTTAATGGGCAAACTTCACTTGGCAAAAGCTCAAAATGTTAGGAATGTTCTTTAGGTTCTGTGCCACTGTGGTGCTGCCAGGGACAGCGCGTTGAGGAAGCATGTTCGCATGTTCTAGAAGTATCAGTCCTCCTAACATAGCTCATGCCTAATTCTGGGTACTGTGCGTCCTGGGGGTATGGGTTCTGTCCTGCGGGGCCAGTGAGTACAGCGGAGAGGTCACACCGCTGGGGTGGTGATTCAGGCCGCCTGGGGTTGAATTCCGGCCCTGCTGTCTACTGGCTGTGCGATCCTGCAGAAGTTAGCAGCTCAGGTGCCCCGTCTGTAAAGTGAGAACAACGATAGTAGCTCTTAGGTTGTTTGGAGGTAAGAAGAGATGCTGCACGTGAAGAGCTTAGAATAGGGCCCCCCCCCCCCCCCGGTCCGTACTCCCTAAGTGTCAGCTGTCATCCGCCTTAAGCTGCCCACTTACTTCCGAGTCACGGCCGCCCCTGTGGCCTGAGCACCCTGCAGGCTTCTCCCAGCCGCCTCCAAACTGGTAAGCAGCCGGGGCGCCCCACACAACACACAGTGATTTTACAGATTTAAATCCTCCAGTTAAAGCATTGGTTTAACAAACTTTTCTTGATCGCTTACTATGAAAGTGCTGTCTGAAAGCGCTTTATAAAATAACTCATTTAATTTTCAGAACAACTCATTGAGACCAGGTGCAGGTTACAGATGAGCAAACCGAGATGCCAAGTGACTTGCTCAGGGTCACGCAGTCAGTTCCCGGGATGGCTGGGATGTGAACGGAGGCAGGCTGGCTTCAGAGACCACGTTCTTAACGATGAGGGCCTTCTGCCGCGTCTCCTGAATCCCCACCGCACGTGGAGTAAAATCCAGACGTTATCACGGCCTTCTGGCTCTGCTTCTGCCCCCCCACCCCCCTTGTCATGTCCTGCCCTCCCCCCTCACTCACAAACCTGCATCACCAGCCTCTGGCTGGTGCTTCAGAAATGCCCTGTGGTTTCCACTTGCGGGGCTTCATGGCGTTGATGGCCTTCTAGAGAACAGCTGTAAGTCACCGCCCTGACTTGACTGCAGGGATTTGTCTCTTTGACCTGAAACCCCAATCCGTAGCACGTAGTAGGTCCTCAGTGGCATAAAGGCATGGCAAGTACAGACCTGAAGCAGAGAATATCAATACTGAGCTAAAAGAGATTACTGTGAGAAGAAGGGAGGTGATAGCGTGGCCATCGGGAGGGACAGAGAATCAAGTGCTGCAGATCCACATTATGAGTGCAGTCCGTGGAGGAGGGCACGTTGAGGGTGTTGGCGTGGGAGAAGAGGAGACAATGGGTGTCACTTCTCCAAGAAGCACCAGGAAATCAAATCCGGAGAAGGTCTGGAACCTTTTCTCTCGAACCGTTAGCTAATAGTTAACTGTGGAGCACTAGCTGAAGGCCAGACGAACTAAATGCTACGGTGTTTTACCGCACCATTGCACTTAATTCTCATAATTCTGAGGTACGTATGTGCTATTATTATCGCCATTTTACAGGTTCAGTAACTTGCCCCAAATGCACAGCTTCTTAGTAGTGGCTCAGACCTCAAGCCCAGGTCCCGCGGAACCTTCCGTAGAGACGAACCGCTGTGTAGTGAAGAGTAGGAGGAACTGAACTACTCAGGACAATATGGCTTCAGTTGAGAAGGATACAAAGGCATCCGCTCGAGGCGGGATAGCGAGGAACACAGAAGGGACCTCGCCGGCTGTACACTGAGCAGTGTGCTGGATGAGTCTGCTCCTTCCCGTATGTGACATCTTTCTCAACATTTGTCATTTCTCTCTAGGTTTCCCATTTGAGCGAGCTCGGAAACAAGGATACGACTATGCAGATATATCAGAGGAGAAACTGGGAATCCCAGAAGATACTTCAGATGGAAGTTCTGATAAAAATCCAAACTTTACTAGACCAACACCTGATCTCACTTATGACGTGTAAAGTCCTCTGCTTACCTGAGCAGTAGCCCTTCACGCCCTGACTCCGTCAGTTATCATCACGAGATCGTTTACTCGCACTGGAACGACTTGTATATTCTTGGCACAGAACCCAACTCAAGAAAATAAAGAAGCCTAAAGGGAAATAGGACATCAGACTTCATACAATGGTCATGAAAATGTAGAGATTATTCCTTGTATTTGAAGAAACTGCAGTAATCTAACAATCGCATAAATAAATATATTTATGTGCCCCCCCCCAAAAAAAGTCATTGGATTTTCTTCTCTACTTGAAGCATTCTTTGTGTGTTCGTGTCAGAGCTCTTTTTCCATTTAAAAAAGGAAAGAGGCGCCTGGGTGGCTCAGTCTGCTAAGCGTCCGACTTAGGCGCAGGTCATGATCTCACAGTCAGTGAGTTGGTCAGCGAGTTTGAGCCCCACGTCGGGCTCCGTGCTGACAGCTCAGAGCCTGGAGCTGCTTCAGACTCCGTGTCTCCCTCTCTCTGCCCCTCCCCCAATCACACTCTGTCTCTGTCTCTCAAAAATGAAACAATGTTAAAAAAAACTTAAAATACATAAATAATAAAAAAGGGGAAAGGGCAGTGTAACAGGCTCTCCTTTTATCAGGAAAGCAAAAGCCCTACCAGAAGCTACAGCGTTAGCCACTGAGGCCTCCTTGAAATGAAACCAGGTCACGGGGGACCCTTAGCTAAAGAAGCTAGAAAAGCAAAAATCTGTCTTTCAGCTTCCACAGGGGGAGGAGTAGAGGAGTAGCTTCCACAGGGGGAGGAGTAGAGGAGTGGAGGTAACTGCTGGGCCTCCCACACCTTCCCGCTCTGAATTATTGTGTGTTCCCATAAGCAACCTTTGCTACTAGCCCTCGTCACCCTGATCACAGTGGGTCTTATTGTAGGTAGAGCATGTGTGCAAGTAGGGTAGAGGAGCAGAGAGAGCGAGAGAAAGTTCCAAGTAAGTTCCAGGCTCAGCACAAAGCCAGACACAAGGCTCGATCTCAGGACCCTGAGATCATGCCCTGAGCTGAAATCAAGAATCGGATGCTCGACCAACTGAGCCACCCAGGTGCCATCACACTGAACCTTTGAAAGCCTGCGTGGCTCAGTTGGTTAAGCGTCCAACTCTTGATCTCAGTCAGGTCATGATGTCACTGTTCGTGAGAACGAGCCCAGTGTGGGGCTCTGTGCTGAGAGGGCAGAGCCTGCTTGGGATTCTCTCTCTGCCCCTCACACACTCACGCATAAGCTCGCTCGCTCGCTCTCTCAAAATAAACTTAAAAAAAAAATCTGTCTATAACCCTGATAGACTAGGGGCTTGCACCTGCAAGTATTAAGAAAAACAGCAATCATGGGGCGCCTGGGTGGCTTAGTCGGTTAAGCGTCCGACTTTCGCTTAGGTCATGATCTCGCGGTTCGTGGGTTCGAGCCCCACGTCGGGCTCTGTGCTGACTGCCAGCTCAGAGCCTGGAGCCTGTTTCAGAGTCTGACTCCCTCTTTCTCTGACCCTCCCCTGCTCACGCTGTCTCTCTCTCTCTCTCTCTCCTAGAAATAAATAAAACATTAAAAAACATTTAAAAGAAAAAGAAAAATAGCAATCAGAAGATCTGTGTATTTAAGAAAATCTGATTTCCTGAGCTTTAATTTACATCTACCCATTTTGAGTATTCAGTTTGAGTTTTGACAGATGTATACATTCATGTAAATTTCACATTCAAGATTGATAGTATTCCCATCACCCCCCAGATTATGCATCTGCAGTCAGTCTACTTATTTCACCTTGAGTCCTGGAAACCACTGATCTTTCAATCACTACAGCTCTGCCTTTGCTAGAATGTCATGTAAATGGAACGATTCCATATGTAGCCTTCTTGGTTTAGCTTTTCATTTAGCATAATGCTTTTGAGATTCATCCCTGTTACCACTCTACTCAGTATTGCATTCCTTTTTTAATGACTTAGCGTTCCATTGTATGGCTTTACCACAGTTTGCTTCTCCATTCGCCAACTGATGGACATTTGATTGTTTCCAGTTTGGGATCATTATGAATGACGGTGCTGTGAGCATTCACGTAGAGTCTTTGTTTTCATTTCTCTTGGAAAATACCTGCAAGGGGAATTGCTAAGGCAAGCTCTATTTTATAAGAACCGGTTTTTTCTTATTTTTTTATATATTTATCGGAGTATAATTGACATACAGTGTTAGTTTCAGGGACACAAGATACTGATTTGACAATTCTATCGTTGTATAGAATACTCACCAATGCCCACAACTACTGTGTGGTACTTGTCATTTTCTTATTTATTTTACAACTGGAAGTTTGTGGCTCTTAATCTCTGTCTATTTTGATCAACCCCCACCCCCTGCCATCCACCTCCCTTCTAGCAACCACCAATTTGTTCTCCGTATTTAAAATGTTTATATTTTGTTTGCTTTTAGATTCCACATATAAATGAAATTTCTAGTGTTTGCCTTTGACATATTTCACTTTGCATACAGTACCTCAAGGTCCATCCATGTTGTCACAAATAGCAAGGTTTCACTTCTTCTATGTCCAGGTAATATTCCAGTATGTGTGGGCACCTGGGTGGCTCAGTACGTTAAGCGCCCGACTCTTGATTTCGGCTTAGGTCATGATCTCGCAGTTGGCGAGATTGAGCCCTGCACTGGGCTCTGTGCTGCTTGGGACTCTCCCCCTCTTTCTGCCCTTCCCCCACTCATGTGTGCGCATGCTCTCTCTCTCTCTCAAGTAAACTTAAAAAAAAAATTCCAAAAAAAAAAAAAAAAAAAATTCCAGTGTGTATGTGTGTGTATCATATCTTGCTATTATAAATAGTGCCGCAATAAAAATAGGAGTGCATATATCTTTTCAAATTAATGGTGCTTTCATTTTCTTTGAGTAAATAGTAGTGGAATTATGGGATCATATGATAATTCCATTTTTTTTTTTTTTTTGAGGAACCTTCACACTGTACTCCTCAGTGCACTAATTAACATTCCCACTAAGAATGCCTGAGGGTTCTATTTTCTCCACATCCTTGTCAGCATATTATTTCTTGTCTTTTTTAAGTCTAGCTATTCTGACACATGTAAGGTGGTATCTCATTGTGGTTTTGATTTGCATTTCCCTGATGATGAGTGATGCCGAACGTCTTTATATGTCTGTTGGCCATCTGTATGTCTTCTGAGGAAAAAATGTCTATTAGGTCTTCTGTCCATTTTTAAATCAGATTTTAGTTTTTTGGTGTTGAGTTGTGTAAGTTCTTTAAATATTTTGGATGTTAACTCGTTATCAGATATATCATTTGCAAAATGTCTTCTCCCATTCAGTAGGTTGTCATTTCGTTTTGATAGTTTGCTTTGCTTTGCTTTTTATTTTGCTGAAAGTCTCAGTTGTTTGTTCTTGCTTTTGTTTCCTTTGCCTGCGGAGACATATCCATAAATACATTGTCATTTCATTATTTTGCATGTGGCTGTCCAGTTCCCCCAACACCATTTATTGAAGAGGCTGTCTTTTCCTTGTTTTATATTCTCAGCTCTTTTGTCATAACTTAATTGACCGTATAAGCAATGGGTGTATTTCTGCTGCATTGATCTATAGGTTTATTTTTGTGCCATTACCGTACTAGTTTGTTACCACAGCTTTGTAGTATATTTTGGAATCTGGGATCGTGATACTTCCAGCTTAGCTCTTTCTCAAGATTGCTTTGGATTTTCAGGGTCCTTTGTGGTCCCATACAAATTTTAGGGTTGTATGTTCTGTTTCTGTGGAAAATGCTGTTGGTATTTTGGTAGGGGTTGCAGTAAATCTGTAGATTGCTCTGGGGAGTATGGACATCTTAATAATCTTCCAGTGCGCGGGCATGGTATATCTTTCCATTTGTTTGTGTTGTCCTCAGTTTCTTTCATCATCACCTTGCAGTTTTCAGAGTACAGGTCTTTTACCTCCTTGGTTAAGTTTATTGCTAGGTATTTAATTATATTTACCGCAATTGTAAATGAGATTGATTTCTTTTTTTTTTTTAATGCTTTATTTCTGAGAGAGAGAAAGAGGCAGTGTGAGCAGGGGAGGGTCAGAGAGAGAGAGAGAGGGAGACACGGAATCTGAAAGAGGCTCCAGGCTCTGAGCTGTCAGCACAGAGCCCGACGCGGGGCTCGAACTCACAAACCATGGGATCATGACCTGAGCCGAAGTCGGATGCTTAACCAACTGAGCCACCCAGATGCCCCTGAGATTGATTTCTTAATTTCTCTTTCTGCTTCTTCATTATTAGCACATAGAAACAACAAATTTCTGTACGTTAATTTTGTGTCCTGGAAGATTACTGAATTCATTTATGAGTTCCAATATTTTTTTTGGCAAAGTCTTTTCTGGTTTTCTATATATAGTATCATGTCATCTGCAAATAGTGACAGCTTTACTCTTTGCTTACGATTTGGATGCCTCTCATTTCTTTTTCTTGTCTGGTTGCTGCAGCTTGGACTTGCCAGCACTATGTTGAATAAAAGTGGTGAGAGTGAACATCTTTTGTCTTGTTCCTCATCCTGGAAGAAAAGGTCTCAGTTTTTGACCATTGAGGATGATGTTAGCTGCGGAGTGTTCATTTATGAACTTTAACAAGGTATGTTCCTACTATACCTATGTTGTTAAGAGTTTTTATTGTGAAAGATGTTGTATTTTGGCAAATGCTTTAACTGCATCTTTTGAGAGGACCATATAGTTTCTGTCCTTCCTCTTGTTAAAGTTATGTATCACATTAATTGAATTATGAATATTGAACCCCCCTTGCATCTTGGAATAAATCCTACTTGATCGTGGTGAATGATCCTTTTAATGTCTTGTTGAATTTGGTTTGCTAATATTTTGTTGGTGATTTTTGCACCTGCGTTCATCAGAGATACTGGCCTATGGCTTTTCTGTGTAGTGTCTTTGTCTGGTTTGGTATCAGGGTAATGCTGGCCTCATAGAATGAATTTGGAAGTTTTCCTCTCTCCCTTTCTTTTGGAGTAGTTTCAGAAGAATGGTATTCATTCTTCTTTAAATGTTGGGTAGAATTCACCTATGAAGCCATCTGACTGTGGACTTCTGTTTGTTGGGATTTTTTTTTTTTAAATTACTGATTCAGTTTCATTACTGGTTGGTAATTGATTTGTTCAGATTTCCTACTTCTTCCTTTTTAAAAATTTTTGTTGTTGTTGTTAATGTTTGTTTATTTTTGAGAGAAAGAGAGACAGAGCTCGAGCGGGGAAGGGACAGAGAGAGAGGGAGACACAGAATCCGAAGCAGGCTCCAGACTCTGAGCTGTCAGCGCAGAGCCCGACACGGGCTCAAATCCATGAACTCTGAGATCATGACCTGAGCCAAAGTGAGACACTTAACCACCTGAGCCACCCTCTACTTCTTCCTGACTCGGATCAGAAGGTTCTATGTTTCTAGGAATTTACTAATTTTTTTCTAGGTTGTCCAATTTGTTGGCATATATTTCCCATTATATTCTCTTAAGATCCTTTGTACTTCATGTGATGTCACTTATTCTTCTTCCTTTATTTCTGATTTAACTTGAATCTCTTTCTTTATGGAGATTCTTACCAAGGTTAATTAACTTCTTCTTTTCAAAGAACCAGGGTTTAGTTTGATTGTTGATCCTTTCTCTTGTTCTTTTAATCCCTATATTATGATTTCCAACCTATCTTTTTTGTTTTCCTTCCCCTAGCTTTGGGCTTGTTTTGTTCTTACATTTTTCAGTTCCTTTAGTTATAAGGTTAGGCTATTTGAGACTTTTCTTGATCTAGATTTAGGCCTGTATCATTATAAACTTCCCTCTTAGAACTGTTTTCACCGTGTCTCAAAGGTTTTTGACCATTGTATTTTCATTTTTATTTGTGCCCATGTATTTTTTTTATTTCCTCTTCATTTATTTGCTGACTCATTGGATGTTTAATAGCATATTGTTTAGCCTCCGTGCTTTTGTGGTTTTTTTGTTTTTTTTTTTCTTGTAAGTGATTTCTAGTTTCATACCGTTGTGGGCAGAAAAGATGCTTGATACGGTTTTAGTCTTCTTAAATTTATTGAGACTTGTTTTGTGGCCTAACTTGTGATCTATCTTAGAGAATATTCCATGTGCACTTGAAAATGACGTGTATTCTGCTGTGTTTGGATGGAATGTTCTGTAGATCTCTGTTAGGCCCATCTGGTCTAATGTGTTATTTAAAGCCACAGTTTCCTGTTGGTTTTCTGTCTGGGTGATCTGTTCATTGATTCGATAGGGTGTTTAAGTCCTATCCGTGTTTATGTCCTATTTAAGTCCTATCCTTTATTATGTCTATTAACATTTGCTTTATGCATTTAGGTGCTTCTGTGTGGAGTGCCTAGATGTTTACAGTTGTTATACAGTGTTGTTGGGCTGATCCTTTCTATCTTTATGTAACGCCTTTCTTTGTCTCTTGCTAAAGTCTTTGTTTTTGTTTTTGTTTTTTTTTAATGTTTTTTATTTTATTTCTAGGAGAGAGAGAGAGAGGGAGACAGCGTGAGCAGGGGAGGGTCAGAGAGAGAGGGAGTCACAAACAGAAACAGGCTCCAGGCTCTGAGCTGGCAGTCAGCACAGAGCCCGACGCAGAGCTCGAACCCACGAACTGCGAGATCATGACCTAAGCAAAAGTCGGACGCTTAACCGACTAAGCCACCCAGGCGCCCCTAAAGTCCTTGTTTTAAACTCCACCTTGTCTGGTATAAGTATTGCTACCGCATCTTTTGTTCCACTTCTATTTGCGTAGAATATCTTTTCCCATTCCTTCACTTTCCGTCTGTATGTGTCTCTAGGTTTGAAGTGATCTCATGTGGGCAGCGTATAGATGGGTCTTGTTTCTTGTAGGGGTGTGGTCTGATTTTTTATCCATTTTGTCACCCTGTGTCTTTTGATTGGAACATTTAGTCCATTTACATTTCAAGTAATTAGTAAGTATACACTTTTTGCCATTTTGTTGATTGTTTTCTGGTTTTTAGTTCTCTGTTCTTTTTTGTTCTCTTACTCTGTTACCTCATGGTTTGATGGCTTTATTTAGTGTATACTTTGATAACTTTCTCTTTATTTTTTGCATATCTATTAGAGTTTTTTGATTTGTCGTTACCATGGGTTTCGTATATAATATCCTATGTGTATAACTGTATGTATTAAGTTGATCACTTAAGTTCAAACACAGCATTAAAGCGCTCAATTTTTACTCCTTCCGTTTTATGTCTATAGGGTCATATTTCACATCTTTTTATTTTTTGTTTCCCTTCACAAATTTTTATAGGCATAATTGATGTTACTATTTTTGTGTTTTATCCTCCATACTGGCTTTGCAAGTGATTAATCTGTCATTACTGTATGTTTGCTTTTTCCTGTAACATTTTCCTTTCATAATTTTCTTCTGGCTACAGCCTTTTCTTGAAAGAATTCCCATAAACATTTCTTAAAAGAGTGGTGTAGTGTGATGAACTTATTTCTGGGGAACTAGTGATCTCTCCTTTGCTCCCTCCTGATGACCTTGCCGGGGAAGGTGCTCTTGTTTGTAGGCTTTTCCCTTTCAGCACTTGAGATAACATCCCACCGCTCCCTCTGGCTGCAGAAGTTCGCCTGAGAACCCCGCTGATAGCAGCCTGGGGTTTCTCCTGCATGTAGCTGTCGTCTTTGATCTTGCTGCTGCTTTTAAGACTCTGTCTTTATCAGTACCTTTCACATTTTCATTATTGTGTGTCTTGGTGTGCACCTCCTGGGCTTCGCCTGTGCCTCCTGCCGCTGGATGGATACCGCTTTGCCTCCCAGGTTAGGGAAACTTTCAGCTCTGTTTCTTCAAATAAGTTTTTGTGCCCTTCTGTCTCTCTCGCTTCTCCTTCTGGGATCCCATTACTGTGAATGTTACGCTTAATGATGCCACAGAAGTCCCCTAACCTATTCTCATTTTTCTATTATTCTGTTTTCTTTTGCTTTTTGGCCTGGTTGCTTTCCATCGCCCTGTCTTCCAGGTCACCGATCTGTTCTGCCTCCTCTGACCTGCTATTGATTCCGGCTAGTGCATATTTCCCCTTTCAGCTAATTAATTCCTCAGCCCTGACTGGTTTAGATTTTGAGGTTTTCTAGTTCTTGGTTGAAGTTCTCACGGAGTTCACCCACTGTACTCAAGTCCAGGGCGTATCTTTATGACCATTACTTTGAATTCCTTATCAGGTACGTTGCTTATTTCGGTTTCATTGAGCTGTTTCTTCTACTGTGATGGTATGTTGGTTTTTAACTTGAGGCATATTCCTCTGCCTCCTCACTTTGTCTCTGGGTTGCTTCTGTGTGTCCGGCAGGTCCGCCCTGCGCCCTGGTCTTGGAGGTAGTAGCCTTGGGTAGAAGAGGCCGTGGTGGCCTTTGCCACAGTCGCCCACAGTCCCCAGGCTTCCCGTGTGGGCTCCGGCCGTGTTGTGGCCCAGGCACCCAGCCCTCCAGCCCAGCCTGCGGAGGGCCCCGCCCTGCCTGCAGTGGGCGGAGGAGCAGTGTCCGCGGGAGCCCAGCTGTGCGTCCGCAGGCTTCCTGGGGGGCGGGGGGGGGGGCGCCTGCTGTCAGCAGTTAGCCTCTGCCCCTGCTGCAGGTGCACGGGAGGCTGGGGCTTGCCCCCGCCCCCCCGCAGCCAGCTAAAGGCAGTCACCACCGAGGGTGGGTGTGCCGGTGGGTGCACTCACGTCCCTCACCCCCCAGGGCCGGGGTCAATCAGGAGCAGGGCGGGTCCTGGCCAGGGCTGCCTGCTGTACACAGGAGGGGCGGGGGGACAGAGGGGCAGGGCGTGCTCCCCCAGCGGGGTGCATGGAGAGTTAGCCCGGGGGCCGCAGGCTGTGGCCATCTAGGCTGGGGCAGGGGGCGGGCAAGGACGCCACGGGCACCTTTATTCCTGGACAGATGCCCGACAGATCCCTGCGCCGGGCACGTGGTCCTTCACCGGCGCTCCGGGGACTTTTCAGACCGCTGCTCTGTGCGCTGTCTTGGGCAGACAGTGAGGACCCCGTTTCCTGTTGCCTGCAGCTCTGCCGGCGTAAAGCCTGCTGAGCATCACCACTTCTGAGGTTAAGATCTCCCGGTTTTCAAACTTCCTGGAGTTAAGCCTCCACTTGTTTTCAAAGCCGGTTTTCATGGGGACTCATCTTCCTTATTGCCTGTTCCGTTGCTGGGGGGGTGGGGAGGGGCGTCTTGTCTCCCCGTGTGGGGTCCGATCCTCCCACTTCCTCCTGGGGGTGATGCCCTCCTGGTTTCCGGTTCGTGGCTTGGGGTGGGGGTGTGAGCCGTGAAGGGGC
Organism: Hyaena hyaena; assembly: GCF_003009895.1. NCBI lineage: Eukaryota > Metazoa > Chordata > Mammalia > Carnivora > Hyaenidae > Hyaena > Hyaena hyaena. Next base: position 199,536 of record NW_024080668.1, on the reverse strand, counting down.
TCCAGCGGTATCTCCCCGCCACCTTCCTTTTCCGGGGTGGCCTTGTGTCCGGGGCTCTGCAGTCCACTTTCGGAGTTCGCTGCACTACCTGGAGGCGTTGCCTTGGTGGAGGGGGGGCGGGGGGACCCCAGACCCTCCTACTCTGCCACCTTCCCTCAGCGGAACTCTAGACTCTGTTTTAAAAAGCGGCTGTGCCATTTTGTGTTCCCACCGGCAATGGACTCGTTCGAGCTGGCCGCCGGTATTCTGTCCCTTGGTGGTGTAAGCCGTTTTCACTCTCTCCGTTCTACCGGTGGTATAGTGAGTGGCATCTCACCGGGGTTTTGGTTTCCGTTTTTCCCTAATGACAGTGTGAGGTGCTTTCATGTGCTCATATTTGCCGTTTGGATCTCTTCTTTGGTGAGGTGTCTTGTAAAATCTTTGGCCATTTTTTAAGTTAGAATGTTCATTTCCTCATTGTGTTAAAAGATTTTTAAAGTATGCTCTAAAAGCAAATCCTTTATCTGACATGTTTTGCAAGGCTTGGCTGTTTTTTTTAATGTCTTTTAAGGAGGAAAAGGTTTTCATTTTTAAAAAGTCCAGGTTACCTTTTTTTTTTTTTTCTGGCCAGTGTTGAATGTGTTATCTACAAAATCTTTGCTTAAACCAAGGTCACAGAGGAGTTCTTGTACAAATTTTGTAATGTTAGCTCTCACATTCAGGCATATTACCCAGTTCAAGTTAGTTATTATATATAGTAGGAGAGCAGCTTTGAGATATGTGGGGTTTTTTGCATATGGAGATATTTTTTGTTTTGTTTTTTGCAAATACTATCTTTTCCCTGTTAAATTACCTTGGAGCCTTTGCTGAAAATCAGTTACTCATATACTAGGGTCTATTTCTGGATTCCTTATCCTGGTCCATTGATCTGTATGTCTTATCTTTATGGCAATACCACCTTGTATTGTTTATGTGGTGGTAGTGTAAGTCTTTTTTTTTTTTAATTTTTTAACATTTATTCATTTTTGAGAGAGTATGAGTGGGGGAGGGACACAGAGAGAAGGAGACACAGAATCCGAAGCAGGCTCCAGGCTCTGAGCTGTCAGCACAGAGCCCAAAGCAGGGCTCAAACCCAGGAGCGGTTAGATCATGACCTAAGCCGAAGTTGGATGCTTAACTGACTGAGCCACCCAGGCGCCCCTAGTGTAAGTCTTTCAAACTTCAAAATTGTTTGGCTTATTCAAGTTCCTTTGCATTTTTGTTCTGATTTTGTAATCCAATTGTCAAGTTATAAAAGAAAAAAAAATAATCCTGCTTGTATTTTGATTGCATTGCATTGATTCTGTGTATCCATTTGGGGAGAATTGCTATCTTAACAATATGGAGTCTCCCAGTTCATGAACATAACACGTCTCTCTGTATTATTTAGGACTTTGCTTTCTCGTTAATGTTTTATAAATTTTAGTGTACATGCACTTAACATATTTTATTACACTTACACCCAGCTATTTCATGTGTTTGATGGTATTGTTTTTTAATACCATCTCTAGGTACCAGCTCTAGGGTTAGAGTGTTGGGTTAGTTTAGGTGTCTGGTATTTAGTAGTTCAGAGGGCTGCAGAGGGTGGGGGTGAGGGGTAGGAGTTAGGGATTAGGGTGTGTACCTGGTATTCTGCAGTTCAGAGACCTCTCCAGAGACTAAAACCCCAGATTTCTGCTGGGATGAGAACACAGATAGCAGCCACGCACTGAGCTGAGGCAAGGAGGGGCTTGGGGGCTCTAAATACTCCTTAAATACATATTCAATGGGTCCTTCTGTTTTTACCTCCTCCTTCACAACCATTTTCAGAAATACTACCGATACTTAAATGCTTGGGGTCTCCTCCAGGGTAATGAGGCTGCTTCCCAGCGTTTCATACTGCATGTTCAGGAAGCCACTTCCTTCAGGTCTACAGTTAGGGTTAGTGTTGGGGTTAGTGTCAGGGACCAGAGTCAGGTGTTAAGTGTTAGATGTCCGGTATGAGGGTATGTGCCTGGGAGTTTGCAGTTCAGAGACCCCACCCCCTGCCGCCCACCCCCCACCCCCCCCCAAGAATAAGACTGTAGATGGCTGCTGGGGTCGGGGTTCTGGCTAGAGGTCCGTGCAGACGGAGGGGCAGGGCAGGCTGGATCTGGGTCGTGGGCTTCCCAGCTCCATGCGGACAAGCTGCCTGTCTGTGCCAGACCACAAGCTCTTTGAGGGCTCACTGCTGCCTCCCCAGGAGCTAGGCTCGTGCCTGGCACACGCGACACCCAGTCATCTGAATAGAATAAGTGAGTTTAGCGTATATTTTCTTTTAGAAAAATTTATTCAAAAACAGGAGCAATGTAACAGGCTTCTGGTAACAGTGTAGTAAAGAAAATACATCCAATGGTACTAAAATAAATCTACAGAAAATACATAATTTCATTAAAGTGCAATTAAAATACTTGAAATGGTACATATTTCTATATTTCAAGTCAGTATACTAGCTTTCTACTTTAAAGAATTGCCTACTGTAGATAAGAAATCCAGAGTTTTTCTTTTTTGCTCTTATTTCTGTAATACCATATTTCTAAGTGCATATATTTTAAGCATATACCGGAAGGAGAGGTGAACTGACCAGCACAGAACAGGGCAGCGCTCTTCTTTCCTTTAACCTAGACACAACTGTTCAGTCTATAATCGACTAGCCTTTCTAGTAGCTTCTTGGTGTGCACTGAGCAACTGACTGGTGAAGCCTAGATTCTTCTTACATGAAAGCTTCTAAAGTCAGAGACTGTCCTACACTTGCACCTTCAATTTACTATATTCTGGTCTTGGACAAGTTACTTTCTTTCTCTCAACTTCACTTTCCCCCAGCTGTAAACTGGGACAACATCACGAACCTCTCAAGAACGCCCCATATAATACGTGTTCGGTACTCAGCATACAACACATTGTCTGATTAGTATTTTAAAAACCTATTCATTTCCAGACATTGTTCCTGTCAGAATCTTTTAGAAGCTTAATTCTACCACCTGTGAATTATTCCTCCCACATTTGTTACTTGCAAATTTGGCAGACTTTACAAAGCTGTTATAATATGTGAAACAGGATAGAAAACTTATGGCATCCCTCCAGGCTGAAGCGAAGATTAATGTCATTCAGAGCTCTTTGTATGCATCAAGCAGCAAGAATTAGCAACAATTCATTTACCTATACTGTCATCTAGCTGGTAATTTCTTATTTCATCCACGAAGATCCCCTGATTTCACTGCATTAATAAAACTTCATATATATGCCTAAATTATTCATTTAGGCAGCGTACAAGACAAAGATGCATTAAGTTTGTTATCTGAAACGCAAATTACTAACTTTAAACGAGTTCTCCAGAAACCTTATCTGGAAGGAACTGTTCTTAACCCCGGTCTCTCAAGAGGCCCACAGAGAAAGCCCGGCTGCAGCTCACCTTCCCAAATAACATGACACGTGGATAAACTGTCCACCACAGATGAGGTTCAACAGGCACAGGAATGTGACTCCATGTAGAGCTACTAGAGAGACTACAAATAGGGATGTGTGAAATGATTTGTGACAGAAAATCGAAAAGTTAAAAACAAGTTGACAATACAAAACAAGTAAACAGCGAGATGTGAAGAATATACACAGCTAGGAATGGAAAGTAGTTCTTGGGAAAAAACCAACCCACGAATGGTCTAAAAAGGAGATTATACACAGCTGACAGGAGAATTCATAAACTAGAAGAGAGATACAAGTCATCAGAAAGAGAAAAGAGCACAGAAGGGTTTCAAAATGAAGAGAATAGAATGAGAAGGGCCGGTATACATTTTTAAAAATAGAAACGATACTCTCTGAAATCTGTTCTCCATAATGTAACAGCTTCACTATCCGGTAAGTGATCTTCCTACTAAAAACCCATATATAGTTCTTAAGTACTAATTTGCTTTCAACACTGCTTATATTTTTTGAATTATTTTTGAGAGAGAGAATGCAAGCGGGGGAGGGGCAGAGAGAGGGAGAGAGAATCTGAAGCAGCTCCAGGCTCTGAGCTGTCAGCACAGAGCCCGATGTGGGGCTGGAACTCATGAACTAGGAGATCATAACCTGAGTGGAAGTCAACGCTTAACCAACTGAGCCACCCAGGTGCCCCTCAACATTACCTATTTTTAATGTAACTTTACCATGATATGTAAATGGTCACAATTTTGAAGTTTTTCTTTTTATAAATTAATATCAACTAATTTATCATTCATACACAATACCTGGGAAACAAGTTTTAATTAAGCTACCTCAAACCTAGCAGTTTATTTCCTCTAATTCACTGTTAGTTCCTGCCCTTGAGCTGAAGTGGGAGTCAGTGATTCTAGTGCGAACAATACTAGTATGTACTTGAGAAGAAAAAATACAAGTTCGGTGCAGAAGTAGAGCATGAGCGACACTTCTAAAACGTGAGAGGAGCCTGTCGAGGCATCTTCAGGGGACCGAGGCACGTGTTACACATTTTAAAAACCACAGTGAACAGTTCACGGAGTTGCACGGCAACTGCGGGCGTGGCGCGAGCCTCACACCCACGCCTTCCATCCCGGGAAGAGCCGGCTGAGGTTCTTGGGGTCCATGGCCTGCTGTATGAGCAGGTTCACCTGCCCCCCGACGCTGAGCACCGTTCCTTCCTCCACCCCTTTCAGTTTCTCCTGGAGCCGCATCAGGACGCGTTCGGCCACTTTGTTCAAACTCTGGTCGATGTCCCTGGGGACAAACACAGAGGCTGCATGAGGCGGGGCGGGTTGAAGGGCCTCGGGAAGAGGAAGGTCTGCGCAGGCGACAGCAGGGCTCACCCGAGACCGCGTCTGCACTCCTGGTCGTCCGCGCTGGGGGTGGCGTGGAGCTCCGTGTCGTCCTCCGGCCTCTGCTGTAGGTACAGAGCTTTCAAAGGATTCATGGTCCAGTCAAAGAGGGGGTCGTACAGGAGGACCTAGACAGACAGAACGATGTGCATTCAGACATGCAATCCGACAGAAGAGCCAGCTTGGTAAGGATAACGGAGGTCACACGGCGGGGAGGGGGGGTGCGGGGGAGGGATGGGCCAGCCTATGGCCGGATAATGCTCTGTGCTTCTCACCACCCCCATCTTCCAACCCATTCTTCTCCTTGAGTGGGGGGCTGGCCTCCCCTACCTGGAAACTGATCTATTAACGAGGCCTAGTCACTTTCCTTCCTCCTCTCTCTCCTCACTTCTATGTTCCTGGGCAAGGGCGCCTGCTCTGCTGCCCCCAGCTCCCTCCCCACCCCGGGGCCCCAGCTCCTCTTGGGCTGGACCAAGGCAGAGGTTAGGTGTGGGAGTTGGACAGCACCGGCCAGTCTGTCTGGGCGTCACCCCTAGCCACGTCTCCCAGTAATTTTATCAGAACATTTGACCTCTATCCTATTCTGAAGGCTTTTTCCTTTTCCATCAATAGGTTCCAAATTCGACTGGAGAGAAGAAAGGGTACCGTATTGAAAACTCCTCAAAACTCAAGGTCTAGTGCAGTCTGAAGATACATATATGGAATAGAATTTAAAAACCAAAACAACCGGCATGGCCAGAGCAAGGGGCTTTAGGTCTGAAATTATAGTTAATTAGGTGATGAGGGATTTTTGACCTTGACAATGTGGAACAGCTAACTGCCCCTGCTGTTTATAACCACAGATTTTTTTTTTAAAAATATGTCTTAGCAAAAATGCTTATTGCACAGGGTCTTAATAAATGAAAACTGAGTTCCAGGGATGAGTGATCAGCAGAGTATCCCCCCATTACAGAACTGTGCCATTTTTTTTTCTGCTGCTGACTTTTTCACATTTTCTCAGTAGTTCTGTGGGTTGGGACTGTAAATTACCTTTAGTGTTACATGTTCAGTTCCAGGACATGAACTGAATCAGCAGTACCAAAATCAGCCCATCCGTTTCATGCTTTCCATGCTGTTTTAAGCAACCCCCAGGGCCGTTAAAAACCAGAAGGGGACTGACTGAATATGTATGGTTTGTCCATAAGTTCAAGGGTTCCTCTGTGATCTTAAGTTAAGCATTAACATGCTCTAGAGTTAAGAAATCCAAACCAGATTCACCCACAGAAGGGAATTTTAATAAATTCCAGTATAGTTAGCACACCATGTAATATTAGTTTCAGGTGTACAATACAGTAATTCAACACTTGCATACATCACCCTGTGCTCATCACAAGTGCCCTCCTTAATCCCCATCACATATTCCCCATCCTCCCCCCCACCCCCCCCAACTCCCCTCTGGTGATCAGTGTGTTCGCTATAGTTTAGAGTCTATTTCTTGATTTGGCTGTTTCCCCCCACCACCCCCCAACCCTTTGCTCATTCGGTTCCTAAATTCCATGTGGCATTTGTCTTTCTGACTGAATAATTTCACTTAGCATTATACGTTCTAGTTCCATCCATGTTATTGCACGTGGCAAAATTGTATTCTTTTTTAAAGCCAAGTAATATTCCATTGTATAGATACATCACTTCTTTATCCATTCATCTACTGATGGACACGTGGGCTGTTTCCATAATTTGGCTATTGTAAATATTTACAAATATTGTAAATAATGCTGCTATAAACATAGTGGTACATGTACCCCTTTGAATTAGTGTTTTTGGTTTTTTGGGGTAAATACCCAGTAGTGTGATTGCTGGATCATAGGGCAGTTCTATTTTTAACTTTATGAGGAACCTCTACATTGTTTTCCACAGTGGCTATACCAGTTTGCATTCCCACCAACAGTGCAAGAGGGTTCTCCTTTCTTTGCATCCTTGCCAACATCTATCGTTTCTTGCGTTGCTGATTTGTGGCATTCTGACAGGTGTGAGGTTGACATTTTATTGTGGTTTTGATTTGCATTTCCCTGATGAGTGATGTTGAGCATCTTTTCATGTGTCTGTTGGCCATCTGGATGTCTTTGGGAAAATGTCTATTCATGTCTTCTGTTCATTTTTTAATTGGATTATTTGGTTTTTGGATGTTCAGTTTTATAAGCTCTTTATATATTTTGGATAGTAACCCTTTATCAGGTATGCCATTTGCAAATATCTTCTCCCATTCCATAGGTTGCCTTTTAGTTTTGTTGACTGTGTCCTTCACTGTGCAGAAGCTTTTTACTTTGATGAAGCCCCAATAGTTTATTATTTTTGCATCTGTTTTCCTTAGGAGACATATCTAGAAAACAAGTTGCTATGGCCAATGTCAAAGAAGTTACTGTCTGTGTTCTAAGATTTTTTATGGTTTCAGGTCTCACATTTAGGTCTTTAACCCATTTTGAATTTATTCGTGTGTGGTATCAGGAAGTGGTCCTGTTTCTTTCTTTTGCACATGGCTGTCCTGTTTTCCCAACACCATCTGTTGGAGAGACATTCTTTTTCCCATTTTATACTCTTTCCAGCTTTGTCAAAGATTAATTACCATATAACTGTGGGTTTATTTCTGGGTTTTCTGTTCTGTTCCGTTGACCTACGTGTCCGCTGTCATGCCGGTACCATACTGTTTTGATTACTACCGCTCTGTAAGGGAACTTCCAAGTCTGGAGCTGTGATGCCCCAGGCTCTGCTTTCCTTTTTCAGGACTCTGCTTTGGCTACTCGGGGCCTTTTGTGGTTCCAGACACATCTTAGGACTGTTTCTTCACCAGCTCTGTGAAAAATGCTGGTGGTATTTTGACAAAGATTGCAATAACTGTGCAGATTGCTTTGGGTAGTATAGCTATTTTAACAATATCTGTTCTTTCCATCCATGAGCATGGAATGTCTTCCTATCTCTGTGTGTCCTCTTTACTTCTTCATCAGTGTTTTATAGTTTTCAGAGTACACCTCTTTGGTTGGATTAATTCCCGGGTGTCTTATTTTTGATACAATTGTAAATGGGATTGTTTTCTTAATTTTGCTTTCTGTTGCTAAATTTTCATGTAGAAAAATGCAAAAGATTTCTGCACATTGATTTTGTGTCCTGCGACTTTACTGAATTCATTATCCCCGTTCTAGTCATGTTAGGTGGGATATATTGGGTAATTTCTGGCATCATGTCACCTGCAAATAGTGGAAGTTTTACTTCTTCTGACCAATTTGGATATCTTTTCTTTCTTTTTGTTGTCTGACTGCTGTGGCTAGGACTTTTACTACTCTGTTGGATAAAAGTGGTGAGAGTGGCCATCCTTGTTTTGTTCTTGATCTTAGGGGGAAAGCTCTTAGTTTCTCTCTACTGAATATGATGTTGGCTGTGGGTTTTTCATATAAGGCCTTTATTATGTTGAGGTATGTTCCCTCTAAATCTGCTTTGTTGAGGGTTTTTCTGATGAACTGTATTGTGTCAAATGCTTTTTCTCTGTCTACTGACATTATCATATGGTTTTTGTCTTTTCTCTTACTGATGTGATCCATCATGCTGTTTGCAAATAGTGAACCTCACCTGCACGCTGGGAATAAAGCCCACTTGATCATAGTGAATGGCTTTTTAAATGTACTGTTGCATTTGGTTTGCTAGTATTTTGTTGATGATTTCTACATCTATGTTTGTCAGAAGTACTGGCCTGTAGTTCTTTTTATGGTGTCTTTATCAGCGTGATACTGGCCTCATAGAATGAATCTGCAAGTCTTCCTTCCTCTTCTATTTTTTGGAATAGTTTATAAACAGAATAGGTATTAACTCTTCTTTATTTTTTAAATATAATTTATTGTTAAGTTGGCTAACATACAGTATATGCAGTGTGGTTTTGGTTTTGGGGGCAGATTCCCATGATTCATTGTTTACATGCAATACCCAGTGCTCATCCCAGCAAGTGCCTTCCTCAATGCCCATCACCCATTTTCCCCTCTCCCCGGCCTCCCCCGTCCACCTTCAGTTTGTTCTCTGTATTTAAGAGTCTCTTATGGTTTGCTGCTCTCCCTGTTTGCAATTCTTTTTTTTCCCCCCTTCTCTTCCTCCATGGTCTTCTGTTAAGTTTCCCAAGTTCCATATATGAGTGAAAAACCTGTGTCTTTCTCTGACTCATTTCACTCAGTAGAATACCCTCCAGTTCTATCCACGGTACTGCAAATGGCAGGATTTCATTCTTTCTCATTGCCAAGTAGTGTTCCATTGTGTATATAAGCCACATCTTTATTCATCCATTGATGAACATTTGGGCTCTTTCCATAATTTGGCTATTGTTGAATAGCACTACTACGGATTTATCCAAAGGATACAGGAGTATGAACTCTTCTTTAAATGTATGGTTGAAATTGCCTGTGAAGTCATCTGGTACTGGACTTCTGTTTGAGTAGGTAAGCAAAAAAATCACAATTTCATTGGTGGTAATCAGTCTGTCCAATTTTTTAATTTCTTCCTGCTTCAGTTTTGGTACGTTATATGTTCCTAGGAATTTACCCATTTCTTCCAGATTGTCTAATTTGTTGGCATAGTTTTTCACAATAATTCTCTTACAATTCTTTTTTTTTTTAAGTAGGCTTCATGCCCAACATGGAGCTTGAACTCACAACCCTGAGATCAAGACCTGAGCGGATATAGAGTGGACGCTTAACCAGCTGAGCCACCCAGGTGCCCTCAATTGTTTGTATTTCTGTACTGTTGGTTGATATTTCTCTTTTATAATCTTGTTGAGTCTTTTTTTTTTTTTTTATGAGTCTGGCTAGAGATTTATTAATTTTGTTAATCTTTTTAAAGAAATAGCTCCTGGTTTCATTGATCTGTTTGTTCTTGTTTTTTGTTGCTATATCATTTATTTCTGCTCTGATCTTTATTTCTTTCCCTCTCCTGGTTTTACGTTTTGTTATTGATTTCTATCTTCTATAGATACAAATGTAGGCTGTTTGAGACTTTGAAGTAGGCCTGTATTGGTATATACTTTCCTCTTAAAATTGCTTTTGCTGCATCCCAAAGATTTTGGACTGTTTTCATTTTCTTTTGTTTCCATGCACTTTTTGATTTCTTTGATTTCCTGGCTGGCCCATTCATTCTTTATTTATTTAATGTCCATCTATTTGTGGTCTTTCCAGATCTTGGGGCGGGGGTGGGGTGGGGAGGGGGCAGTGACTTCTAGTTGCATAGCTCTGTGGTCAGAAAAGATGTGTGGTATGACTTCAGTCTTTTTGAATTTGTTAAGGCTTGTTTTGTGGCCTAATATGTGATCTATTCTGGAGAATGTTTCATGTGCACTTGAAAAGGATACGTATTATGCAGTTTTAGGATGGAATGTTTTGAATATTTGGTTAAGTCCATCTGGTCCAGTTGGTCATTCAAAGCCACTACTTCCTTGTTGATTTCCTGTTTGGATAATCAGTGTAAATGGGATGTTTAAAATCCCCTACCTTTATTATAATACTACTGATTAGTTCCTTTATGTTTGTTATTAACTGTTTTATGCATTTGGATGCTCCCGTGTTGTGTGCATGTTTATAATTGTTGTTATCTTCTTGTGGGACTGGCCCCTTTATTTTATGGTGTCCTTCTTGGTCTGTTTTACAGTCTTTGTTTTAAAGTCCATTTGTCCTATATAAGTATTGCTACTTCTGCTTTCCTTGACATCATTTGCATGATTTTTCTCCATCCCCTCACTTTCAATCTGCTTGTGTCTTTCTTTAGGTCTGAAATGAGTCTCTGGTAGGCAACACATAGATAGGTCTCCTTTTAATCCACTCTGTCACCTAATGTCTTTTGATTGAAGCATTTAACCCATTTATATTCAAAGTAATTAGTGATAGATATGTAAATACTGCCATTTTGTTATTTGTTTTGTGTTTGTTTTTGTAGTTTTTCTCTGATCCTTCTCTTGGTCTCTTTCATGGTTTGCTGGCTTTCTTTAGTGATTATACTTGGATTCCTTTCTCTCTATTCTTTGCATATCTATTAGTGTTTTGTGGTTACCATTTGGTTTATATATGACACTTTCATATAGCAGTTTATCTGAAGCTGATGGCTGCTTAAGTTTGAACCCATAGGGTGGTACAATATATTAATCAACTAATGAAAAGAATGGAGGCTTCTATTGTTATAAAAAGCCTATAATGATGTTCTTGGGTTGAAGAAATAACATAAATTATTTCAAACCCTAGGGCTTCTGTTGGAATCATATTTACAAATTCTGAAATCAAAGAGGAACCAGAATATTTCAAAAGTTGACTTTAGTCTTACTGTCAGAACAGAACACAATAAAGGAACAGCTTCATTAAGCCAGACCAGGATTTCTCAATCTTGGGACTACTGACCCTTTGGGGCTGAATACTTTGCCGTGGGGGCCATCCTGTGCACTGCTGGAAGTTCAGTGGCATCCCTGGCCTCCACCCAGTAGATAGCGATAGCTACTGAAAAACACAAATGTTCCTGCCCCATCCCCAGAAGTATGCTTTGAGTAGGGTCAGCATCAATATTTTTTAAAAGCAGTACAGGTAATACTAAAGTACATTCCAGCTCCACCAGGTAAAGGAATAAAAGCTGAAGACTGTAAGTAAGGGAGGCTCGCCTATACTCTAGTCCCCATGTCTCCTTGTGGAGGAAACACTACTGGTCTCTTGCCCCACATACCCTTCCCCAGAGTGGTGAGTGCCTGCTTTAGGTACACAATTGTGTCCTGGGTGGAGCTAAGGTCATAAGCCTGGGAAATCTGCTTTACTTCCTTCCCTTTCTGCCTGATTAACGTGACTCAGTGATGAAACAGTTCTAAACCTGGTCAGGGAAAAGGAGATGCGACTTACTGATTTCTCTTAAAATCCTAACGGAAACCATTCTGAAAGCAAGTAATGCCTCAGGAGAGATCTACGATGTCAAAGTGCTGATTTATGAATTAAAAACGAGAGATTACGTATAATGCTGTAACATGCCCAGAAACTTGAGAGGACTAGAGACGTTCCTAAACCATGACTTACTGAGGTATGCACCCTCCCCCACCCCAGCATCTTTCCACCACATGAAAATGAAGCACCGATCCTCATGTCAGTGACTTCCTAACAAGATACACAGTCTGACTGCAATCAAGATTTCCTTGTAATGCGCCTTACCTCCACGATGGTTAACAGGGTTTCCTGAGAGCTTCTCATAACCTCCATGGTTTTCTCACAGCATCTACGAACACATTATAAATATGGATTTTGTTACACAATATTTCCAACATACCTTCATCTGTTATATATTCATGTATACTGTGCTGAGACTATTCTTGTTAATAACTCCCAAATTAATATCTCAAAGAGCAGAGTAGTAGGCAGACTGCGTTTTCAGTAAACGTTTTTGACAGGAATAGAAGTATCTATGTGAACGTAAGCTAAACATTTATAAGGATAAGCAAGCACTACTATGAAACAGTTCTCTGTCATTGATTATTGTAGTAATTTTTAGTTCACTTTGACTAGAATCTACTCTATTAAAAGCTGAGGACGCGGACCAATGCTGGGAAAACTATGGGGAGCTGTGAAATGCTCTCAGCAGGAACTGGTACCTCAGATGCTCCTTCAGCACAGGTTACAGGCCTGACAATGAGCACCCAAGGAGTTCTGAACAACTGCTTCCAGAGGAGCTAGGAAGGAGGTTAGTGTGTCATGTGGGGGTGAGGTCCCAGATGGTCAGAAGGAAGGGGAGAGTATTATTCTTGACCCTGGGTTTCTCCTTATTACCTGTAAAGCACTGGAACCTAATTTAGCAGTGAATTCTATAATCTATCAAATCAATAATCCAGATAATTTTGACACCAAAAGCCATCTGCTTTACCTACCTTTTTAAACACCTTCTGGGGGAAGTGGGTGGGGGATGGCTACCTGAGTGATCGGTACTAAGGAGGGCACTTGTGATGAGTACCGGGCGCTGTACATTAAGTGATGAAATCACTGAATTCTACTCCTGAACCAATACTACACTATGTGTTACCCAACCACAGGTGGTAGGTGGGGGAGGGGCACAGGAGGAAGGTGGTGCAAGGTACAAACTCCCAGGTAGGAGACAAGGACGAGACAGGGAACATAAAACAGGTGGACTCCGGTTAACACAACAGTGAACATTTGTTAACACTCTAACCCTGCTGTGTGGCACGTTAGGGGCGGGAATCCTAAGAGTTATCACAAACTTTTTTGTCTTTTTTCTTCTTTCTTTTTTTTAGTATCGGTACGAGGGGATGGATGTAGGCTGAAGCTACTGTCATCCTGTAACACACGTAAGTCAAACAAACCAGCATGCTGTGTGCCTTAGACTTCTACAGTGATGGACGTCAATTATCTTTTAATAAAAGTGGGGAGAAAAAGAAAGAAATACCCGCCTACCTTCTGAAGACCCCTTCGACACCAGTAATGCCCATCCCATCCACAATATCCCTGGTGAGTCTGAAAGGAACCGTCTCGGGAGTAGGGAGGATTTTACCCTGTTCAAAAGCGACTCCTACAGTAAACAGTACAGCAGCGTTAGGGGCGTCCACCCTCCCATGTGGCGTGCGAGCTGTGCCCAGACCCCACATAAGCTGTCACCAGCCGTCCCGAGCACCAGAACCCACAGCGGTGCAGTCCGTTTCTGCTCTGCCTGTCTAGGAGGTGCACCTCAGACTGAAAAACCACTTCAGATTTCAACATGCAGCCTTCACGCAGCCGTACTTAGCATCTTCCGTTCCCGCGAGATCATCTTCGTTCTTCCCCATTCCGTGTTTGCTGAAGACCCTCGCTCGCTGTTAAGACCTGCCATAAATGTCCTGTTCTACAAGCAGCCCTCATTATGGCGGCGGTTAGCCAGTCCCTCCTGCACGTGCTGATGCCACCTGAAACGTTTGCTGCTGTGGTGAATCTATATCTCCTTCACACCTGTAATATCCTGGGGGCAAACATCATTTCTTATTTTGTTAAACAGAATAAAGATGCCCTTCTCATCTTTCACTACTTACCTAAATCTATGTGTACGAGCTCTGCGGACTGCTCGTTTATCAAGATGTTCTGTACGTGTCTATCACCAAGTCCAAGTATGTACCCGACTAGGAAAGAAAACACAACAATGTGAGATCACTGGTACCTATTTCTAGAACACATTTAGCCATTATTTCAACTAATTCCACTGACAACATGACCTTTTAATGTAGGCTATTTAGCCTAAAGGCAGATACGTACATAACTTGCCACTTGGTGTGTAAGTCAAGTCTTGCCAGCTATTTTCATTTATACTGCATTTTACAAATCCTAGATGACGTGCTAAAAAAAAAAGCTTCCCCTTTACAAGTAATCTTATGTCTAAAAATATTAGTATGTGCGTTGAATATGAGTGAGGTTAAAGTCGAGACCCACCCATTATTTGGCAGGATCAAAGCAGTGTATTCTATGCACTCAAATATTTTACTGAGTATACTTTTAGAGTGAGAAGCCTATGGGTAAATTCTTCATTCTTCAGTAAAACTTTCTTCTGCTTGATGAATTACATGTCACACAAATTAATCATTAATTCATTTCATCAGGTATTTATCCAGGAAAAGCTGCATTTCTGTTTTCAGGATAGTTGAGGGCAGGCCTGAATGCTTTTAATCCAATGAAAACCACCGTGCGGTGTTCCAGAAGCAGTGAGGAACAGGGGTCGGGAAGCCTGTGTGCGTGGCCAGCGCGGTCGTTAACTGGCTCTACTTTCTGGTTTGTGAACTAAATTAGGTGAATCAGATTAGTTAATTCTTAATGTGGAAAAGAAGGTTTCGTGTTACCCAGAACTTTTTCAAAACCTCCATGCCCTGCCTTCTGGGAGTGTGGTACCAAAGTGATGGAGGGAGGGTCTTTATTAGTTAAAAATCGATAGATGAAAAGATCTCTGGTGTTCAACATTAGTTTTCATAGTTTAGGATTTTGTGAATTGCCCTATCTAGCTATTCCAATATCTTACCAATTAAAAAAAAAAATGGCCAAAATATGTATTGAGCACTGCATATTTAAGTATATACCATGATTTCTAATCCAAAAATAAAATCGATTAAGCAGATCCAATCACTGGGTGATATTAGAGATTCTGTGCAGAACAGAAACAATTAAAGGAGCTAAATTAAATATAGGTATCATGGGTTTTATGATTTTCCAAAGAAAATCTGAGAAAACAGTATATTGAGGGAAGGGAAAATACAAGGTATTCACTATTCAACAAGGTCTCATCTCTCTTCTTTGGTTGGAGTAGGAGAATCCTTCCCGGCAAAAGGTCGGAAGAGCTACAGTTAGAAGCTGAGAAAAGGGATGAACAAGAGACACGAGATCTCTCAATAAGGCTTGCCCGGCTGACTGGCACGTCACCACCACCACCAGCAACGCCCACCCCTGCCCGGAGCTCAGAAAGCAGCAAGTGCTGCATCTGCTGAGCTGTGTACAAAGCTTACCGATAGAAGAAGTAGCCACGCTGCGAGTATAAGCCAGTCGTTTCTCGAACCAAACAGCTGGGTCCAAGAATTTCTCCATGCAGAAGTAACGGAAAACTGGTTGAAAATTTTGGCAGATATCCATGAAGGTTTTGTATTTCTCTTCAAAAGACTTCTTTTGTACATCCTTTAGGAAGAGCCAATACAAAACTTTCTCAACGCTGTGCTCAACTACTTTTAACACCCACACGAAGTTTCTTGATAGAACTTAGTACGACAGGCATAGAGGCGACCAAAAGGTGAACAAGGCATCACCTCTACCACCGGAAGCTGCCGGTCTGCTCGGGGAAACAGTTACAAGTCAGAACCCCTGTGGGGCTCAGGGGTCCACCTTGGGGGAAAGGAGGCACACCAGCAGGGCCGTTATGTGTTTTAATT
This sequence comes from Hyaena hyaena, assembly GCF_003009895.1. Lineage (NCBI taxonomy): Eukaryota > Metazoa > Chordata > Mammalia > Carnivora > Hyaenidae > Hyaena > Hyaena hyaena. The sequence continues at coordinate 183,777 of NW_024080668.1, read as the reverse complement.
CAATCCTAATTTGAACAATTCTGTAATCTATTTGGATGTGAACACAAAACAGCCAGAGGCAGCTCTAGCCACACAGCCCCGGGGTCAACAGGAACAGAAAAGGAAGAACAGAAGAACCACTGATGGACAGCAGCTCACGTGCCTCAAATCCATCCTCCGACATCTTCTCACGTGTTTAATCCTTCCCTGAAGCAAAGTCTCTCTACTTCAGTGGGCCCAACTCGCAGCCCTGTGCCGGCCCCAATCTGCGTCTCTGGCCCAGTGTCTTTATTAAGCTCCAGCTCCATGTGCTTCTCCAGAGGCTCCCTCTGTATCCGCGCCAGGAGCACCCCCAAACCCGTTCTCCAGCAACTCCCTTGGCATCCGCACCAGGAGCATCCCCAAACCCAAACCGCTTCAAGTCTCAGCCGGCAAACCTCAGCCACTTCCTCTCCCCTTCTACCCCCTCATTGGAAAACTGGGGGCCACTAATGATTCTCTTCCCCAACCCCACTTCTAATCAGCCACCAAATCCCATCAGTTCTGTCCCCTTACGATTTCTGGTATGTTCTCCCATTCTCCACTCCTGTTATGAGTATTAGTACAGGACCCCTGTGTCATCCTTCTCGTCAGCCTCTCAAAAGTGTAGCCCCCAGTGCTGCGAGAGTCGTTTCTCTAACTGCAAACGTGGTACCAGCACCTTCTCAACAGTTCTCTGCTGCCCGCAGGATAAAGTGCAAATTTCCCAGCATTTCACAAAGCAACCCTTCATTTTCTAACGAACCATACTGCTGCAAGTCTCCTGTATCTCCGCCTCCTCTAAGACTAGGCCTGAGCCGTCTCTAACCGCCCGTCCATGCCCCTTCCTGCCCTTGGCCTGCGCTCCTGCTTAGAAAACCAGCTCAGTCAGTAATCTCAGCTCAGAGGTCTCTCTTCCACGAAGCCTCCAGAGTCCGACCCCACCCCTGCCTGTCCCAGGGAGAGCTGCCACCTGCCCTGCGCCGCGCCCCGGGCAGCCCGCCGTGGCAGCGCGTGCGGCGCTCTACCACACACTTCACATCTATTCACGTCTCTATGGAATAGGACAGGGAAAGGAAAAGAATGGATTTCAGAGTTGGACAGACAAGAGTCCAATCCTTGCTCCGCCATTTATTAGCTCACTGACCGCAGCCAGGTTATATTTCTGAATTTCCTCTCATTTTAAGATGGGAGAGGTATGGTGGTGATGAGTCCTAACGTCCATGCCGGGTCCGCACAGGAGCTGGGAGACAGGAGACGTTCAGTCACAGTTGCTGACGGGCCGAATGGCCGTCAGGCCAGGTGGCCAGCGTCTGTGGTACATGTCCTAAAGGGTCTGTCAGTCTCCTAGAACAACTACCTCATCGTCTGTTTTCTGGCTTTAGTCAGTGTTTTGAATCCACTTACCCCAAACTGGAAGCAAATTAGCATTCCACTAAGTGTTAAATCTCTCATCAGACCAAGGCTGTCACTTTATACAGTTGAAAAACTTTCCTTTTTTCACTCCCACAAACTTCCATTCCAGTGAGCCTTCCAGTGAGCCTGCCTCCTTCTCTTACTGTCACTAACCTTAGTACCATTACCTATGAAATGAAAATATTCTGTATCCTGTAACACTCGGTAACTTCCAGCTCTAATAAGCTGTTAAATACTCTCGCAATAATTCGTACTTTTGAGTGTCACTCACCATGATTTTCTTTTGGCACTGAAGGGCGCTGAAATCCCTCGGCCTGTATCTCTTATGAGCGCCATTCTCGTTGTTAACAAGAAATTCACCGATCGGGATGGTTCCTGTGCACCACTCGAGAACGCCACTCCGCTGAGAAAGCGGAACCACCTGAGTCCGGACGAGATACACTTGGATTACGCGAGGGTATTGACGGGCACACGGCGGCCACTCAACTCAGAGTCTGCGTGAAGCAGCTCTTCAGGTGGGACCGCTATTTCTCTGTGCAAAGGAGACAAAATTCCTTGGAGGAAAATGAACTTGAGCTCAAAGAACGAGACTTTCCAGCCTGCTGCGTGGACTCCCGAGGGCCTGCTCCTCTCTCCAGCTTCCGGGTTCGCCAAGGCCGGTGCTGCTAACTATCTACACTCTCCTCTCCGGCATCATCTGCGACGCAACAGTTTGCTCCACTTAGCAGGGAGCTGACTGCGTTCCTTACACTTTTAATAGCAAATAGATTTAAAGAGCGTCACTTTGGGAAATACTGAATATGATCATAATACTCTGATCATTAAAAGTCCATGTATTCTTGCTTTGTAGTCTTGTGAGCTACACCAAGAGGAAGTCTATTCCTGAACATGAAATGAGCAGTTTTACCACAAAGATTAAAAGCTAGGACATGTACAGATATATGTCAAGTTCAGAAAATGATATAAACAAACATCCTTTTACCCACTCATCAGCTTTCTCAAATGTAAAGATTTTCTCCTGTTTGCTGCAGAGATGAAGCTGCCTTTGGACCCCTTACTGGCCCCATGCCCTCTGCCACCAGTAACTTTATCTTGTTCCTCTATTTTCTGGTATATTTTTATTTGAAAGCAATATATGCATAAATGGTTGTAAGCTTTAAATACAGGAGTATTATATTCAGTGAATGCTTCTGCAATTTGCTGTTTTTTCACTCAACACTATTTCACCGTTAGTTGTGTTAGTACATGTAACTAAATGGCTTAACGAACCTATACTGTAGAAGTATACTGTAATTATCCACTTTCTACAATCTGCATGTTAACTGAAACTTACAAACTGTCCAGAGTCCCCTCAAGTGGTGGGACAGTGCCCTAGTGTCCTGGCTGGTGACTATCTCAGTCTCTCCGGGCACGTACATACCTGGGAACTAATACCTGGGTCACAGGGATGTTCACCTTCAACTTAGTTAACCAGGTATTGCCAAATACCTATCCAAAGTGCTTGTGCCAATCTATACACCCAGAAACAGAGTTCATTCCATAACCTTCCCAACATGTAGCACTGTTAAGGTTTCTATTTAAAGTGTACCAGTCTGAGACGTGTGAGATGGTAGCTCACTGTGGTTTCGATCTGTATCTTCAGATTCCCAGTGAGGCTGAGTAAAATCTGGCAGGTCATTCAAGTATTTTCCTCTTGTGACTTGTCTGTATTCTTTACCTGTTTTCCTACGGACATGTTAGTCTTTTTACAACTGGTTTGTAAGAGCTGTTTATATATTCTGTATATAAATCCCTTGTTATTAGTATTACAACAATTCTTTGTTGTTATTACCATCATCATCAAACTCGTTTTTCTTAGTTGGCCACTTGTCTTTACAGAATATTTGATTCTACAGTTTTTACTTTAATGTGCTCAAATAGGCTGCACTCTTTTATGGTTTGTGTCTTTCATTAATTTACTAACTTTGTGTGTTGAGGGTCGGTTCCGTGCTCACTGGTGCGTGTGTGTGGAGAGTGGCGTGTGGGGCACATGAGGACTGTGCTGTCCGACAGCTTCGCGCCAGTGACGGGACACATGCGCTCACAGACATGTAATGATGCCAGAAAACAAGGACGACGGGACGCAACAGGCATTGAAAATAGTAAGAGAGATCTGGGCAGAGCAGGGCTCCGGGAGTTGGTGACTGGACACAATGTGAATGAGGTGAGGGAGGGAGGCACGGGCTGAGGGAAGAGTATGCCAGGCAGAGAGGGATGAGGAAGCCCTGAGCTGAAACAAAACCGGGGCATCTATGCGAGAGCCGGAGACCAGGTGAGTCCAGGGGAGGCGACACCATCAGGAGGAGGAAGTGAGGGACAAGGGCGGGAGAGCAGCAGATAAAGGTGGAAAGGGAACAGGAGAGGCAAACCCTTTCCCTCAGGGTACCGTGAAGTCATCTGGAGTTCTGAGCAGGAAATGGACCTATTTATTCAGCCCTGGACTCTTTAAACAGATCGTTCTAGCTGTTGTGAGTGAAGCAGCTGTGGGGGGCTGAGGACAGAGGTAGGGGCTTAGCCAGACGCCACCGAAGAGACGTGAGTGCAGGGCGGGACTGGCAGACGTGCAAGTGGCTGGAACGAAGGTGGACGGGTAAGGACGTGCTGACGGAAGGGATGTGAGAAGGTGAGATATGAGAGGGACGGGGAGGGGTTACTAGGATGCTGAATATTTGGTGACATTTAGGAATTACTGCTAACTCTTTTAGGATGACAGTATCGTGGTTCTGTTTTCTTTTTTTAAAGAGACATTATCTTACCTAACTACACATTTAAATAAACGTTTACAGATGAAATATGACATTTTACTTCAAAGTAATATTGGAGAGGAGGAAGAGGGCGGAAGTAGAAATGAAACAAAATTATCCATGAGTTGATCACTACTGATCACTGGGTGATGGTAGGGGGAATTCACTACATTATTCTATCTACTTTTGTTATGTTTGAAATTTTTAACAGTACTTAAAGTAACAAGGAACTCGCACCTCCAGGATGTGGACTGAGCGCCGGGGTGAAGGTCCTGCTGAATGCGGAAGAGCCGCGGTGCGTGGTCTGGGATTGGGGGTGGAGGCACTCGCCCAGGACCTCTCAGACTCCGACACGGCGCCCTGATCTGGTCGGGAGCCAGCCCTCCCAAGGGCTGTGTGTGATCTGACACAGCCCTCCGTGACAGGCCGCGCAGGGAAGACGGCAGCGGGGAGCGGCCGGGACGCAGGGCCGCCGCCCCCGAGTGGCTGCTTCCCAGGCCCAGGCTGCAGGGAGCATTATGTGGCCCACGAGGTGTGCCATGTTTACCATCACAGGAAACGCTGGCGGGCCCCTCGTCTGGGTAACGGCATCTTTCCTGTGCTCTTGAGGAAGGAGCAGGGGCCGGAAGTACTCACCTTGTACGTGCAGATGGTCAATTTCCTCTTCCTGGTCTCGGTGTTTCTCTGCAGCAACGTGTTACACATCTGGAAGACCTGCTGCATGACGGCATCTTGTCTCAGGTCATCGCGGCCCTTCAGGGTACCAGACGCAAGTAAGAGGCGCGGTCCATTTGCTTTATTACAGGATCATGCAGAGGGTCACATCAGGACCACGACTGGGCCCTCAGAAATCAGCCCGGCCACAGCGCCTGGGGGGCTCAGCCGGTTAAGCATCTGACGTCAGCTCAGGTCATGATCTCACACTTGTGGGTTCGAGCCCTGCGTCAGGCTCTATGCTGACAGCTAGGGGCGGGGCGCCTGCTTCGGACTCTGTCTTCCCCTCTGTCCCTCCCCTGCTTGTGGCTCTTTCTGTCTCTCAAAACTAAGTAAACATTGAAAAAAAAGAAAGAAATCAATCTAGGCATCTGTACTTCTCACGGTCTCTTAACATAACTAAGACCCACTGCTACTCTCTCACTTAGAATTAGCTGTAACACTGGGGAGAGACCGATTCGGGAAAAAGCTTGCCCCGGCTGCGTGTGGAACCAGGCTAACTGCAACCCGTCTGTGGAGGCACAGCCCACTCTTCTCTTAAGTGTCTCCCAGGAGGCCCCCAGGGCTGGGGAGCAGAGTCAGGGAGGAAGCTGCCCCTTCCTGATACAGTTAACAGCAGCTGGCACAGTGCCAGACTCAGGACAGTCAGGCAAAGGCCCTCAGCTCGAACTATTCAAGAAAATAAGCAACAATCACTAAAGAGACTTTGCAGAACAAGCAAGCTGTGAACCTCCTCATACCTGTGCCTGGTACAGGTATTCTTTTACTTCAGTCAACTGTTATGATGATGGCTTTCCAGAGACACAAAAAAATTAGGAAAAGCAATCTGCTTCTAAAAATGATATAATTTATATTCTGTAAGTTTTCTTCCCTTGTAATTTTTGAGAAGAAAAATAAAGACCCAAAGCAAGAAGTACAAAAATACAGTTTTGTTGTGACTTTTCTCACTAAGCCGCTAAGAACCACACCACTTGAGGGGAGTCTCACCTTGACAAGCTGTCTCCTTTCCTTTCCATCAGAGCCCAAACAATCGATTATTTTAGGTAAATTTAAACCTCCTGCTAAACGAAATTCTGCTTTAAATGATTGTATCGTCACCAGATTTCCATATTCTCCTGTAGGGTCCACCTAGTAAAGAGTATAAATGTGACAAACAGGTCAGGTACATTACGGGTGTTTAAAGATAAATTAAAAATGACAATTTTACTCTTTTGTTAAAGTTTATTTATTTACTTAGAGAGAGAGAGTGTGTGCATGCGTGCAGGAGCGGCAGAGAGAAAGACAGAGAGAGAATCCCAAGCAGGCTCCATGCTCAGTGTGGAGCCCAGACATGGGGCTCTAACCCACAAACCGCTGAGACCATGGGCTGAGCCGAAATTATGAGTTGGATCCTTAACTGACTGAGCCACCCCGGTGCCCCTATAAACAACAATTTTCCTATGAAACACAGGAATGAATGACAACGTGCTGTGGGTTAAGGGCTAGAGTGGTAATTTACTTTCTGTTTAAATGAAAGAAACAAGGGGTGCCTGGGTGGCTCAGTTTGAGCAAGTGACTGTTGATTTCTGCTCAGGTCATGATCTCATGGTTTGTGAGTTCGAGCTCGATGCTGACAGTAGAGCCTATTTGGGATTCTGTCTCTTACCCTCTCTCTCTGCCCCTCCCCTACTTGTGCTCTCTGTCAAAATAAACTTAAAATATTCTTAACTTAAAAAAAAAAATAAATGAAAGAAACAAAATTCAACACAGGAAAGGTTTATAAAGTCACACAAGTTACCTCCCTAAGTTCCTCTCACTGAAAGAGGGGCACGCAGTGTTGGAAAAGTGTAGCCAAAAGCTGCTTTCAGGTCTGACCCCTGACTTTGTCTCTATTCAGTCATCTGAGAAATAGTTCTATTTATCACAAAAACATAGGAAGGTAAATTTTAGAGAAGTATAGAGAGTGGTTTCCAGGGTTGTAAGTGCTAAATCTGGCATTTTCTGGAACTATTGAGCCAACTACCTTTGCTAGTGTAGCTGGAAAAATATTAGTCCAGATGATGTGGCTACACTTCAAATCAAATAAGTACATATACTAAGAATGTAGTCAAAATGATCATTTTTCTTTCATTTTTAAAATATTTTTTCAAGTTTTTATTTAAAATCCAGGGTTAGTTTCAGGTATACAATACAGTGATTCAACACTTGCATACGTCACCTGGAGCTCATGACAGCAAGTGCATCCTTCACCCCACGACGTATAGCACCCATCCCCCCACCCGCCTCCCCTGACCACCAGTCTGGTCTCTGGAGTTAGGAGTCTGTTACTAAACTATCACCTTTATTATTACTACATGTATCCCTGCCAACGTGCTATTTCTAGCAAAAGATCACTGCGACACAGCTAGAAGTGTCACATATATTACAGTTACTACCATAACCTGAGCTCTAACACTTAATACCGTGACACAGCACAGTCAATACGGTCTAACACATCCAGGATTTTTAAAATACAAAGCATTTATGGACTTTCTTGCCAAGTTAAAAATTGGTCTTGGCATAAGCACGGGGAACCTTTCCTTATTTTGGCCAATGAAGGTGAGCATCTACAGACCTTCCCCCAGGGAAGACGGGAGGTGCAAAGCGGAAGGCGAGAGAAAAGCAAGCAGTACAGTCCTTTAAGTATTTTTAAGGGCTGGGTCAACGGAAACACAGAGTTTCTTTATATGAAAGTGCAATTTTGACTTTAAAATTTTTGAATTTAAAAAAAAAAGTCTGTTTCAAATGATTTACCCTAAGAGGAACTTAGCTCAATAAAAAAATCAAAACAGCTAATAGTAAATTACCTTAATTTCCATAGTTGGGACAACAACGTCTTCTAAATTCTTCAGTTTGGTAATTGGCTGGTCTGCTGGGATATTTATGCCTTCTGTGTTTAAAATAAAGAGGTTCTGGTGATCACCTGTACACTGAAGAACAGCTCGGAAGGGAAAGAGGGAGAGTTCAGCAGACACCACAGACCCCAACCTGTGGTTCGGACCCTGGTTCAGAAATGAAGAGCCAGGGCTTGGGATACGATGTAGCTCAGAGCAGAGCATGGCTGACACACGAATTTGCAGGTAACCTGGCACTAGTGATTAGGCCGATCCTGGCTGCGGGTCCATGCTGAGCACCTTAAGATAACTCCGTAAGTCTGTGCAGCACGTAGGTAATGTACTCCTGCCACGTCACTGTTAAACGTAACCAACGGACATGACAATTCATATCCTTTGCTTACAGGAATACCAGAGAAGTCTCGTTCTTATTTTAAACTAGCAACAACTTAAATGTGAAGACATGATCCTGAACAGAAGAGGGAATATAATTCTCCAAGTACACAGAGAGAGACTTTGGAGTGTATGCACATAACCAAATACTAGAGCAGCTCCTGATGACTCGCAGAGACACAGGAAGAAGAGGGAGGGATCATATGTGCGCAAGGCATTCTAACATTTGTGGAGGAAACAATAAGGCTTCTCACTCTTAAGTCCCAGAGAACAGCGAGTAACTGACATCATTTTAAGAAACTTTCGAACCTGAAAATGGTCATTTATTCAGTTATTTTAATGGACTTGTCTCGACACAATTAATTCTCTGCAACAAGTATTTGCACCAGAATATTACCCAGAGAAATCAATTAATTCAGTGCAGTCGTCTATCATCAGATAGATATAAGATATTAAATAAAAAGTGACCAGGGGATGGTGAAGCTACTGGATAAAAGTTAAGCTGCGGATCATGTGTGAATTGTAATCATAAGGACCTTCATGTCTGTAATTAACGTTATGTGTCTAAGTTAAAGAGATTACATATTAGTTAGGCTTTATAATTCACATATCCCCACAGAGAAAAACAGCAAGAAAACCACACTCTTTCTCCCCAACACATACTTCTCTGCGTCCTCCACTGAGTGGCATCTAAGTTTGCTAATATGATGTAAGCATCACAAAGTGCCTCGACGCTTCTGACCATCTGAGGTCTCCTACTTCTGATAGTACATATTATTCTGTTTGCAGCCTCGGTTCGATCCTGTTAGTAAAAAAACAAGCAAAAAACATTACATAAAGAAATACCCAGGGCGCCTGGGTGGCTCAGTCAGTTAAGTGTCCGACTCCCACTCAGGTCATGATCTCACGGTTTGTGGGTTCGAGCCCCGCGTTGGGCTCTGTGCTGACAGCTCAGACCCTGGAGCCTGCTTCGGATTCTGTGTCTCCTTCTCTCTCTGCCCCTTCCCTATTTGTGTTCTTTCTCTCTCTCAAAAATAAGTGAACGTAAAAAAGTTAAAATAAATAAATAATAAAGAAATTCCCAACACTTACACTTTTCAGAGTTATAACAAGAGGAACCACCAAATTTATGGACTGATCTAAGCACTGGAAAGACTCTTGTCCCTCAGAAATGAACAGAAGAGTCACCTTATGAATGAAACACATCAAAGGTATAATAATATTAACAGTAAATGACTTAGGTGTGTCTTGAAATCTGGCTTCTCTTTGCTCAATGTGAGGGGAAAACGTATTGGTATCTCCTATGCTTTGAGAATATTCAGGAATTTTGAACCATTTTTAGGTGGCATAAAAACAAAGGACTTAAAAACTGAATATGAACAACACACATTCTTAGAATTCCTGAGATTTAACAAATGAATATCCTGAGAAAAAAAGGAATACTCCAGTTCCGAAAGGTCTATACCTCATCAAGCTGAGAGCTTTGTTTAGGTGCGTGTTTACTCATTCTACTCCTCCTTGCCGCCTCTGGTTTCGTCAAAAATTCATCTTTGTTTGCATTCGCTAAGGCCAGTATAATGAACAAGGTATGATGGGGGTGGTCCATAGCGATTCTAGAGATAAGCTGTCAGAAAATAAAGAACTGTTAGTTTTATGCAGTCAACCAAACAGACAAAAATGGAAAATCTGTAATGTTTTTCATTTTGTCTGACAGGACACATGTCTCTCTCCCGGATGCCACGGTGGGCAGAGCATGTGTGTGTGTGGGACGGGGGAACGTGAGGAAGGACACAGAAATGAGTAACTTACGTAGAGAGAGATAAGACAAAAGGAGGTTTTTATTCCCGCCCTTTCACAGCATGATAAACACAACTTACTGGGATATTTTTATATTTTCATCTCCTCGAGTGGGAGAGTAGTATATAATACATGAAAGAAAAGCACCTGTGTTTTGGTTTGCAGGCGTGCTTACATTATTGAGGACTTCGTGGAATCCTAGGCCCCCCATCATTTTGGTCCCCATTCTAGCAGCCAGCTGGTACATAAGAGGCAGGAATTTGTACGACGGAATCTCCATTCCCTTGCTCTACCATAAAAAAGAAAACAAAAAACTTAAAAAACAGTGCGTTTCAAGAAGCCTCCTATCTGAGCAAATAACTTACTCTAAGATACGGCGACCAGCACAGCCATCTGCTGGTTGTTGATAAAACTGCACTAGTTGCCTTTCCCCCCTTAACATTCATTTTCTCAGTCTTCCGCGGTATTCTAGGCTGGATTCACTGGTGAGCCTCCGTGTTCCATCCTAAAGTGAACTGTGTTCAGACCCGGAGTGCGCGCCCTGATTACATCCCAGTGAGACGGGAGGGCTGCTGTGCTGGTGATGCCTGGGAGTCCGTGTGTAATAAAATGGGGAAAGTGGTTTCCCCGACGCCAGAGGTAGCAGGACTGAATGCAAGCGCGCGCGCGCGCGCGCGCACACACACACACACACACACTCTCTCTCTCTCTCTCTCTCTCTCTCTCTCGAGGAGTAGAGCACCGAGCCAAACGGCGGGGATACAAAGAATACCCAAAATCGCTGACACTGGCAGGCTCCTGTCTAAGCTTTTTAAGCGCAGGCTACAATCCGGGGTTTACAGAGATGACTTGCCTTCATCATGCCATTGACCTCAGCAACTCCAGAATTTTCGAGCCAGAGAGAACAAAGACGGAATATCCACATATCATGTCCTTCTCCGCTCAATAAGCAACTGATGTAGTTTTCAACTGCTTTACATAAGAAGCGCTTCCGGTCCTCTTTCAGGGCACGGAGCGCACATTCATCCAACTCCAGCTCTCGCTGCACCTTTATTGTGTATCTTGTGTTGGATAATTAAAGGAAAATACAAAATCCATCAGAGTATAGAACTACATCATACATGATACACAACATAAATGAAAAGTCAGGTATCCATCCTAGGAGAAAAGGCAAAATTCTAAATATTATAAGGGAACAAACAGTATTTCAAAGTAAGTCGGTGCAATTTAAAAGCCATTCTAGGGGTGCCTGGGTAGCTTAGTCGGTTAAGCGTCCGACTTTCGCTTAGGTCATGATCTCGCGGTTCGTGGGTTCAAGCCCCACGTCGGGCTCTGTGCTGACTGCCAGCTCAGAGCCTGGAGCCTCTTTCGGTCTGTGACTCCCTCTCTCTGACCCTCCCCTGCTCACGCTGTCTCTCTCTCCTAGAAATAAATAAAACATAAAAAAAAAAATTTAAAAAATAAATAAATAAATAAAAGCCATTCTAGGGGCATGTGGGTAGCTCAGTTGGTTAAATGCCCAACTCTTGACTTTGGCTCAGGTCATGATCTCACGGTTTGTGAGATCAGCCCTGTGTCGTACTCTTTGTGGAGGCTGCTTGGGATTCTCTCTCTGCCCTTCCCCACTTGTGAGTACACACACACACACACACACACACACACACACACACACTCTCTCTCTCCCTCTCTTCCTCTTTCTTGCTCTCAAAAATAAAAACAAACGTCAAAAGCCATCCTAGGCAACCAGGGACCAAGTGGACTCTACCCAAGATACCTACTTAACTTTATTCTCTACTTTCACTATCGTATTCAGACAAAAGGCAGGTCTGAATAAAGGGTTAAAAAAAACCCATACATCAGAATAGATAACTTCTGTCTTTAATTTCAACACCTATCTCTTTTTAACTATACTACAACAAACCCAAAAAGCAGAACAAAAAGCTAACATCCATACACTCTACAATGAGCTTAGAACCGCAGCGGGAAATCACGCTCTGGTTCTGTACATCTTCTCTGTATATAGTCACTGCATCTCTGTGCACCTTGTCACTTATCACTGGTGGACATCTAGTTACCTGGTGGTCTGAATTTTATGTTCCCTAAGAAGGCCCACTTCCTCTTTGGCCCTTTTCAGGAGAGCTTGCTTATTCTCAAATTCTGATGATTTCATGTAGTTTTCAATTCTCTGGTACTGAGTATCTGAGAACCGTGCTAATGAGAGAAATGCCTTCATTTTTCCATTTCTAAGCTCATCACTGCTTTCTCCATCATCATTTCTGGCAACTTCCACTGCCTTCAAGAAAACACAGTCATTTATGTTATATACACAGATACTAAATGTATCTAAAGAATCACTTAAAGAGACAGCCACCCTAAATTTCAATTATACATATTTTTATGGAGAAGCTAAATCATATGAAGTACACAGTATTTTGGATTTTCAAACAACTCTGACAGCATAGAAATAACGAAGACAGCTAATATTTTAAAGAACTATACAAAAACAAAGGGTTTCATAAAATGTAAAGACCATCATGTTATACTTTCATGCTACACTTAATTTACAGTGAGACAGCTACTTCCAAAATGAATTAAACTGAAGGAATAAGGGGGGAAACAGGAGGGGTAGAGGGGCCGGAGCACTAAGTCCTGGTCCTGTTTGTAGGGCAGCTGGGTTACAAGTGCACAGTCAACACTGACTTGCATGCTCCTTAGTCAGCTCTTCTTGTAGATCAGTAAATGGAGAAATGACAAGAAACAACTTGAGAGAGTAGCTTCCGGGAGTTGGGGGGTGGAGGGGTTGCTGAGGGAAGACATATCTGGGCTTCCTTTCAAAACAGGGTTCTTCTTTTTTACCACTGTTTCATCCACACTAAAAATTACACGGAGCTGCTACAGTATTAAATACCCCAAAACTGAAATCTTATTTTTATTTGTTTCTGAAATGCACTTGGCCTTGATGAAAGGATCAAGTGTCCTCGTGCTAAACAACTCTCCTCAGGCCTGTGAGAAAACCTTACCTTTTCCAGGTAGGTCTGCATGATGACTGCAGGGTTTTCTAAGCAAGTTTCCGCCAACCAGGTGCCGCAAACCCTCAGACATTCTGTGTACAGAAGTCTTAGGCTGGGATCGTTCTGTATACGAGAAGCAAAATCTTAAAATGTAATTCACAATCATGACTATGCGAAAGTATCTTCCATGTAGGGGAAAAGAGCAGGTTAAAAATATTTTCCCGCATATATGCCAGGCACTTCAGCAAGGCTTGACTTCTGTACATTACCTCATCTCAGCTCGAGGACCCGATGAGGCGAGCACTGTATTGCCCTTAATCTGCAGAGTGCGGCGGGAGACCAGACATATGGAGGGGACAGGTAACTCTAGCCAGGCTGACCCCGGGGCCCCCTTGTTAAGCAACGTGGGAACATCCTATTGTACCAGCTCCCAGAGCTCGGGTGTAGTGGTAGACTCTCGGATGAGGGAGGATGTCCTACAAGTGCCCAATACCGGAAATGCAGGTGGGCGTCAGAAGGACGGCACTGTGGCCACACCTGCAAACTCCATGTGATTCCCCCAAATGCCTCTACTTTGTCCATCACGTGCTGGAGAGAGAGCTAGAGGCATACAGATCTCCAGTAACCAGCAGATAATGTTAAATAAACTATTAGACATTTCCTAAGTATGAGGATTGACAACTTAATTGCCCCAAATTGCTATTGTTTTTTAACTTTGATTCTCTCACACATTTCTTCTTCCATTACTTTACTTCAGATTTATAGTCGCTGTATCTTTCCCCCTCCACCTCCTACAGTAGTTATTTCAGGTTTGTGTCCATCAGACGCTTCTCAAATTGTATATAGCTTTTTCTTTAAAAAAGGCTTAACACTGGGTTAAATCAAACAAATCTACCACAAGATGGACTAACAGAATCACTGTAAAGAGACAAAAAAATGAGTATTTCTAAACTTTTACAAAAATTAATTTTCCAGGCTCTTTTTTACAATTTCTTGCTCATAGATCAGTAAATTTGAAGGCTTTAATAAAACTGTGGATATATTAAAAATATTTTAGGGGGTGCCTGGGTGGCTCAGTCAGTTAAGTGTCTGACTTCAGCTCAGGTTATGATCTTGCAGTTCGTGAGTTTGAGCCCCGCGTCAGGCTCTGTGCTGACAGCTCAGAGCCTAGAGCCTGCTTCGGATTCTGTGTCTCCTTCTCTCTCTCCCAAAAATAAACAAATATTAAAAAAACTTAAATGAATATATTTTAAAGCTCAGTAATTGTTTTTTAACAGTAAAATACTAATTCAGTCAATTAAAAAAAAACAGTAAACCTCTGCACCACTGGCGTCCAGCTTCTTGATCATCTGTTTGAGGACGCTCAGGGCGAGACTCTGTTCCTTTCTCGCCCAAAAAACTTGTGCCTCCTCCAGCTGCCACTCGGAGACCCCACGACCAGCTGGGCTGTACTGTTTGATGTGAAATATTGCTCTTTCAGGGAGCTGAAATGAAAACGACATATGGGAATAAATACTGTTACTATTCCTACTGCTATTGCTAGGACGAATCATGGAGATAGCTAGTCCCATCGCTGATGGGGGTTTGTCACGATGGCCTCGAGTCCGCCTGTGCCTGCCTCGCTCAGCCCCACATCCACCTGGTTCTCTCACAAACATGTACGTATAGACGTATACACAAGCATACGTACGTACACACACGTGTGTGCGTGAGGCATATAAAATCACTAAATTGTATCAATATCGTAAGTTAGGTATCTTCTCATTTTAGAACCATGGGATTGAGTACTTAGTTAAGTACCCTGTCCAAGGCTTAAACTCAGGTCTGATGCCAAAAGGGGAAATCTTGAACTATTATGCTAAGCAATATTTCTATAGCAATCTGCTTCTCACTGACGCTTCTGTTTTACTCATGCTTTCCATTTTCTGGGTCATAAAGGAAAAAGTCATGGGGTGAGACATCATTTTCAATCCTATTACCTGAGTGTTCTTAAAAGTTCGGGCTAGTACAGAGAGTTCTACAAGGTGCTTGGTGAGAATATCCTTCAAACATTCTCTCTGGGAGTTTTCCATTTCCTTTTCCATCAAGATCTCCAAAATGACTCTGCGGAGAGCCATGATGGGCTCCTGAAAACTAAAGTCACTGTCCTTGAGAAGCTGGGAGTGTTTCCGCCACTGAGCATACACTTCGGAGGGCTGCCTATCCGGGGCTGACCTGAAAGCAACACCACAGAAGCCACGTAAGCAAGAGAAATGAAGGCCCCACTCGCCTACTGCACAGCTGCCGCAGCTAAGACACAGCACAAAGGAGTTTTTTTCAGTAACGACAAGAGAGCTTCAAAAGGATGCAAAATAAGCACCAAAGTTTAGACAACTACAAAACCATGAGGCCTGTGAGGGTCCGCACAGGAGATACAGGTGGTGAACGTTCTTAAAGGTTTTCTCTTCAACCTCACAAAAAGCAGCATTTCTAAGTGTATTTCTTCTGAAATGAGAACACCGTCATGAGGCCTGGCATCGGGACGCCTTCACCCCTAGCCCTGCTTCAATGCTCCCTGCAGATAAAGAAGGCCTGTCAGCAAGGCAATGGAGCAGACGTATTCATTTCTGCTGTGCCCAAGAGGGTGCAGGGGAGGACTCTGTGCATAATTACAGCTGCTAAAGAAGCCACAATTCAGGGAGGGATATGCTGGCACCCGGCAAAGGTCTCACTACCCAACATTATTTATTATTGTGCAATCAGTTTACATGAAAAGGGTGCTTCCCATGCAGCCACACTAAGCAATACTGTGCAATCTTTCAGGGCCACTGTACTGACAGGAATCAAGATGAAGCAGGGACAGTAAGAAGATGACAAGGTGGGGACTAGGAAACAAAAGCTTGTTCAGGAAGCTTCTAGTACAGCACGGCAGCACAGACCTAAAACGACACCAATGCCAATGCAGTGCTGAGACAGAGTGGCCATTCATGTGCTCTGGCAAAAAAAAACATGAAAAAGCAATTTTATGTGGGGTAGGAAGGGGGAGAGCTGTGAAGAATAAAGTACAGTGATGCTAAATCTTAAAAACCGGAATTTTCACAATAAATATTTTTGAAAATGTTTAAGAAGAGCACAGTTAATTAGGCCAGTCAACTTCTATCTTTTTTTTTTTTTTAATTTTTTTTTTTAATGTTTTATTTATTTCCAGGAGAGAGAGAGAGAGACAGCGTGAGCAGGGGAGAGTCAGAGAGAGAGGGAGTCACAGACTCTGAAACAGGCTCCAGGCTCTGAGCTGGCAGTCAGCACAGAGCCCGACGCAGGGCTCGAACCCACGAACCGCGAGATCATGACCTAAGCGAAAGTCGGACGCTTAACCGACTAAGCCACCCAGGCGCCCCCAGTCAACTTCTATCTTGACAGAAGAAATAACCCTGGGACTGTCTCCCATCTCAGTTGTTCCGTCAGGGCTCCCCTCCCGTCTCAGCTGTCCCGTCAGGGCTCCCCTCCCGTCTCAGTTGTCCGGTCAGGGCTCACCACACAGACCTGCCCTCAAGCAAGAGGCACAGTGTCGCGGGAACCACGTACCTGGAGAAAAGCTCCCCGATGTTTTCGAGCTCCCCAATGGCCTGCAGCCTGCTGAGGGTGGGGTAGAGCGAGTACACGGACTCGAGGCTGCCCCTACACAGCTCCTCCACTTCTCTCACCCTGGGGGCAAAAGACAGGACACTTGGGACACGAAGAGGTTTTCAGAAAGATCAAAGATCAGATCTGTGGATACAGCGTTCCTTCGCTGGCTCTGCTGCTGACCTAACACTGCTGAGACACGGTGGCCCCCGCGTCCCGCAGCGGAAACGCAATCCTTGCGCGGACCTGCACTGCATCCCGACCCTATGCTGCAGGCCATCTAACCCAGGCCACGTCAGTGCAGTCCCCTGAACCCAGGCTTCTTCGTTTTCAGAATTCTTCTGAAGATTAGAGAATCCACACAGAAAGAGCCTTACAAAATGGCCAGCACATAATAAGCACCAGAACGGCAGCAAATATTTCTGTAATAAAATACAGAATTTAACAGGTCACTAACTACCATTAAATAAACAGTCTATAACCTGTGTTAGCCTGTTATAGTTAAGTACCTTCTTGTGCATCATCTCATTGTGCCTGATAACAAGCCTAAGTCCTGGTGAGTACTAAGCACAGTCAGCACTTCACAAAAAGAATACCAGTGCTAACAGGTAAACGCCATACAACTACCAGCGGAGGTGAGGTTAAAACTCTCAGGACACAGGGGCCCGGGAACAGGACAGAGAGGCGGGCATCAAAAAGACATTCTCAAGGGCTCTGCATAAAAAGCTGATCTGTTCCCAAAGGGAATTTTTTTTTTTAAAGGAAAGAACAGATTTGAACCACATGAGCAAGTGAAAAGATTATTACATAAGAAAAAGATAATGTTAACAATTTACGTAAGCATGTAACATATGAGCACATTCCTCCATCTAAAACCAAAAAAAAAAAAGGTACCGTTATAGCACCATATATATGGATAGAGAATTCTCTCCTCTAAAACCTCTGAAACACGGGGAATGCCTTTCCATGACATAGAAAACACCCACAGTTCCTATACAAGCACTCCTGCAGAAGACAAATCTCATTGGAACCCTTACTTCTCAGATGTACACAAGCTACAACAGTGTTCATCAGAGAGTTTTGCCTCCCCCTTCTGCACTGTGGGAATCCCATCACTGACTGGCATGAGGTATTACACAGAGAAGGTGCTGACAGGAGAGTGGGAATGACGAAGAAACAACCTGACCAAAGCCACCAACTGCTTACCCGTCAGCAGTGCAAATCCCCTCGCTGAAATTACTCACCAAGTTTTCCGAAAAGCAGCCATGATGCTAAATGTTAAAATACAGTAACTCTTTTTATAATACCTGGCATATTTGAGGCTTTCATAAAATGTGGAGAATTCTCTATCTCTTAGAGACTGCAGAGCATTGTAGATGGATTCGTGGTAATTAGTTCCCTCCATTGCTTTGCTGAGATAATTAAAACAGAAGAGGAAAAGAAATATATTTAAAAACAAAAAATCTTAAAATGTACACGTAAAAATAACTGCACCAAAAAACCAAAATTTGACAACTAAAATTAAGGCGTCTCCATTTTAAAAAAGCATTTCTAGAACTTTTGGCAAGAAATACAAAGGATTTTGTGGATCATTTTATTTTTTTATTTTTTTTTTTTTTAAATATTTTTTTTAATGTTTTATTTATTTCTAGGAGAGAGAGAGAGAGACAGCGTGAGCAGGGGAGGGTCAGAGAGAGAGGGAGTCACAGA